>NW_027526460.1:111264704-111627325 GCF_048455015.1 Haemaphysalis longicornis
TGGAGGCGCCGGCATTCTCAAAAGGCAGTAACGCGCTGGAAGAGCGACTTAATTGCGGGCCACGCAAAAGGTTTCCATCTGGCCTTTCCAAGAAGCCCGCACTACACTACACTCAACCACCCGCAACGAGAACCCGTTGTCAAACTTCTCTCCGGGAAAGAGATGCGAGTTGTGTTTCAAAGCTCGAGCAAATGCTGTTCTCTTCCTCCTCCTGCTTGCTCCCAGCTTGGCTTCTCCACATGGCGCAAAAAGAGGCGCTGAGGTGTGAGAAAATCATTCACCTCCTCCTCCTCCTCCTCTTCCTCCTCCTCCTCCTCCGATTGCTGCAAAGACAGCTCTGGTCACGTCAGCTCGTAAAAAAACACTGCGAGGCAGCAGCTCGGGCAGGGGGGCTCTCTTTTGTGAGAATCGCCGACATTGCTACCGATGCGAAGAGGTCTCGGAGCACGGACGTCAGTGCGCCTTTCATCCAGCGGCCGTGCTCGGAGTCGGCGGCGAATTGGCGGTATAGCCAAGTCGCTGGTGGCGGTGGGAGGAAGCATTCCTGTGCTGGTAATGTTGGCTTTAGGCAGTCTCTTTCTCTCAACCTCTTTCTCTCAAAAGTGATTGGCGAGTTTGTTCTACTTGCAGAGCGGGAGTACGAAAATCGCCTGCCCAGGCCTTACCGCATATTACCACGTTTCTTTAACCAGCCTCTGTAGAATGTCCATGTGCGATAAACTCGCTCATTGGGCAGATGGGTTGGGAGCGGTGTAACATCCACAGTGCTTCACGTACTTAGTGAAATGAAGTATAGGTCCAAATTAATTTACGATTAGTGCAACCACGGCCCTGTTCATGATGCGCCGCAGTTACAAAGGGAGCAAACTTTACCTCAGGCCAGGTAGCAACTCAGCGCAGAAGTGGCAGACAGGCTCGTGACCGGAACGGTGGAGGCAAATTAGTCGTTAATTACTCCACTCCGGCGGAGAAGGCCCCTTGGGGGGCTGATAAAATATTCACCCCCGAGCGGCACCGGATAGGAGGAGCCAGAAGGCGACGCGAAAGGACGCGCCACTCGACAGAAGGCGCCACAAATGCGCACTCGGTGAGACCACCGAGAAGCCCGAGCAGTGGGACGCGTGCGTGCCTCTCAACGAAGCAAGTCAGAATGCCGGGGTAGTGAGACAACTCGAGAGGCAAATGAGTAGCATTGGGGAGAGGACAGCACCCTGTGGGACTCCAGCTGTTCACACTCGCTGAGAGGCGGCGGGAATCAAACGGCTCCACCGCCAAGGTCATGCCACGCGGGATGTAGCCAATCTCGTTACATTCTCCCTTCGAAGTGGATTCGAAATATAGTTATTCTCTCCCTCTCTGGCTCGTCCTATGGCGAGCTTTTTCCCTCGGAAGAATGTATAAGTGCGTTTGTGAGCTCACTTTCCTATAAGTAATTGCCGCGGGGATGAGCGGATTCACTTAGAGCTGCTAGCTTACTGGTTGCTTGAAAAGTGCGCTAAAATGATTGTCCGCGCGAATTTTCGTGTAGCTGACCGAGGAGAATACTATAGCCACGTATACACACGTATAGTATCAACTTTTTCATCAAGTCCACAATTTTTTATTCGTTTTATCCAGGCAACCAAAGAGTTTTGACTGTTCAAATCAAACGTTTATTCCTCCTCATTCTCCATGCAGTGAAAAAAAAAAAATGCAAGGGTAAGAGCTATTGAACGGCTTCTTAACGAATGCCTCGCCCCAGCGCTGACGTTTACAGCAGTGAACACAAAGATAAGTATAACGTAACCCGTATAAATATATAGTCTAGAGACTGCGAGTTGCATTTTTTTCCGTGTTGGTCATATGTATCGGCGAGCGCGTTCGTGAACGCATGATGCCTTCAGTTACCGCGAGTGTACGTGAAATGACTCTGCAATTTCACAAGTTCTTTCAGAAACTTCGAAATAAAGTTGGACCTGTAAAAGGAGTCCTAAAGCGTACACAGTTGGTGACTCCCAGGTATAGGATATGGGCAGGCACGTATCACGGAAGCAATCGGGCGCTGCACAGGCGGCCGCCTAATTTCTCACGCGCAGACCGCCCGTGCAGAACCTCCGCTCAACCGGCCCCACCGGCCAACGCACATATACGTCCCCATACGGAACCGGCTAAGTTGTTTTGGCAAGTTTTATACACGTCCACCGGAAGGCGGCGATGACTTCGGGAAACCCCACGGGTAAGATGCCAACGGAGGATCGGGGGACACGTAGCGGCTACAAAAACGGCCCCGAGATATGCGAGGCGATTGGAGATCGCTTTGGTAATCAATTTCGACGGACGGGCTATATTGAGCGCCATTGATTGCGCGGCCAAGCAAATAGGACCCGAAATGGGATAGCTGCCGATAGCATTATAAAACAACAATGGACCTGTGTTCGCAGGCAGCAAAAGAGAATGCGAATGGGGTTTCGAAGACCAACATCGACCGGCTGCGATTGTAAAATTAGGAGCCCGCAAAGAGGGGCCGGTCATGGAAGGAAAATAGAACCGTATGACCTCCTCAGGAAGCATAAACTAAACCGCGGCATTGCCTTCTACAGTTGATATAGGGATTTTTAATATTTCCGGAATATTCAAGTCATTCTATATGCGCGCACGCTATTCACAAGGGGTAAGCCACCGCATTCGTACCCGATGACAAACGTTCTCACAATTTTTTTTTTAATATCTGCTCCACCTTTTCCCAATTAAAAGCACTGTCACTACAAAAAGCAGGTCTAACTTCCTAAAGCTCGACCAGCAGTCAAGAACAATACAACACCCTTTCACGGGTTTTCTGTGTAAAAATTTTAATTTGTATTCCGGAGTTAGGCCACATATACATTTAGACGGATTACTTCATGCCTAGCAACAAGCGCTTTGTACTCGAGACAGCAGAGGGGATGTACCGCTCCGTAACCTCAATTAAGAAAAAATCGAACATGAAGCGCTGGATGACCCCACTAAAACGAAGAGCCCGGCAGCTCTGCCTGCTATTATCGTCTTTCGGGCAGTACCGCTTCGCTGACAGGGGTCGGGCCATTGCTACCGCACTGAATGAGCGGCTGTACATACGCACTGGAGGCATTTCAGCAGGTTAAAAGAAATTTGCACTAAGGAATCACTCCTCAGAAGTATCATTCTTCGGGCTTGACATCTTGACTCGAAAGGATAAGAACAGGTTACGAAAACGTCTTCACGCTGTTGTTTTATTGCGCGTTTCGAAATGGCTGTATTTATGGTTCTTTGCCCTATCTCCGTTTTTTTTTACCGCTCGGACACTCTTGAAAACAGGGGAATCGCTTTAGCTTCGCCCCTTTATTTTATTTTCCCCTTCGTGTAGTCAAACCTCAATTGCCATTTGGCCTATTCATTTATTGTAAAATTGGGTTAAGCCTGCGATACTTAGTGGTGAAGGTTGAGGCAGGTTCATTTATGCTTCTTTACAAAGCCCCGCACTAACTTCTGTAGCCTCAAGCGCACCAGACCGCATGAACGAGTGTCTCATCTCCCTCTAACTTTATCCCCTCGCTTTCTTGTAGTTGTGCTTTTTCTCTTTACTTCTTTGTTGCAAAGTCCTAAAGCAATATCAACTTCGTTTCCCATTCAGCATGAATAAATTGGGTTTCAGTAATCCCGGATCAGCCTATATTGGCTTTAGAATATAGCGATTATACTCGGAATAAATTTTCACAGATTTGCGGGCAGATAGAGATCACCCTCTCACTGCATGGATTATTGCACCTCGGCCTCAGGAAATTATTCGAAGTAGTCCCACGCCGGAAAGGGACCCCTCGTGAACCTCATGGGCGCCACGACGATGTTGGCGGCGGTTGTTGGTAACAAGAAAGTGCTGGGTGTACTACAAAGTAAATATTCTTATAGACTACACAGGGTGGGTAGACAGACGGGCAAGCCATTTTTTAAACACGAAAATGTTTATTCCCGGATGCACAAAGATTTCAATGACGTCATATCCGTCACGGAAATGACGTCAGTACAACAAAGCAAGCGGCCTGTAAAGAGTGCGCCCCTGCACACAGGGTCTTCTCGCAGGGAAGCAACCTTTAGTACTTAGAGTACGTTATACTTTGGGTTGGTCGTTTTAGGGTTTTATATTTGAACACGAAAGTGTTTTATGCCAGGATACACCAAGATTTCACTGACGTCATGTCCATCACGGAAATGGCGCCAGACACTTTTGCCGAAGCTAACCGCCAGCAAGACATCGCTCGCCAAGCTCACCCACATGACAGCCACCGACCAGCAAATCATGTCAGCTGCAAATTTCGCTGCACATTTCACCTTCGTGCTTTACCGATTCGTATGAAGAGGAATCAACCACAGTTTTTCTTAAATAAGCGCGAACATACGATACTGTAGCCGAGAGTGAGTCTCGCGGTTTCCTGGACCAATCGTCCTATCTTTCCTCTTCCTTTTTTGCAGATGACGTCTGCATTCGTAGAACGCCCTTCGCTCCTGCGAGCGGTGCGGCCGAGGTGAGGAGTACACGCAAATCCGCACAGCGAGCGTCGTGGAACGCGCTCAAACACAGCATTTCGGATGACCAATCAGCGATGCAGTAACCGCACATTGCGAGTAAACTTTCCAGACCCGCAAGACAACGCAGCAGTCACCATCCCAGCCAAGCTGTCTTGGCTGCCCTTGGCCCTGCCGCCAAATTTCAGATGAAGCCGACTGAAATCGAGCGGCACTTTGAAAACTGCTAAATCCACGCCGTGAAGAATTCGGCGATGTCAGATGCTCTTTGAAGTGCACAAGTGTCGATTAGCTAATGCCCACAGGAAGGTACAGCTTTTTCGTGCTTTAAGGGACATGAAAGAAAAAGGCGTAGTCAGTCACTGACCATGGGCCCCCCTTCTGTATAAAGAAATTTCCTGATTCATTTATTGCCAAAGTAAAACAACTTCTAACTCTGACTCTGAAACATATTAAGCACGCATGCGCTCTCTCCGCTTCCTGCCACCGACACTTGTAAAATATTTTTTTTTTCTGCGTGGCTACCGTGCACACTTTTCCCCGAATAAGAAGTTCGAGGCAGGTATAGTCATGTTGCGCTGATGTTTGCCGCAATAGCAACAGCGCCATTTGGTATATACTGGTGGTTTATGGCGTCATTTCTTTTGTGAAAGGCGCCATGCTCATCCCGACCTGTGTTGGTAACATTCAATTTACGTAAGCGTCGCCGCCCTGACTGAGATAACAGCAGCGATGGTTAGCACGAGTGGAGCCACGGGCGGCCAGACGCAGAAGGCTCTGGGCAACGTCATAACAAAAGCAATGCCGAACAAGCAGTTGAATCGCCGAAAGTGAAAAGTCGTCAGTCGCTGCTATGGCATCTGACAAATAAGGTTGTAGATAATGAAACAGGCAAAGAGGAATCGATGTATTCATCACGGCTGTCCTTCGTTACGTTTCGCCTCAGTGCCAGCCCCGTAGACCATTGGTACTGCAAGTGGCAGGCAGTGGGTGAGAACTGGTCGACAAATCACCACTCGTTTTGTCGCTTCCCTGGCGTGCGCTACAGGCAACTTTATTGGGAGAAGTGCTACGCTTTTGGCGCCCTCTATCTGGGGCAGGGTGCCTAGAGCGAAGCTATTACCAACGGTAAGGGGCAGCTTTCGCGCGCAAAGCTAGTTTCGCTTCATTTCTAAACTTGCAACAGCGGAACGGTTTAACCTGGCCGTAAGTTGTCCAATGTGAACAGAAGACCTCCAATTGGAAAGAAGAAAACGTGTCTCTTGGTGGGGTATCAAATCTGGGTCCCTCGCGTTCTGAAATCGGCGTCGATCCGATTAAGCTATCATCGCATTCCGGGCGCACAGCATGATTTCCTTGGGTTATTCGCAGCGTTGGCTTTGGACTTCACGTGTGCGTGCGTGCGTGCGTTCGCTCACTCGTTCGTTCGTTCGTTCGCTCGCATTGGCCACAGTGCCGTAACTGAGCTGCTCTTCGTTTAAGCACAGATGTTTAAGCTTGAGCTTGGTCCGGTGGCGGGGCTTCGTGCAGACTTGCGCGTGGGCTTGCGCCACGTAAGGAGCTCCCCCCCCCCCCCCAAAAAAAAAAAAAGAAAAAAAAAAGAAAATAGTGCACGTGCGTCCGCGCCTCATATGATGAGCACAGGACAGCTCGCGCAACATACACAGAGCTCGCTTAGTCGGTTGCCTCGATAACACACAAAAAGCGCGATATCCTTCCGTGAAAGTGAAATTGTCGCGAGGCTTAATTGCCGTAACAAAGATTGAAAATGTGACCAAGCTTCCAAATATACCACTGGCGAGCCATTATTTTACGTCCACTATCCATGTTCTGTGGTTTTGCGTTTTCTGGTTCATATTGTGGCGTTCTCATTTCATTTGCTCACGAGATGCATTACATATAAAAGAGGATGAACGTGTCGCATATTTCAAATATGTAAACACCGCCATCACGAAGCAAAACTGAAAACGTAGGTTAAAAGGCCGAACCTGTGGGGTTGCCTCCAAACATATATTTGAGGACCCGCAATTAAACGCCTCTGTGCGGGTTACATTTAAGGCTACCCTCTCCCGTCTTTTTTCACCAATTGGGATAGCATAAGATGGGGTCACTGAGCTTGACAGCGGGTTTCACGCAGGGGCAAATAACCCGCCGGTCGACGTACGTTCCACGCACGGGAAGGGACTGAGCAGAGACCATCCAACCTACGAGAAAATGCGGTGTTCTGTTTACCTGTTTCGGGGGCAGTTAATTTTTCCCCTTCTTTTTTTTTCTCTTTTGGGAGCGGGAAAACTGTACTTCGTCTTACCCCTAATATTTCAACCCCACAACCCTTTCAGCTCCCTCTCTTTCCTTGCGTTCGTTTCCGGAAGGGTCTTTCAAGGTCCCAGACGATTGTTTCCGCCCCGTGACGGAGAAACGAAACACAACTGTACAGGGCCCCCTGCTTGCATATGGGAAAACTCGACTGCTGGGCCCACGGTCGATGCTCAACTATAAAAAGCGCCAAAGGTAAAAAGGTGGAAAGGGGATAAATGTCCCGCCTTTCATATGTTCTCATGCAGCGCTCGACCCACTTATCCGGTTCCCTCGAAGTCACCGCGCTACCGCACTTCCGATCCCGCTCTTCTACCCCGAGGCACTTGCCACCATCTGCGGCAACGGCAAGCTCCATCCTTCCTGCCCGCCAGTTCTCAGGAGCGCCTCTTGGCCGCAGCTTCGCGGATTCCCCGCCATTGCTTCTTATTATTATCAGTTCTGCGTGTTTGCCCTTTGCATTCACCGAGCTCCTTTGCGGCTCTTTGGGATTTGCAATTGGAATCCACTGCGCTGTCCGAGGCCAGCTTGCAAGCAGATCCTAGCTCAATACTACAGGCAGCAACCGCTGCTCGCCTCCACAGCAAAACCCGAAACGGATATAACGGGACGTCCGGTGGTGGTGGAAAGCGGGCCGTGAACACTAGAAAACTTAGTCTGAAGTCTCCTGAAGCCCTTGTAAATGAATTTTTCTCTTTCCTGTATGCCTGGCGCCAGTAATATAAGTAAAGGAACAAAAATAAATAAACATATAAACTAGGAAATAAATACCGCATGTACTCAGGGTTACAAAATGGGCTGCTATAATTTGATTCGCATAGAGGAGGCGTACTCCAATACTCATCCTCACCACCTGCCTATCTACGCTCACTGCAAAGCAAAGGCCTCTCCCATTATTCTCCAATTATCCCGGTCCTGTGCTGCCTGCGACCAATTTATCCCCGCAAACTTCTTGATCTCATCTGCCCATCTAACTTTCTGCCGCCCCCTGCAACGCTTGCCTTCTCTAGGGATCCACTCTGTTACCCTTAATGACCAGCGGTTATCTTGCCTTCGCATTACGTGCCCTGCCCACGTCCACTTCTTCTTCTTAATTTCTACTAATATGTACACACACGCGTTTGTTCTCTGGCCCACTCAGCTCTCTTCTTGTCCCTTAATCTTACACCTATCATCTTCCGTTCCATTGCTCGCTGAGTCGTCCTCAATTTAAGTTGAACCCTTTTAGTGAGCCTCCAAGTTTCTGCCCCGTAGGTGAGTACCGGTAAGATGCAGCTGTCATACACTTTCTTCTTCAGCGACAATGGTAGGCTGCTATTCATTATATGAGAATGTCTGCCATATGCACCCCACCCCATTCTGATCCTTCTAATTATCTCTGCCTCATGGTTGGGATCCGGGGTCACAACTTTGCCTAACTAGATATATTCACCAATACTATTTCCACCTAAAATGGATCCGTTTCCCAGTTTTACGTCATCTAAATTCGGAACGGGAGTGAGGTGTGGCTCCAACTTCAAAGAAATGAACTTAAAATGTCTTCTACAGAAACTGGAACAGCTGTGAAATGCGAAACAGGAAGGACCTACTTCGCAGCGCCTTTTCGCGAAGGACACAATTGAATTAAGCAGGATATCATGGCGTGAAGCACGGGCAACAGATGGATTGCGGGAGTAGTAACAGAGGAGGCAGAAAACTAAACGAGGTTGGGGGAACTATGCGAATTCGGGTGTATGTCACTGGAGAAGCCTTGAACTGCGGTGGTCACGTAACATATGCCAAAGACGATGGTCATTATGACGGTGATGATAAAAGCGAAACTTACGGAGCTCTCCGAAAGTGGCTCACGGATCCGCTCCGACCCCGGAGGACAGAACGGCAAATTTATTTTCACCCTTTTCTAGACGGCAGACTGATAAGACGCACGCATTTACGCGAAAAAAAGAAAAGAAACTACAATCACCCTATGTGAGAACACTGGGGCAAGGCTGATGCTACCCGGTATGGTTTCAGCAATCGCAGCGCTCTCACACGCGCAGCAGCAACGAAATAATTTGTCGCGCTCCTTAGCCCGGCAAAGATGCACGATGAAAAATACTTACATTGCGTGAAAATAATAATAATAATAATAATAATAAAAAGAAATACGATAACTGACGTTTTATGTAGAGACGAAGTTTCTCTCTGGCCGCGCATCACTTGCGGATAAGTGCTCTGCGCGGAAAAACCAGGCAAGGACGGCAGGCCCGGGGATGCCGCGAAAGCCTCACAGTCAGGGACTGCACGGCGCTGTCCCTACATCTGTGGGCGGCAGCAGGCGCGGGCCATGGGAAGCCCGTGCCGACACGTCTCTCCTGGCCTCGCGGCTGTCAGCGAGCGGGTTTCAACGCATCCTGCTGCTTTCTTCAGCGCTGGCAGCTCTCCAGCCGATTGCCGGCCCTAATGCAAAACACGCACAGAGCCCACTCAGACCTGAAACCAAGGCTTCTAGGGTCGTGACGTCTCTCCCCGCTTATTAAAGCGAAGCTTTGCGTGCATAACTCGTGGCGCCCGGCGCATGGCAAAACACGCTACAGAAAAACCAAGTTTACACAAACGCATAAAAAAAAAAAAAACACTTCCCGTCGTCGGATTCGAACCTGGGTCTCTCGCGTTATGAGGTCAACGTGTCACGGTCGACACGGCCGCTATGTCTGGCGACCATCGAGAGCTTTATGCAAGAGAACTACACGGTCAAAATGGAGTCGCTATCGAAATCAACGACGCACAACCGTTCCTGCATAGATCCGACGTTTGCAAGCAGGCTGTGTCGCGTCACGATGGCAGAACCTCTAAGCGTCCACCACAGCGACTACGAGGCCATAGTGTGCAAGCGTGAAGCCGTCGATGCAAGTGGGAACGTGTAAACGGTGAAAACTTCTCGATTCAATAAAGCCAATCCCTTTAATACGTGTCTTGCGGCTGCGAACCGCACCTAAACCCTCAGACTCCACCATTCATTCTTGCATTGACTCTAGCACTTCGCCATTTGAATCCAACGCAAGAAAGCTTCAACAATGCATGGGTGCTCGCACCGACTGGACTCCGAAGCGGAACATCGCAACTGGTGCCGAATCATCTATACTCGGTTACAACTCAAGAACGGCACCACCTCGTGTAGTGTATCACTTCGCCAAAGCGCCGGACCCGTGACGTCAGTGCGCGCGTGTTTTGAAAGGGGTTTGCTATGAATGCGTGATATCGTCTGCCTTGCCTCACGCAGTTTGTTTGTCGTCACTGGAGTCGTTTATAAGCATATTAAGTCCAAAAAATCACGGGAACGGCTCACGCCATGTTCAAATTATTCTTAGTAACGCCCTACTTGCGCCGCGCGGAGAAACATCCTGCTACTGTGATAAGGCACAGCGGCAACTTTCGGTGCCGTTCTTAAGTTGTAACCGAGTATAGAGTCCGCGGTATTACAAGCCTTGGTGTAGCCTGAAAGTTGCGGTTGTGGTCGCAGATTTAAAGTTCAAAAAAAGGAAAACGCCAGTAATGAGATTGGAGAGGTAATTCAGACTCATGCTAAATAATGAAAGCAACGTTAGCCACCTAAGGGTGTAACACAGTGTACTTGCGGCTGCGTACCGCACCGAGAGCCTGGTAACCCTCTAAACACAGTTACGAAGCTAGGTAGTTGCTTGGTATCTGAACGACTCGCTATATAATTACTTCGCGTGTTCTCAGCTAAAAACGCGTGGCTACAAAACGTAACGGGGCTGCTTCTCTTCCAAGCCCATTTTTATGCCCAGTGCACCGTAATGAGATTTGTTTTCATGCTGTTCCTGACACTTATAAGTGCTCTGATTTGTACTGAGAACTGTACCGCATTTCTTTTTGTACTGCCCTTGTTTTTTGTATTACGTGCGAGTCGTGCACTTGTTTTTGTAACTGTACTATGTTCTGTGCGTAACGTGGCCAGAACCCTTCAAGCTGTGTAACAGTTTTTTTCCTGGTCTTCCTGGGACATGGTTGCGAAATAAGCTCAATTTAATTCAACTCACCAAAAGCGACCGTTGAGGAGGTGGGTGGGGATGGTACAGCCGCACGTACATAAGGCCGCTATTTTAGGTGAACCTAAACACCGTGCTGACCTTGGTGGTTGACATTATGGCTATTCAACGTTATCGTGAGAGGTGTACAATTCCGCGAAGCCGAGTTCGCGCACCGCTATGGGTAGCCCATGTGAAGGTAGGTCTACCGACTAGCAGCGTGAGTATACGAAGGGCGGCAAAGGGAAAAGAAGCGGTAAGCACTGCCAGTGCCCGCGGGCCGCCCAAATGGATGTACTAACTAACTCTGCAACTAACAGCGCTAACATTTACGACCTCCGTCGTTGGGAGTGTATAGCTCTGTTAAACAAATACCGTTGCAGATCTAATTTCAAGGTAAAACAAATCACCATCGCGAGGCAAATCAAAAGCCAGTAGTTATCATCGGCGTAGTTTGAAATCTCGAAAACCCAAATTCGGAAATTTGCATCTTAACCAACGTTCCCGCGCTTTTTCTTGTCCTGCAGTGCGGATTCGTGCTCATCGTTCGCTGCGTGCGACATTCTGCCTGCCGGAGTCCTGGACCGTTGTTCTCCTGTGCTGGGCGTCCACGAGTGCGTTCGGCATCGATGCGGCAGCGTCAGCTAGAATCGCATCTGCCCACGTTAATGAGGACTGTACGCGCGCTGACACGTTGCAGACAGAGTTGTCTCGTCAGGAGGCTCTAATTCGTACTCGGCGGAAGGGAGCGTGGGGCGTTGCGTGAATGAGCGGCTTTTTTTATTTATAAAGTTACGCATTTGTAGAAAAAGCACACCAGTCAATAAATTGTTGCGCACTTTTTATTTTTTTCTAGACAAGTTTTTTTTTACAGATATGTTTATAAATACCTCGCCGACATTATGTATTACATACAAGTTGGTCACCGTTGCAGAGCCGGAGATATGGGGCGTCAAAGTGAGCAACATTCTGGCGTCTGGACCGATTTCGCGATTCTGTTCTAAATTTTTTTGTTCACTTCAGAACGCAAAGTTTACATTTGCCTGACGGTCATTGTGTGTAGTTTTTGGTTTCAAACAAATTTTAGACAGAGCTCTTACACCTTGCCGTGCGCAAAGCCCCAAAACGGAAAAAAAAAAAAAAAAAATATGCGACAGCCAGAATTCGTGCGTCACCCGCCCGCATTATCCTTAGAATTGTTTCTCGTAGCAAAGTACGCAGGTTAGAGGAAAACGGACTTTACTTTCGGGCTATTACCTGGCTTGCACAAAGGTAAAAAAAATATGAGAAAAACAAAAACAAATGTTCTTGTACCCCCGTGTTCAATGTCTCGTGGAATCTGCTTATATTGAAGATCTCCACGGGGAGGCGCCGGTGGGAGGCAAAAGAGAATGGAGGGCTCTGACCGTTGGGGCAGAAGCCTCAGGTGAGGGCGTGGTCGGGCGCGCAAGCGTTCGCGCGTGAAGCAGAGCCGCCGCGGGACACAATGTCCGCGATGTGTCGGTGACCCCGGCGCGTTCATGTTGGCCTATGGCGTGTCCACCGCTGCCACCTCCTGGCGAGAAAGCTCCTTTCGCCCGGATGTTTAATATCTCGACTTGTTCCTTCCCTGCGCTCTCTATTTTCCCAGCGCTGGGAATTTCATTGCATCTTGGCGGGTCCATTGGCACACGTGAGTATATAGCGGCATCTGCATCCCGGCATGCAACACATCAGCAGCGTCGTCAACACCTCTCGTGATGTATTAGCGAGGGAAACCGGTCGGTTCATGAACACAGCCTGCACTATCCTATGCGTGGCTCGCTGTGCCGTGCCGATGTCGCTACAAGTCAAGACACTTCCCCGCACCGGCCGGGGCGGTGGCTTTTAGCGCAACAAGATTTGAAGATGCGTATTAACGTAGCCCCGGGATTCGAACCGCGGTCTTTCTGCAAGCAAGACGGATGCTCTACCTCTACGCCACCGCCACCGCCACCGCCACGCCACGTTGCGGAAGAATAGCTTCTTCCACAGAACGGAGAGCCGGAAGTGGACGGGGAGGAGCCCGAATGGGGAGCATAAAAATGAAATTGACTGCATACTATGCGATAACGCTGGCGTCATGCAGGATGTGGAAGTGCTCGGAAAGGTAAGGTGTAGTGACCACCGTGCGGTACGATCTCGAATTTGGCTAGATTTGAGGAGGGACCGTAACAAGCTGATACAAAAGAAGCCCATCAATGAACTAACAGAAATACGGAAAGTTGAAGAATTCAGGATTGCGCTGAAAAACTGACATTCAGCTCCAACCATGGAAGCAGAGTTTACGACACTGAAAGCGGAAGACAAACTTACACGCATTTTCACGGAGTGTGGAATAGAAGTTGGAGGCACGATTGCTAGACAGGAAAGTGGTAAGCTTTCCCAGGAGACGAAAGATTTAATTAGGAAGCGGCAAAGCATAACAATACCCACCCCAGCTGACAGAATAGAACTAGCGGAGCTTTCGAAGGTAACCAATAAGCGTAAGACAGCTGACATACGGAAGTAGATTAGTATAATATGGAGAGGATTCAGCATGCTGTAAAGAATGGAGGTAGCCTGAAAGCAGCGAAGAGGCGTCTAGGCATGGGGCCGAGGAGTTGTATAGCCGCGACATCCAGGATAATAGCGAACGACAAAGTAGTTCAGAGGAGGTAGACATCCCACTAGTAACGAGAGAAGAAGTAAGGAAGGCTTTGAAAGAAATGAAAGGGGGCAAAGCACCTGGTGAGGATCAGATAACAGCAGACCTCTTGAAGGATGGCGGAGAAATTGTACTTGAAAAACTAGCAAACCTGTATACGCAATGCCTAATGACCGCAAGTGTACCGGAATCTTGGAAGAACGCGAACATCACCCTAATCCATAAGAAAGGTGACATGAAGGACTTCAAAAATTACAGGCCGATCAGCTTACTGTCAGTCATCTACAAGGTATACCTTACCAAGGTAATCACAACAGAATTTCTGCCATCTTAGATTTCAGTCAACCTAATGAACAAGAAGGGTTTCGTAAAGGTTATTCAACACGATTAATCAGGTGATAGAGAGTTAGAACGGTGGTTTGGGCTATTCCAGTGATAGAGAGATGTGCGGAGTATACTCAACCCCTATATTTAGCCTTCATACATCATGAGAAAGCATTTGACTCGGTCGAAACCTCAACAGTCATGCAGGCTTTGCGGAATCAGGGTGTAGACGAGCATTATCGCCCTCCGTAAAAATAGCAGTAAAATACCTGTAAGGAAGGGCGTCAGACAAGGAGACACAATCTCTCAAATGTTATTCGAACTCACCTCGCAGAAAAGATTGAGTGCCTCAACAACGCATCTATATCTTTGAAAGGTCTCCTTGGACCCTGGCCCTCTCCATCGTCCCAGAGAAAAGTGTTGGTTGCTTTATTTGACTATTTACGCGGAATCGGCCTCGCAGAGACAATTTAGAACTTTACGTGTCAGATCGCGTGGACTTTTAAGTCACCACGCAAAGCTTCGTGTTCACTTTTCTTTTAATCTCTTCTTTTCCCATCTTTCTTCTGCCCTACTTCTTTTAGGGCCTTTACTCCCTTCTCCCCATCCCCGCAGAGTAGCATGCAGGCGGGAACATGCCGGCAAACCTCTCTGCTTTCATCTAATAAAGAGCTCTCTCTCTCTCACACAGCATATTTAAAAGAGGTATTCAGAACATTCGATTGGGAACAGGTTAGCGTAAGGTTTAATGGAGAATGTGGGATCCGTCGACCCCCAAGGATGAGACTCGAGCGTCAAGGGGGGAGAGAAGTGATAATCGATGTCTGTCTTTAACGGGACGTCGGGGATATTGCACCCGGAAGAAAGTGTCTTAAAGCTGACTGGGAATCAGACAGAACGTAGGCTGGGGTCGGAGGATGTGAAATCGCCAGGGCATGCAATAGCGGCCTCCCCGGCCGTCGTAGTGTGGCTGGTTAGAATGGTGGCTTCGATGGGCGTCGCGGTGCCTGCAAACGAAATTACAATCGCCTTGCTGCTATGGTAGCGGGAGGTATCTGTGTCTAGTGTGTCTGGGGCTGGGGGATGCATTCGGGCATGTGCCTTCGCCCTAGCCAGGCGACGTCCTCCGTGAAACGTTGGGTGCATATGTCGTGGGAGAGGTATGATTCGCAAGTGTAATCTGATTTCGCGTGGGATCGGGATGGGTTTTGTATGTGTGGTGGTTGTTTTTATTCCCACAGAGTGTAGTACAAACTGCCCTGTGGGAGAAGCTGCCAGCCGAGTTTGTTGGGACGTATTGTTAGCCTCAATTAGCTCTGAAGTGGTATTGTGGCGACCTAGCTGCTCTAGCCTGTCGTTCGGGGTGTGTGGATGGAGGAACAAGGCATGTCGATACGCTTTCCTCAGTGAGGCATCCAATTTCCGAGTGGTAGAGGGTATTAGGAGAAGGTATAGTAATTGGTAGAGTATTCTATTAAGGAGAACGCAGTGGACCAGGCGCAGGCGATCCTGTTCCAACAGACCTCTGTTTTGGTGGAAACCCTACGTATAAGATGTGTGATCTGTGCAACGTGTCTACGCACGTACTGGAGGGTTGGTATAGGTGAGCGGTTGTGTGTGAGTGTCAAACCCAGGATCTTGAGCTGCTGAACCACTGGGATGTCATCCCCGTTGACTCTGAGATTTATAGGGGAAGTAGGTGAGGGCTTCTTTCCGGGTGGGGTGATGAGCATTGCCGATTTGGTAGGAGAACAGGTTACTGCCACAGGTTGTATGTGTCTTAGCACGGTGTCCAGGCCTCTTTGTAAAGTGTGTTCAATGTGGCCATCTGATCCCCGTGTCACCCACAGAGCGATATCATCTGCGTACAGCATGCTGCGCAGGGAGGGAATCGTGAGGAGGGCTTTAGTCAGGGGGATTAGGGTGATGTTAAAGAGCATTGGAGAGCGCACAGCTCCTTGTGGTGTCCCTCTGTTCGGCGTGGAGAAGGGTTCGGAGCGCATCGATCCCAGCCCAATCGTGACCATGCTACCACATAGGAAGTTGTAAGTGTACTTATATAAGTTGAGTCCGAGGTTTAAGTCACAGATAGCTTGTAGAATTACTTGAAGGGAAACCCTGTCAAAAGCTCCATGTAAATCCAATGATGGAAGTGTGCTGTTGTCTATCTTTGGTGAGGGTAGATGTAGGTCGTGATGGTATTGCAAGAGAGCATCCTGCGTTGAAAGGTTGGGTCGGAAGCCTAGCATATTAGGGGGGTACAGCTGCTGTTATTCTAGGAATCTGTTGACTATATATCTTGCAGTATGTGCTCCAAAAGCTTACCCATGCATGACGTCAACGAGACTGGGCACAGGTTTTGAAAGGAGAGTTCCTTCCCCGGCTTGGAGATTAGCGTAACGGTGGAGTGCTTCCATTGCTGGGGGAGCGTGTGGTTGAGCCATTGGCCGTTCATATAGGCCATAAGACTCTTTACACCTTCATCGTTAAGCTGTCTGAGGAAGGAATTGGTGACGCCATCCAAACCTGGCTCGGTGTTGCGCTTAGGTTTTATATAGCTTGCTCCAATTCCTGCATGGTTATGGGTGCATCTAGGGTGCCGTTGGGTATTCCCGTGTAGGGTGGGGCGGACTCGCCTTCCGGGAGGGAGGGGGATGTAGATTGCCCTTAGGTTCCTACATATCTCGCCCTTTGGTTGGCCCGCATCAGTGATCAGTTTAGTTGTTTCATTGGCTGTTTGTGTCTGTGTTGGTTGGGTTGAGGAATGCCTTTAGTATGTGCCAGGCCTTCCGGGTGGACAGTTGACCCTTAAGCCCATCGCAGGTGTCAAGCCAGTGATTTCTCGCAAGGCTAGCCGCATAGAACTCTTTCTTTACGAATATTGTTTAGTTTGTTCTTGAGTGCTCGCCGGTGCTTGCGCTTGCGCCAACGAGCCTCCAGACTGTTGTGTGCTTCCCACAAATGTGCTGGGTGTTTGTCTACATACTGGGTCGGTGGTGGGGGCTCAAGGGTGGTAGTTGCATCTTTCTGCGCCTGTAGTAGTTGGGTGGTCCGTTCATCGAGGTCCTGTTCCGTGGCCGCCGGGGGCAGACTTGGGCACTCCGCTCTAAATCGGTCCCAGTCCAAGCGCTTCGGAGGATTGTCGCTGTTCGAGCGTAGGTGATGCTGATAGTTCAGCGTCGTTTCCACTATGAAGTGGTCACTACCTAACGCGTCGGGGGTGGTGCATGCGCTTCTGAATAGGGGGTGATTGGAAAAGGCGAGATCCGGGCAGGTGTCTCTTTGTACACTATTGCCCAGTCTCGCCGGGTTGGAAGGGTCTGGGAGATGATTGAGGTGGTGTGCTTGGGCTAGGGCTTCAAGGGGTCGTCCCTTCCGCTCCGTCCTATGATAGCCCCACTCAGTGTGTGGGGCGTTAAAATCGCCCACCACGAGCCGTGGATCGTTCTTCGTGACTAAGAATGTTTGCTGAAGAATGTATTTGAAAGAGTAGTGTTTCGATTTAGGCTGGCGGTAGACATTCGGCACGTGTATGGTGAAGGTTTTTGCCTTACGTATGTAGAGTGTGGTATGTGCGGGATAGGGGATTCAAACGTATGGTGCTTGGCCGGCACGTTCCTGTGAACAAGCGTAGCTATTTCCGGAAAGTCTGGGGAGCAGTGGGCCGAATAATCTTTAAGTGCAGCTTGCGTATTGGTTTCTTGAAGCGCTATTGCTAACGGAAGAGTTGACACTGTGGTGATGTGGGCCTGTAGGTTGCCCAGATTGCGTTTGTAGCCCCGGCAACTCCACTGCCGCACCACGGACGGCTTAAGGACCTGAGTTGTCATTGTTGGGTGCTAGTAAGGGTGGGAGCGGTAATAAAGCGAAGTTAGGTGTGACTAACTGGATCCATTTCAGCATGTCGTCATGCAGGGACATGATTGTGCTCTGAGGCTACATGGTTCTCGAGGGACTGTAGGGCTTGGCGAGCCTCGAGATGGTCTCGCATGAAGAAAGGTCGGCGCCCTTAGCTCGTCAGTGCACCCGGCTGTGTGCGGAGAGGCAGTTAGCCACCCTTCAAAGAAGTCGAAACACTCTGCTGTTGTCGCGATCGAATTAGTACCTATCGATTGCAGAGCATATACCTATGCCCCCCATCTCCCAGACGACGCTCTGTTTATCCAC
This sequence comes from Haemaphysalis longicornis, assembly GCF_048455015.1. Classification (NCBI taxonomy): domain Eukaryota; kingdom Metazoa; phylum Arthropoda; class Arachnida; order Ixodida; family Ixodidae; genus Haemaphysalis; species Haemaphysalis longicornis. The sequence continues at coordinate 111,282,726 of NW_027526460.1, forward strand.
GACTACTTTCTCCTTGACTTCTAAGCTACTACGTGGCAACGTTTACTTGCTGTTGTCCTTTGTTCCTTGTTTTTCTGCTTTGTTTGTACGTGCTCATGCTTGCGCTGCAATTCGCAGCAGCCGCGTTAACACGATTGGGGGAGTGTGTCGCAACATTTGACAGCGGCATTTTCAGAAGTTCTCAGAGAGGCGATTACATCTATGCATTCAATTTCTCCCCCCTCCTGCCGGCCCGAAACGAGACGGGGTCGTCTGTAACAAGCTGCCAGTCTGTTCCAAAATCGCACGCTATATCACCTGACTATCCATTCCCCGAAGCCCGGGGCAGGAGGCGCACGTGAGAAAGCGTTTTCAATCCCTCACCGCAATGTTTACCTTAATGTTTTTTTGCTGGGTGCTCGAGGGTTTCTGGAAGGAAGCGCATATATTTGGTTTCGTCGTGTGTGACACGCATTTTGCTTTCTTCCGGGGGCGGTGACTAGGTTTTTCGGCCATAAAGGAAATTATCGGGATCGAAGGTTGAATTGCTCATTTCTTCTTGGCCAGGGAATTTTCAGTTGCTGGTGGAAAGTTTGCCGTATGGACGCTTAAATTGAGTTTTAGCTTCACAACTGCTAGTACCGGCGAGAGCTGTTATAACTTTGAGCCCCACATGTGCACGAGACAAAGAACCAAATTGAACGGTCGAAAACTTCCTCCTCAGCCTCAGCTGAGACCGCTGCGGCTTAATGTACCGGCAGTTTACAACCCCTACGGCATGACATTACGAATAGTTTTTGCCCGCACTGAACGTCGCTTTACCTTATCATCTTGGAAAGTTTTTCCAACTCGGCAGTACGTTGTCGAAAGACAGGGTCACGACAACGCGTTCGACAACGAGCTAGAGTCCACTCCGGTTAGGCCTCCTGTTCCAAAGTTAGTGCATCGCGTATACTATAGCCCTCGCGAGAACTGCTGGGCGCAGGTCGATGCAGCGCTGGCTGCGCTCGCTCCGCAAGCAACACACCGCTGGGAGTGGATGGCAGTCCTCCCATTCGTCCTGCAGTGGGCATAACTAGGCTGATAAAAATGGTGGTAACTACTTATACTCGTTCTAATTAGTGTGCGTTCGTCTCTACTCTCGAGGTCAGCCCATGCGTGAACACGCACACACGCACGGACACCATGATCGAGGGAGTGCCAACAAGCGTACCGTCCATTGTACACAGCGCCAGCGGGCGCAACTTAGATATGCACCAAGAAGGTGCAGAAATCCAGGGCTGGCACCTGGTGCCCGCTTGGCCGTGCACCCCGAATAATCGTAGCTGATAGGTACTTCAATGTTCTGACTCATTCAAAATTATTTTTTACAGCTGGCAGCACTTACCCAACTTTCATTAGTTTTGCCTCCGCCTCTTCTAACTACCGACCCCTCTCCCCCATTCAGGCGCAAGAGACGCCTTAGGAGCGAAGTCGCGGAGATAATCAACTAAGACCGGCCTGGGGAACATCAAAATACAACATGCATGCCTTGTGTTCACGAAATGGCCACGAACGAGCAGTCGTTCCGGACCCGTGTGTACTCTGCTGCTGCATTACCTCGGCGCACTTATCCCCGTTAAGTACGCCGCATTACAGTGGTTGGTAATGCGAAAGCGAGGAAGTCCGCCTGCCTCGTTCTCGGGCTGAAGGGAGAAAGAAGAGCGGCCCTCTGGAGACGACCAGCTGCTGCGGGCCTGGATCATTCCGCGGTTCGTTCTCTCTCCGTCGCTGCGGCCTGCCGGAAGATGTGAAGGATCGCTGGCAGCCGCAATGAAAGGCAGCAACAATAATCGCGAGCAATGGGCGAGCCGGCGTGCTTCTTGAACTGTGGTCTCTCCCTCTGGGCGGGACACCGTAACCGCGTCCCACGTCGGCTGACGAGGATGACGCAGTGGCGGAGTTGCAAGGCTAAAATGGCGGGGGCGCGGCATTGCGATCTGTGTGCTTAGCCTCGTGGTTACCACCACGTCGCAGAACTTGGCGGAGGTGAGGCGATGGACGATGCGGCCGTTGCTTCTCCCTGTCGGGCCAGAAGAGGGTCCGCCGTTGTCGACTTGGAGAAGGCACAGAGCACACTTTGATTGGGCACCACTGCTGGGAAGGTTGCGAGGTTAGACCTTCACCTTCCTCCACCCCGAGGCGCGGTTGATTTGAGATACGGGTTGGGGAAAGGCCGTGGCACCGCTGTTTTGATGCGGCGACTGGAGTGCGCGAAGCTGATGCTCGCACCTCTGCGCCCTTCACTCTAACCTACTGAGCTCGCAGTTGGTGGCGCCACTAATTGCTCTACCCGGAAGTGGCTTCATAATTCTTTGTATTTGAGGAGTCCTGGGATGGCTTTTTATCGGTTATACCGATGCATTACCATAGCCACACGTGGGTGCTGCAATCTCACTCGTATTTGAGCTTTTAGTGCGCTAGCACTATACTCTATCACTGTCTATAACTAACATCGCTGCACCCCAGCCTAAGAAATAAAGGAAAACGCAATTTAAAGGTGTTTTGTCCCTTGTAACGCCCTTACACCCCAGCAAAAACACAGGAATACACCCTTTTGAAGGATGTTTTATTGTTAATTACAGCCTGCCAAAGAGTGCTTCTATTTGTTTTGCCAGGGTGTAAAAGTGTAATAAAGAAAAAGTGTGTAAATCCTTTTATGATGTAGAAAATCCAACCACAAAAAATATGTGCGGGTATTTTGAAGCCTGAGCAGAGGCGCATTGGGCACCACTTTAGAAGCAGAAATTCATGCTGAGTTTTATGCCCACACATCGAAGAGAACAAGCAGAATCCACCCGGACCACCCTAGTGACGCTAATTAACCAAATGAGGCTTCTCCGCGCACCTGCAACGAACCTGCATCAGATCGTATGTTCATTCATCTGAGTGGAAAATCAGCATCTAATGACCACGCTGACGGTCGGTCTCTGTTCTTCCGGCCGCTGACAGTCGGGGTGTACCCATCGTGCTTACCCTGTATTTTACCCTGCCTCATTGATGTTTTTTGCTCTGAGCGGCTCCAGCACAGCGAGCCAAATCGGTCAAGGCATAATCGGCAACTACGAGCGATACATCTATCTATTCACCACTATCTCACTGCCATCAGTTTCGCCCCCCCCCCCCCCGCCCCCCATACTATGATTACCGTATGTTTTTGCACGCATGAACGCTTGCTCCATTGACTCAGGCCTGAACACAAGCGGAGAACTAGAAAAATTAATAAACGCCACGGTATGCGTTCTCGGTCAGTGGGCTGGCTTGGCTGTCTTGTTACGACTACATCGCCGGCAGTCCATAGCTCTGAGCTTGTACGCACCCGTTTCTCCCGGGATGGTCCAGTACAGTGGCTCTCAAAGGGGGATCCGCGGACCCGAGGGGGGGTTCGCGAGTCGCGAGGGCATTTTAGGGTCCGCAAAGCTCTCTCTCTCTCTCTCTCTCTCTCTCTCTCTCTCTCTCTCTCTCTCTCTCTCTCTCTCTCTCTCTCTCTCTCTCTCTCTCTCTCTCTCTCTCTCTCTCTCTCTCTCTCTCTCTCTCGCTCGCTCGCTCTCTCTCGCTCTCTCACTCCAAACATGTGGGCAATCCAAACAAGTCGCTTAACTTCATGACATGTATATTTCATCTCCGCGTGGCGCACCCTTGGCTTTGTGCAAAACATACTACCTACGCAAAAAAGCCATACATACAAAAGGCACCATATAAAAGTTTGTGCGATTTTTAGCTGCAAGAACAAATTGTTAGACAACATGTAATGCATCAGCATATTCATTGATTCATTCTCTCATTTTGATTACTTCAAAACCTTGGTTCGTAGAAGAGTGAAAATTTCATCTGGGGCCTTAGCAACAATGCTAGTACCGGGCCCGTGCAGTCAATACACTCTTAACAATGCAAGCACATAAATTACACTAAAGAATAAATAAATGTCATCATCAAAAGGCAGAAACTGAATATGTATGGGCAACATTAGGAACATGCGCAAATTGCTTGACATTATGACATGATCAATACAGTAGTACATCGCGTGGTCCTGCATCACTTTTGCAACCGCAAAGGGGGTCCCCGCCACACTCATGATTGATAACCACTAGTGAGCTTCAGGACAACGTCGTGTTCCGTTCGCCTTCTTTACGTCACGAGAAAGCACAGCAACGCAATTACGTGTCCGTGGGCTCCAACCTTCGTCAGAGAGCGATAGAGACAGGAGGAGTCGTTTTATCTTTGTTTATGTCTCCTTCCACACATAACGAACAGAATCATGACAAATATAGAAAGCGGAAGCAGGCTTCTGAACAAGTGTAAGATTGAGGTGAAAACAGTGGAAGAGATTGTCGTTAGCCTTGCAGCGCGTCGTGCACGGACTGTGTCGCGGTCGTTGAATTGCCATCTCGACCAGGAGGATGGCGTAGTTGCTTTGGACACGGGACATGAACGGCGCTGGGAATGGCAGGAGCATTTAGAGGGTGCAGGAGAAGTCTCTGGCGATCGTCTCCGTAAAGTCTCCCGGCATCCGAAGGGATGCGCGTTCGCTCTAGTGCGCTCTCGAACACCTCGCCCGTCGTTTTCCCAGGTTCTCCACCACGACACCGAAGGAAACAATGAGGCAGCGAAGACGGCAATTTGAAGAAGACGAAGGAAGGAAGGAGCGGGGGACGAAGCTGATTAGGCCGGAGCGAGTAGTCGTCAATCGTATATCGAGCAGCGCCGCCCTTCTTTTGAAGTCACGTCGCTCGTTTCTTCGTTGCTTGCTTTCGGATAGTTGTGTTTCTCGGTTTCTTCGTTTTTATGGGCTTCATTTTGTCTTCCTGAAAGTAACAATGCGCCCTTCATACAAGGGAGGGTATTTCGTAGTAGTAGTTTCTAAATCCTCTCGTCGCGCCGTTGGTGTAAAGAACGCCAGAATGGGTCGATCCTCGTTGTTTATTTTAGTTGCTATGTAAGCAGAACCCCGACTTTTTGTTTCTTTCAGCCGTAACACATTCACAAGCGGAACATACGCAAACTCTGGTGAATGGTTAATTAACTTTTATTGAAGCCCTAACCTACTCTGTATGTGTAGTCAGACCAGTGAGGAGATTCCTTAGCCCAGGATTCCCTGCCTCTGGCTGGCTGTCCTGGCCCGTCTCACCAGGTTAAGCGGAGAGCCGAGTGAAGCTGTGCTTAACGTGCAGAGCACTTTAGGGGCCCGACTTGTCGTAGCTCGTCCGCGGTCACGCTATCTAGCCACCGCATACACGCAGCGTTACGCACTGTTACGAATCAGCCCGCCGCTGTGCTCTTTGCAATACTCTTCGGCTGTGCGGCGAAGCCTCCACTACGTGCGCCTTTCAAGCAGGCCCCCCTGTCGGTGACTCACACTCATAGGTCGGCAAAACAGAAAGAACGCACTCAAACTCAATCACAATTTTTTTTATTTACGCTGTACTCAATCAAACTCAGACTCAAAAAGTTCGTCTGGTCACAAAATCACTCGTACTCACTCATCAAATACTCATTTGTAATCGTACTCACTTGTACTCAAACTCATTTGTCCTCACGAGTATTCGTACTCAATCTGTACTCATGAGTACTGAATCTGTACTCATGAGTACTCACTCTGTACTCATGAGTACTCAATCTGTACTCATGAGTATACTCACTTGTACTGAAACTCATTTGTCCTCACGAGTATTCGTACTGAGTCTGTACTCATGAGTACTGAATCTGTACTGATGAGTACTCACTCTGTACTGATGAGTACTCAATGAGTACTACTGCTCATGAGTACTACTCATGAGTAATACTCATTCTGCACTCGCGAGTACTACTCATTTTGCACTCACGAGTACTACTCATTCTGCACTCATAAGTACTCTCATTCTGCACTCATGAGTACTCAATCAGTACTCATGAGTACTCAATTTGTATTACTCACGAATAATCAACTTATCTGCACTGTTAGCTAGATCGTAGCTCGAATGAAAGTAAGTAGAAAAAATAAATTGTTTAATTGATTAGAAAAACACAGGTTACATATAAATCAGGACAGAGGAAGGAAACGTCTGACATGGTGCACTGTCGTTGGGCGACTTACTGTGCGAAGGCAAGTACACTGTACATGTGAGAAAGCGAAACGGGACGTAAGCACTCGCGTTGCGCCTGGCGTTTCGTCTTGTTCTCAGGCCGGGTCGGGCTCAGGGGAGCTCGGGGCTTGTCGGTGCGGCCTAGGCCGTAAACTGCGTTTTTCTGCGTGTCTTCGGGTGGCAGCTTTTGTCGTCCGTTTTCGTTTCCGGGCGCGCTGATACGTATCCTAATCCTGCTCTGAATCCGAAATGCGCCTGCCCCCAGGCACAATGAAGCGTTCGCGTAGATTGACGTCCGTTCGTATCCAGATCACTCACTGTCCGCTTGTTCACAGATGCTCGATGCTGGCGTTTGTTTTTTGTTGTTCCAGATACTAGAAACTTCCTTAAGAGGGTGTTCGTCTCGTTGAGTTTCGGTGAATTTCAAATCTACTTGATTTTCATTGTGTGTGTGCCGTGGGATTCACTTCGTCAGACCTGAACTTGACAGTGTTTACGGCGTTGCGTTGATTGCGCCGCTTCCATCGGCGATTGCGTTCGTGTAGCTCGTCGCGTGCTTGATGCATGTGGGGGCGTAGACGTCTGGTTTGTCCGGTGGCGAGCTGCGCTGTGTAGGGATGGCATAGTTCGGCGCGTTGAGGACGTTGCTTGAATTGACGCGTGCGTTGCGTATGGTGCGGGAGCCGTTTGGCTTTTCGTTTAGTGTGCGGTAGCGGGGCGTTTTCGTAGGGTGACATGGCTGATCGGTCAAAGTCGTTGCGGCTCCGTGCTCGCAGTCGCCGTGGTTGTTTCGGAAGTGAAACCGTTGTGGTGGGGAAGCGGGCGTAGTTCGTGCCGTCCGTTCGGTCCCACATTCCTCGGCGTCGCAAGCGTGACTTCATCGTCAGGGCATTCGATGCTTCGTCTGGATCGGGTTCATTCGTTGCCGTTCTTACCGTGTCCGTGTCGTCGCTCAAGAGCTCGTCTTTTGCCCGTTGTTTCGAGAATGCTATAATCGCTATGTCTCCCATACAAGCAGGATCCGTTTATCGCGAGTCCGCTTGCTCGCGGTTGCGTCCTCTTGTACGAAATGGTGTTTGTCTTGTGAGTCTCGATCGGAGTGCGGGTGCCGGTGATCGTGTTAATTCTGGCTCGGACATGCCGCATGCGCTGGCCGTGTCGTTGCTCGTTGACGGACCTACTTGCACGAGTGTCATGTCGTTCGCCCGCTGGACTCGGGTGGGAGCCGCGGGTGTCGGAGAGCTCGTACTTTCCGGTAGGGTTGAACCGCGTGCGCTGGGTCTTTTGTTGCTTGTGGCCAGGTGATTTCTGCGGTTGTAACATTCGCTGGCCAAGTCCGGATAGCACCTGCAGTGGGAGCGGAGGATGTCGCGAACAGCAGTTTCCTCCGTGTGTGCTGCGGCTTGGTGGCGTTCCGTGCGTTGTGCATTTCGTTCTCCGTGGTCAGCTCCACTGGTTCAAGTTGGATGTCGTTCGTCACTTCTGGTGCGTTTCGTGCGCTGTGCGTCTCGTTTTATCTAGGAAACTCCCCTATAATTGGGGTGCGGTCGTTCGCCACGTATGGTGCATTTCGGGCGCCGTGCGTCTTGCTCGCTTGTCGTGGCCATATCTACCAATCCGGATGCGATGTCGTTGGTTGCGTGGACCCGCGCCGGGAGTGCACGTGCGGAAAATGTACGAACCGGCTCCGTTGCGTTCCCTGCTCTCAGCGTTCCGTTCGTGTACGTCTGTAGCGGAAGAGCGGGTGCCAGGAACGTGGTGCCTTCTGGCTCGTGCGCCCTGCGTACGTTGCGCGTCTCGTTGCTCGTTGCTGGAATGATCAGCGCGTGGGAGATGTAGCTCGTGGGCGATGTAGCAGAGCAACGTGTGTTCGTAATCTCGCCAGAAATGCACTGAGCTTCGATGCGTCTCCGTAATCGTGGCGATTACCTGGGAAAGGTCCGGTGAGCACGCAATCACAATTTTGCATGCGTCGTCTCGTTCATGTGCGTGCGTCGTGCATTCTGCCTGTGCTCAGATCTCGTGCAGTCCAGGCACCGTGGAAAATGGGCGGCCGACTATCGCCAGTTGTCTCAGAAAACTTTCTCGTTCATCACGCAGCCTTCTGCTCTCAAACAGCGCCGCTTGCAGGGTCCTCTGCCGTTTGTTGTCGGAGGCAGCCTGAAGTAGCGTTGGCACATTCGTTCGTTTGGAGAGATGGCGACGTTCTTCGTTGTCCTCTAGAAGACGCAAGATGATGTCGTCCTTACGGCCAGAGCAGGGTAGACCTTGTAATCGTAGTGCGCTCACGAACTGCTGTTTCTTCGTAGAGCATAGGACGTAGCGTTCCGTTGAAGTCAGCACTGTGTCGACCACCGCTGGCGTGGAGTGCGTCGGTGCCCCATGTCTGCGTGCTGCACTCTCGTAGTCGTGGTGCGGTCCGTCCAGGTGGTTCGTCCGTTCATCCTCCCGTGGCCTTAAATCATGATCCTGTCGACTGCAACATCTTAGCTAGGTCGTGGCTCGAATGAAAGGCTAAACAGAAAAAAATAAAACGTCTAACTAATTAGAAATACTGAGATTACATATACATCAGGACAGAGGAGCCCGAGAAGAAAACGTCTTACACGGTGCATTGTCGTAGGGCTTCCCACTGCGCGAAGGCACGTACACGGGAGAGAGCGAAACGGGACGTACGCACTCGCGTTCTGAATCGGGGGCTGAATCGCGGGGCAGTTGGCCAGTTCTAGAGAGGGCGCATTATGTACATGAAGCTTCTTAACGGCGACCCCAGTAGCTCCCATGTGTACAGCGGGGCGTGATATTAAGTTGCAATAATGAATTATCTTTATGACGGACACAGACAGACAGACTGACAGGCCAACACTGTCGCGCTCAAGTGGCCAAAGAAAGACTATCGTCTTTAAAACCATCTGGAAAGAGACGCTGCCGCCGCTGTTCCGAATTCTGCGAACATTGCGCAACCGTACCCCTCGCAACCGCCGCCAGCCCGCAAATTAAGAGATAAACAGAAAGACGAAAACCGGCTAGCGCGCGAAAAGCCAAAGAGTGAGGTCCCGCCGCGAAAAAGGGACAGGACGGGCGCTACGCGTCGTTGTGTCGATTTCCGTTAACAGCTAGGCCAAAACCCACACAGGTCTGATCTTACTAATTTTTCTATTCGTGTGTGTGCGGTTACCCAGAGCACCCATTTGCTGCAAATTTGCTGCACCTGGTGACGCGCCGACGGTGGGCCCGATTCGCGCCTCGGTCAGCCAGCCCGCGGCAGACGTGCCGCAACTGGCGGCACACGGCGCCGCCGAGTCTACTCTCCTTTTCCCATCGAGACGGCCGCACCAAATCATGCTTGGGACGACCGGCCCGCAAAAGACACGCAGCGACGAGTAGACTCTGGAGACGGCGCCGCTGAGTCGCCTCCCCTTTCCCATTCGTGGCTCGGCTGACGCAATCACTTCGCCTGCATTCGCCGGATTCAAACTGCGGCCAGTGATAGTCCTGATTGGAAAGATTCGAACTGCACGCGGCTGCGGCGGAACCCCGGGGGTATAAAACCAGCTCTGAAGCAGCGGCTGTGCGGCGGCATTTCATCGTGCCTTTGTGAGAGCCATGTAACGCTCTTGCTAGCTTTGTATATATTGTATATGAATGCAGCTTAAAATCACCGTCGGCTCGACAACTTCATCGCTCTCCTCTGCGCCGCGTCGATGGCGGACTGAGCAGGGCAACGTCGCAACATCTATGCATCTGTATTGTTAACCTGTGGCTTTTGTATCTATGTTGTACAACGCGCCCCTTATGTAACACCCCTCTGTGGGGTCTTTAAGGAAATAAAGTGAAGTGAATCGAACAGTGGTGACTGAGCTAGAATGGCCCAGTTCCAACAGTGTGTGTGTGTGTTCGGGGGGGGGGGGGGAGGGCGTGGAGAGGGTATCAGTCGCAGTCGAGGGCCGCAGGGCACCCAGTTGGTGCCGGTACAGCAGCGTAGAACTGCTCTGCCGTGCTTTGTGTACTCGAGAACAAAGTTTGTAGGCGCGTTTTTCGGAGGCGTGATAGCTTGCACTGACGTCACTGTATTGCCGTGTTGGTGGGTTGGTTGCACAGTGGAAATCTGCAGCTCTTATCTCGAGCAACGCGGATGAAGCTGACAGCGATCAATCAAAAAGTGCGGTGACGTCGTACTATGTGCAATCTACATGTTTTACGAGACGTTCCAAGATGCGAGCTTAAGCGGCGTCTGGCGGTGGCGTCCATCAATTCGAAACAATTCCTTCTCGAGACCTCTCACAGTGCGAGCTTAAACTCGGCGGTATAGTTGCAAGCGAGGGGTGGTCGCCCCGCCTGTAAACAGTAGTGAAGGTAGGGGAATAACAACCACCGAAATTCGCCATGATCGTCAGCGCCCTCATTGCACAGTGGCATAATCGAGAAGGGGCGAATCGGGTTGCCACTCGAAAGTAAAGCCATTCGAAAGCAAAACGCTCCTCCAGCGGCAAGATGACAGAGCTCTTCGACGAAATATGCGAGGCTAAACAAGGCGCCGCACGCGTTGAACTGGATATTATGATGTCCGATTCACAACTCACAAACGTGCTTAGGTGTACTCGGATATTTTATTTCCATTACTGAGGCAAATTCCACCACCGCGCCTGCACGCCGTAGTGCACGGTGGGGCACTTGTAAATGGCACTACACGAGACCACATTACTAGCGAACCTGAGCAAAATGTTTCAAAACGGGAACCTAATAAAATCATATGGGCGCACGTACATCAGCCAAACTGTCGCTTGAATACGCACAGCGAACGTTACAAACCACGCAGTCGGTTTGACGCGAGTTACGTAAATTAACTGCGACAGTTGAAATGAGCGGTTCGGCTCACGAAACGACTACACAGCGTGACATGCGTCTACGGAAACTTGTGAAGACCGAACAAGAGGGACTTCAGTACGCCTAGTTCGTGCGTTGTTAGCAGCCTCCACCGCCTCTCCCCTAAAACAATTGGAAGGGAGCAAGCGCAATGAAGCCGCCACGCGTTCACAGGCCGCGGCAACAAAAATAACTGCGGCAGTCAACAAGTCCCATCAGAGAAGAGCAACTGCGGCCGCGTTTCCCGCCGGGCCCTTTTTCCCTCTTCACCGTGACCCCTTTGCGAGCGACCGCCGAGAAACGCTTACAGCGCCAAACAGGGACCGGGAAAGGAGGGAGGTGCAGTTTTCGTTGCCTAATTTTACCATCCTTGACAGTTAAGCTGCACAGTGGCACCGCTAAATGTTTGCGACTCGTACACACGCGTCCGGACTCGAGCTCGTGATAAAACTTGTTTGCCCCACTGTACTCAGGAGTGCATATACTCATGAATACACAGTACTCATGATTACACAGTATTCATGAGTATTGTACTCATGAGTGCTGTGTGCTCATGAGTACTGTATACTCATGAGTACTGTGTACTCATGAGTACTCTATACTCATGAGTACTGTGTACTCATGAGTACTGTGTACTCATGAGTACTCATACTCATTAGTACTCAAACTCATGAGTACTCATACTCATGAATACTGTACTCATGAGTACTCATACTCATGAGTAGTGTACTCATGAGTACTGTACTCACGAGTAGTGGACTTACCCCTGTACTCACTCGTCATCGTACTCACTGTTTTTTTCTGGGTGTGTGATCACTCATCATCGTACTCACTCGTGAGTTTGAGTACAGATGAGTACAAATGAGTGTACTCACGAGTGAGTACGCCGACCTATGCTCACACTTGCTGCCGACGATTCAAACAAGCTGCGACGTGTCTGGATCTCTGGCGCCTCGCTATCGGCGCGATTCAAACCGGCGTTGGCAGACGAGGCAGCCTTCAACCTGTCCGAAGGACACGGAAGCCCCGCGTCTGCTGCGGAGACCTCCTCTCTTTCCTCTCTCGGACTACAACCACTACAACCGAGTGCTCACGAACTCTGGAAATAGTGCTGTGTGTGTCTGCGCTGTTTTTCGTGTCGTGTGCAGAATCTAGAGGTTACGCTTGTTTTGACCGTTCGCGCTTTGGGTATAAATAGGACCCCCCAAGCGCCGTAGTTCATTGCTGTTTGAGCAGTGAACCAATGCTGTCACTCTGCTCGAGTCCTGTACTGTAACCTCGCCCGTCGGAGCATTGTTCTTTGGCTTCGGCTCATCTCTCTCTATGAAGTACACCACGCTACCACACGTATGTCGGAGGCGACGGAGCTCGGCTCGGGTCGGTCTTTCCGGATACAACAGCACGCAACCGGAGGCTTCGAAAAGACACCCGCTCGTACCTTCCGGCCAAAAGTTAAGAGGAAACTTGAACAAGAGGTTTATATACGAAGAACCGTTCGAAACTCGTGGAATCGCTGGCACTTGTTATACGGGTCCCAATTATTTAGCGCAAAGCCATTATTTAGCGGCAGTCATCGCGTCAATTTAGCTAGGAATTCTCATTGGGTTGCTTTTGCCAAGAAGTTGCCACTGAAGAAAAAAAGGACGCGTTCAAAACGACACGGAAAGGATCCAGCACGTGTGATATGAAAACAAGCACAAAATGAACGGCATTCCCACTCGTGGTGTTCCGCGCAGAACAACAAACCTATAAGCATGAGGCTGCAATATATCTCAGGAGAAGGCGCGTGAGCACTGCGAAGGCGGGAAAATTGAATTGCATGGAACAAAACTCTGTTTAATTCATCATCAGAGGAGTGAGACTGAGAGGGGAAGAGCGCGAGGGGTGAAAGTAAAGAGCGGAGAACGGCGTCACAGCCCCTCTGGCGAATCACTGCTATGCACTTCCGAGTCCTGCAACCTTCACGCTGAGTGGAACTGCTTTAATTTTTCGCTTTATAGACATTTGTTGAGCGAAAAAAAAGACTTTCTATGCGCTATCAGTGCGCTCTTATGCGTCGACTGGCTCTCTGCACAATATTAGCCCTGAAGGATTCGACAGACCATTTATGGTGCTTGCAAATCACGCTTATCACTGGAGACCGTTCTTGTACTTTCTTCGGCTTGTCTCCGGGAAACAAGGTAGCAACAACGGTCGACTTAGAAAAGGGAAAGCAGGAGAAATCTGTTGCTCGAAAGTTTTTTTTTTCGCTTATAGTCGTCTTAGAAGGCAGTTCCGATTACGAGTATATCCCTTCGCCCGGCGGAACGGGACACCGCATTCTCCACCATGCAGGGCTGGGCGCAAGCGCCTAAACTCCTGCAAGCGACTGGCCGCGGCGGCGATGCATCAGCTCTCCCGCTGATGAAGTACGGAAAAGCAGAAGCTATTAATCACTGCCTGACTGGTCTCGCTTGCACTTCGTTGCGTTTGGTAAGTCTCCTTCCTCCCCATCCTCGCTTTCACGCGGTTATTTAGCCACTCCCCGTTACTCGCCGCCACGGCGTATAAACATTTTCATTCGTTAATCTTTCATAAGATCAGGACATGTCCTGGGCTGTGTTGCGCATGCGCAGTTACATATTCCTGTCGACTGCGCCAATTATAGGCCCGCTAGCACAGCCCATTGATAAAATGGCAGCTTCCAGGACGAAGAAGTTGTAAAGGTCTATAGACGAGCTCTTCCCGCGCGGGAGCTCTAATAGCTGCCCTTCCTTTCGGCCAGTAGGGCGGATGGGGTGGCCGTGGAGCTGGTTCTATAAGTAAACTGTTCGTGCGTGGCTGTGCACCGGAAGGGTACTGCGTTCTCTTTTAACACGAAAGTTTTTTTTTTATGCCGGGGTCCACCAAGATCTGACTAACGTCCTATCCGTCTCGGAAATGACATTCCAGAAAAACTTCGATAGACGCGGCTTTACCGGGATTTGAACCACTAACTCTTTCGCCGCAACGGGAAGTACGAAATGCGCTCCCGGCTGCACTATGTACAGTCGCGTAAACAGGACGACAGACGTGCCTTATATCCTTCCCTTCAGATGCTGCTGCATTCCAGGAGACGTGAAGCGAAGTAGCGCATCATGACGCTAATGAGCGCCAACTGTTGGCGCTTCGATACAAACGCTTACGTGTACCGGGGACGCGCAGCGTAACCTGCGGAGAAGACTGTAAGGCAACGACCATGGAGCAAGATCAACGCGGACTTGCGAATATTGCGCTCGTGGCACAGTCCGCTGCTCCTTGCGCTGTAGCGGACCGTATGTTCACCAAACGATTAGCTGCCAACCCGTTTGGCTTCCTTCGCACGGGCGGTTTGCGAGCGCCTGCGGTTTCAGTCGGATCTAGGCATTGCTCCGGCGCATGAAATCCAGTGTCTAACGTTGACGCTTATACCGGTGCCATACCGACGAAATATAAATATCGATGTGCAAGTTCATATCGATGCACAGTAAGCATTCAACTGCTCACATGAATGCACATTTTAGATGCAGAGCATCTGATTCACTCGCCTTGTCCCTCCGGCGTCGTCGTCGTCGTCGTCGTCGTCGGCGCTGTCCACCCCTCCCCCATTCTCCTTGCCGCGCCAGCTGCGCTCTCCGCCGCTCACCCCTTCTCCTCTCCGATAGCGAACACTCTCTCACGAGGGGCATTTGATTGGATTCGATTGAATTGGATTGGCTTGGATTGGATTGGATTAAAGTGGATTGTGTTGGATTGTGTTGCGTCATAGCCGCGGCAGACGCGCTGGGGCCGGCGCATGTGCAGTACTCTCTCTTCCGCGGTTTGCTCTCCTTCGGGCGCGCTGCGCATATAACCGGTGTGCCGTTCTCCGGCGAAGCAACATTCACGCTTGGCTCAAACACCTAGTGTCCACGCCGCTTTACAAGTACGCCAACTTCGTCATCGACTGGGACCGGCTTACGCAGTCCCCTCAACGTTATGCGCGCTATAAAACGCGGTCCTTTCGCCGCTCCGCCTATGCGTCGCATCTACACAGGGGTTCCCGCGAGGGGAGGTGGGAGTTTTTAGTTTTGTGTTTTACCTGTTCTTTTGGAAGAGGGATCAACTAGAGTTTTTAAGGTCATGTATGGCTCTGACACCCGAAAACGACTGCGCGTCGCACCATCATAAGCCACCGTTTCCGCACTCGGTGTACACATAACTGCACTGCCCCAATTCGTATGTCAAGAACGTCCGGCAGAAGTGTCTTGGCTCGCAGTGGTGAGGTTCTCGCTTATATCTATTGTTATATTTCCCTACATGACTAATTTAGTGCAGGTTACTTCAATTACAGCTAGCTGCTCTTGATTTCTACTATTTATGCCGATTAGGCCCCATTCTAGATAGTAGCTGTTGCTCTGGTCTCAGGTTCCTGGTGTATACTCGGTTACAACTCAAGAACGGCACCATCTCATGTAGTGTATCACTCCGCCAAAGCGCCGAACCTGTGACGTCAGTGCGCGCGCGTTTTGAAAGGGATTTGCTATGAATGCGTGATATCGCTTGCCTTGTCTCACGCAGTTTGTTTGCCGTCACTGGAGTCGTTTATAAGCATATTAAGTTCGAAAAATCACGGGAACGGTTCACGCCATGTTCAAAATATTCCCAGTAACGCCCTACTTTCGCCGCGCGGAGAAACATCCGGCTACGGTGACAAGGCACAGCGGCAACTTCCGGTGCCGTTCTTAAGTTGTCACCGAGTATAGATTGTGGTATGCGTTTAGATGATGTTGCTTTAGCTTTTTTTTTTCCATGCTGTGATTCAATCACGCGCTGCTATATCCAACTGTTCGTGAAATGCTGCCGATATGTACTGCTGCTGACCCTTGTATAAGGTTTTGGGACCCAGCCAGGTATTATGGTGCGCCTTTTTGTCCGCGGCACTTGGCTTTTCTGTGATTAAAAAAACTGAAGTAAAGACTAAGCACCTAGGGAGCGTGTTATTTTCCCTATATTTTCACTTTTCAAACTTATGTCCCACGAATTATCTCCATCTACGCTATTATAACAATTAAAGTTGAAACTTCCGCGAAATGGGTTTTTTTTTTAAATGCCGGGCGTTACACGGCCATGGCTGTGGGGGTACTCGGCGAAGAAGACAACACATTAATAACTTTAGGTTATTCTTGGACCATAAATGGACCATAAATAAAAGCAGCTCCAAGCTCTGAAAAGTCTGTTCTCCGATTTGGATGGCACTGGCCTAATTTCGAAACTGTAAGGCCATCGACCGGGAAATCTTGAAAGTAGAGGCGACGTTTACGAGGCATGCCATTTGTGTGGTTTACGCCCAGGGCTGGATTAACGGGGGGGGGGGGGGGGGCTACGGGGGCTGCAGCCCCGGGCCCCCAGCTGTCAGGGGCCCCGCTCGATCATATAAAAAAATATATATATCTTGAGTGTGCGCGCTGCCTGCATTGAAAGTTGAAGGTAGGATCCATATTCAAAATTTAACTGCGCGAAAGACGGATATAAGAAAGGACACGGACGAGTGCAGTCATACAACAGAAGTTTTATTGAAAAACAACATATATATGCGCAGTCACATGACGCTTCATATGACGTTGTGGGTAACCGATCAGCCAAGGCACTTCCAAGAACAACAAAAAAGAAAAAAAAAAAAGAAAAAAAAGCACGTGTTCCAAATACACTGGTCGCCCGGCTTAGGCTTATTTCATTTGCATGTTCCGCACAGATAGGCATACTCTTTATCACTAAGTACAATCGACGTATGGCTCACGCATGCGCTTTCGCGCAGTTAAATTTGGAATATGAACCCCTCCCAACTCGCCCAGCTGTCTCTCATTCAAATTGAAGGTAGGAGCTTCAACGTCAACTTCACACCGAGGCTGACTAACTCGTGACAGTTGGGGAGGAGTGTGGGGCCCCTTACGTTATGGTTGACAACCTTCGAGTCCGTTTCAATTTAATTTAGTTATTCCTACACCTCCTCCTTGTTTCCCCGAGGTTTATGAGAAGACGTCTTGGACCAAAAGTCGTGGGTACACAGCTTGACGGGGCCTAAGAAGCCACATATATAGGCCCCGAGCTCGGCCCCGGTCTTTCTCGCCACAGGTCGTTACGGTAGTCTATTCGGTACACGGACATCTAACTACGCGGACGTTTCGGCGCGCGCACGTTTCGGTATAAGAAAAGGTCAGGCATGCGAATGACGAAATAATGTCCGAAGAACATGCTAAATTGTTTAAGCCTGAGGGACGTCATATGTAATTATTGACAACTTAAGCACTGCCCTACGGGCTCATACACAGTTTCTGCCACAAATTTCAATGTATAGCGCTTGACAAGGAAGTTCATTGCGATGACGACCCGTTCAATAAAGCTAGTGGATTAGTTGAATCGGATAAGTGTCATTGATATCGATTAGATATTTCTCGCTGAATGGTCAGCGTTTATATGGTTTTTTTAAATGTTCAAAGGTTGTGTACACCACTCGCGGGGTCGTTCGGCTTCAGCCCGCGCCTCTGTGCTATAGCCTCTGCAGGCTGTCTGAGCCATTCTAGTAACGTTGGTCTGAGCAACAAGCGTTGCGGAAGCCAAATGTCCGCGCGGCTCCATACTTAGCGTAAGCCTCTAGGCGCCACTCCGTGTGGACGCAGACGCCACCGGGCCAGCTCGACCCTGGCGCTCGGCTCCCTTCGATCTGGGGAATCAGCAGGCCTAGGCGGTGTGAAGAGCTCAGGCGGGGACGCCAAACAAAGCAACAACAACGTCACTTTCCTTTCGGGATGACGAAAGCTGTGTCCACTTAAAAACGCATCCTGTGTGCGACCCCTTCGATACCATCTTTAAAATGGGCCCCCACCGCGGCTAGGGGACGGTAAGTTGTATGTCCCCGTGGGTGCTTTTCGCTTAAGCGGGATTCACACGACGGAGGAATCCTCTCACGGAGGCGGACGGATATGTGACGTCAACAGCACGTGACCGGATTATCCGGCCTGGCGGCGCATCCACACGTGCGGAGCTACGCGGAGTGAGTAGCAGACGACAGCGCCAAGGAACAGGTTTTATTCCCCGCCGAGGGCCACCGCCGTCGAGCGAAAACATGCGGAGGCATTTTCTTTCGCGGAGCCACCACGTGCTATCCCCACCGAGGGGTGGAGCCTAAAACCGGTCACGTGAGCGGGTCCCGCGGGCCAAAAAGAGAGGGTTTCTCCGTCGTGTGGATTCACACGACGGAGAAACCCTCTCACGGAGGCGGACGGATATGTGACGTCAACAGCACGTGACCGGATTATCCGGCCTGGCGGCGCATCCACACGTGCGGAGCTACGCGGATTGACTAGCAGACGACAGCGCCCAGGAACAGGTTCCATTCCCCGCCGAGGGCCACCGCCGTCGAGCGAAAACATGCGGAGGCATTTTCTTTCGCGGAGCCACCGCGGGCTATCCCCACCGAGGGGCGGAGCCTAAAACCGGTCACGTGAGCGGGTCCCGCGGGCCAAAAAGAGAGATTCTCCGTCGTGTGAATCCCGCTTTAGGAATGACCCGGCGGACGGAGCGGACCAAAGGGCGGCCCGCACATCTGGTCCCGCTTGGGCGCGGCGGAAGGAGGAGAGGAACCCCCGAAGGAGCGCGGGAAAACAGTGGATGCGGCAGGTGTGTTGAGGACTCGAAAACGAGAGGTCCACCCATACTGGCCTCCGTCGTAGACCCCGAATCTAGACGAGTAGCTTCAGCGTGTTTCCACTGCCAGTTACGACCGAACAACGACCCGACCGATCGACAACGAACTACTGACTGCTGGAACTATTGCACGGCACCGACGGGAGCAGCAGCGCGGGTGTGAGCAGAGACAATAAACTGTTATCTGGTGCCATCTCTCGTGCCCACCTGTCGCTCTCCAACCCAAAGGGGACCCGTTAATGTACAACGGCTTGCCGGCTAGAAAGACCATCACAGCTGCGCAACAGGAGTTCATCGCCGCTGAAAGTTCGACGGCGCAAACCCACGCACGAAGCGGACCGATCCCCAGCCCAAAAAGCGACATTTTTTTGCTTATCGTCTTTGTGCCAATCGTGCTGCGATAGGAAGGTTGCGTTGCGCGACACAAAGGCGGCGCGTGTTCTAAGCACCACGTGCTTTCTGGTCTGCGCTGGTAACCTACAGGATTTTGGTCCGCAAGCCGGGGCGGCTAACTTTTTGGCAGATGTCTGTGAGTGACAGCTGCCTGCGCGGACTTTGAGCCCTCCCGTATATGCAGGTGGAGAACTTTACAATAGAACTAAAACCTTACAGGATTAATAAAATGCTTCGTGTAAGAAAATACTCTTCTGTACCATGGCGTGTGCAGGCAGACACGGCGCTTCGATTAAATGTGAATCTGTGATGGACCGGCAATCAAACCATACTAACTTTTACGCCTTATAAAATCGGTTCTCTAATACTAGACGTCAAACCAAAAAATTAGTTTCCGGAAAGCATAAAATTATAGATAATTTACCACTGATCAGAGAGCATAACATGGGCTTCGAAATTTTTCGCATATATAAGCGGAATCAATATCATCATCATCGTCCTCATAATCATCATCATAAGGGCCCCAAGGACGCAGTAGCCCCGGGCCCCAAAGTTTCCTAATCCGGCACTGTTTACGCCCATACTCAGTAATTACAAATAGCAGACGACGCTCAATGCCCAAGCTCGAAGTTTAAGTCCGTTCGTTCGTGCAAACTTTTCATGCCTGCAGGCAGTTTGGCGTAGCGAGGAATGTATTGCGGCCAAATGCTCCTATAAAGCCTGTGTGTACAGCCGATTAGGAATGATACGGCGCTGGCCTTTGGCAGTTGATGACGAAACGGCGTCGTGCACAAGCCAAAGACTAAGTTGGGGGGTGCCTTATATGATTTACCCCAAAACAGAAATTGCGATGAACGACGCTCCGTAACTTCATTAACTACGGTAGAAACGTGTTTAATTTCACAGAAATAGGTTTACTACAGCCATCGGGAATCGCTTACAGAATAAATACCGCATGATAGTAGACCGTTATTGCTTGCCGTGGAAAAGCAATGCTTATTATAAGACTTGCAATAGTCGCTGGATAGTCGGTTAATGGTTTTTCAAAAAACAATTCCTGCGTGGCTGAAAGACGAGAGACAGGAGGGTGCCGAAAACCTGTCCTCCTTGGATGTCCTTCTGGATTTAAACTTTTACTAGTTGAGCTTTGAATTTTACCAGCACTCAGTTTGCTATTTTGATCGCAGCGTCTTTGACTTTGACTTTTTCTTTTCGTCTTCTATTTCGCACGAAGAAAGCTTCGCGCTCAACTATTGTCGTCGTTAGACGGAAAAGCGCATGGATTTGCTGTTTAATTTTGCACTTCCACGACCCCTCTCCAAATACTAGCTGCTTCCAGTGTGTCGGAAATGAGTCTGTGCTGGAGGACTCGGGCTGATGCACCCCTATTTGAGGCAACTAGTCGCGCGTTTTTGGTTTCACCACAAGGCATTACACGGTCTTTAGGTACTCGTCCACGAATACTTAAGCAATAAAAACCCGGGCTGACGTTAACACTGCCACTTATTTTAAACAATCGGTGCCAGCCTTTATTACACACAGGCGGCAAAATGGGAAGGGGAGGGGGGTATATATGGTTTGCAGTTTGGGCTGTTGGGTGGTTGAATAACTTTTGTTCTTGATAAAATGACCACTACAAACGTGGAATTTCCGCTTCAGCTCTCAGACTTCCATGCTGTCACTGAAGAAAACCGAAGGGACAAAGCTCACGGTTACAAAAAGAAAGGGTAAACTGCCTCGACGTTTCCACGGCAACACGGTAATCGATCTCGTACGTAAGGGCCTTTCGCTTGAAAGCGCACGTATAAGGTATCCCACCGTTAAGGCTGGTATGGAAACCGTAGTCATTAAAACAGTGAAGATCATTCAAAGGGGTAGAAACGAATATTAATAAAAAGTTTTATTCCTACTATGACAGCGCGGAGCCAGGCGCAGAGCGCCACAAAACGCGCCCATGTCAATGTAGCCCGTTCCCAACCTTAAAAGCGTCCAATGAGTTTACATAGCCGTTAGTGTATTTAAGAAGAATTGAATACTAAGAATAGTAATTTTATTCCTACTCAGATCAGTTGGAGCCAAGTGTAGAGCGCTGCAAAAAGCTTTATTGTCAGTATGGCTCATACCCAAACTTAAAAGCGCCCGACCAGTTTACGCAGCCGTTACTGCATCTGAGAACCCAACACATCCGTTTAGACTTAGTTTCACTGCACATATGCGCTCACAACAAGACTAAAACATTCAGAGCACCCAAGCAAACACGGCACAAACAACGGAAGGCTGCGTAGTCCAATGCACCGGTTCATTCCACTAACGAGGGGAGCGTCGAGTGGTGGCGCCACCCGTCCAGCTGCCCAGTCCCCATACGGAGCGACGAACCCAGGTAACGCTGTGTCGGGGCTTCTTCCCCAGTTTCGTCCATACGGCATTAAGTGCGATAGCGTGCGGGAATGCGACATTCAGGGCTATGGAATATTCTGTGCACGTCCTAATAATGTCCAGGGCTATGGATCTCCCATCGATGCTGTTATTCCGCGGCTGAGCTCATCCGAACCCAGCCCCTGCGTAGACGCGTCGAATGAAATCGCTCTGCTGCCCGATGTACCTAACACCTAGGAAATTTTTCGTTCATTTTTACGCATTAACAATCACTGTGCGCCCGACTTCCGAAGAGTCACAGCAGAATATTATAAACAGAGACACCTACACACATATGCACGCCCGCACACACACTGTGACACACACACAAAAAAGCTGCACCTTTGTGTCCTGTACCTTGATGTTTATTGTATAGGTGTAGTGTTTATATGTATTCGTACTGTGCACGACTGTTTAACTCGTATGTGTGTTTATAGGTATTCGTACTTTGCTCAATTGTTTAACTCCTCGTTTTTTTACCTATGTGCTTTATATATGTTCCTTCTTAATCTTGCCTATGTGTTATATATGATTCATGTAAGCTCTCTACCCTGTCCCCCTATTTCTATGTACCCTTTCCTCCCTATCCCACCTCCCCTATACCAGCAGGCGTTCCGCTGTCCATAGGCGAGGCAATTTACGCCTGCTGGTGGACCTTCCTTTCTTTCTATAGTACAATAAATACATACATGCATATAAAGAGAATATTGTAAATCAGAATATTGTAAAGCAGCTTAAGTTTACATTGAAATTCTTGCTTCAAATTTCGGTTTTACGTGCGTCGAACTGGAGCCCCGAAGGCGCCTTAGTTGGGGAGAACAGATTAATTTAGACCACCCCGGGTATCCTCAACGGGCGTCGAAATGCCCTCTTGTTTTGTTTATCGCCTCCACCAAAAAACAGTCTTTCCAGTGTGGATTCGAGCCGGCGACCCCGGGCTCGTTAAGCAAAAGGCCTAAACCACTTTGAGGAATAAGCTTTAATATGTCCTTTTGTTATTATTTTTACGTCGCCTCTTTTTGACGGAGCACCCCCTGTCACGTAGCCAAGTTGCACTGCGCGGCGCTGCAGGTCCCCGACTGAGTGTCGGTGTGACGTGGGGGTGATCTTCGTATCCTTCACTTTCTTTTTTCATTCCTTCATTGCAACGTTCGGTCTTCCTTCCATGACGCGGAGTATTTGTCGCCTCTATTTCGGAAAGGCGGGGGGATACCATGTCGGCCTGAAAGAATGGGGAGGGCTGCGGGACTACGTGAGGCTCCGCGCGCGTTGCGCCTCGTATTTTTACTTACAGCGTGCGTCTTCGCTGCCCGCACTCTTAATAAAAATGGTCGTAAAAAGGTAGTAACGGCCGTATTTACTAACTCCTTACGAACCTTACTACCCCGCGGTTTTGTACGTAGGATCTGGCACTAACAACGGCATGGTTAGTAAATTAACTGAGTGTAGGAAGTGGTAGCACTAGATTAAGGTCGTGCTTATGACTAGGTTGTGCATGGCCAGTTAGTAAACGCATGTAGCTCAGAAAAGTGCTATCGCTGGGACTTTACTAGTGGGGGTAGTGGTGCTTACTGCCTGCTTAGGTTAGTAATTTTGACAAGTGCTACATTTACTACCTCCAGTTACTAAGTACCTAGTGTATACTGGGACAAGTAACTTGTTAGTATTCCATTAGTGAATGCTCCGACCTTTTTTTTAAGAGTGCGTGTTCAGCTTGCTTGACTGGTTTCCTTTATTTCCGTGCCTCCATCATTTTTATCACTCACTCTCTCTCTCTCTCCCACCCTTTATTCCATGCTCCCCCGGAGTCTTCGCTGAGGTGGAGACAGGTCGCGCGTGATCTGGGGCTGGCAAAGGAAGAAAAAGGATAGATTCGTACTCGCGGGGTTGTTTCATCCGCTTTCGCTTCGGGGAAAGCAGAAAAAATGCCACCTAAGGGTCACGCCGCTGTATTCTTTGAGCGCAAGACAGCTTCGTTCTCCGGATTTCTCTCACGTCCGATTCGCGATTTATACCTTTTCTGCTACCCGGTCTCCTGTTTCTTTCATAACCTTTTTATGTTGTTCTGTTTCTTCTGTAACTCCTTTCCGCTCATTACGTTTCTCTGTTCCAAAGCTCTCCACGTTCTTTCGTGTTCATTCAAGTGTTCTTTCTCGAAATCTTTTCTCGCTAGAAAACTTTCCCTGTCTTCTTTGGGCGGCATGCGAGGAGGCATACAGGGTTGGTGCTACCGAATTTACGCGCGAAAGGTTGGGTGCGGAACGGTGGAATGGAAAGTTAAGACATGCCGCTCGAGAAGTTTCCCGCATCGGCCAGGGCAGCAGCCGCACGGTTCCCCCCCCCCCCCCCCCCTTTTGCTAATGACTGCCTGTCAGGGTCGAGTTATTGAGTGATCCCCGAGCTCGTTCTAAAGCGGCAGTCAGCGATGCTAATCATACCTCCACATAAATCCGGCGAGACGCTCGTTCGTCAATCCACTAGGCCTTCGCCTGCACGGCCTGCATGAGTAAAGGAGCGGCGCCTTTATTAAGGAGCATCAGTCAATCATGACCTTTGGCTGAGCTCACCTGGCTTTGTCATAAGCATGCATGTTTTTGTTTGTTGTTGTTCCAGCTGATTTACCATAATTGCTTTGTACATCGTAGAACACTTTCTTTGGTAATGTTTTGTATGTGTTTACGTCGGTGGTCAGTTGATGGAATTTACTATAAAAAAAAACACCGTGTTCTAAGCGGGCTTCAAAGTTTTGTGATGGGCAAACCCAGCCTTCATCCCAAATACGTCGTCCTGGCAGAGGAGGGTTGATCCACGGATGATTAAATAACAATACTGAACTCCGGAGGCCAAACAGGTACGACAACTGTGCCTTTTTTAGGGGCGAATACCCGAAGGGCCTCCAGCTGTCAGCGCCTCCTGTCGTCGTCGTCGTTTCATGTAGTCACGGTGTTAAAACTCCAGGACACTCGTTTTTGCAACGCCTCGTGCTAGAACGCTTCGTGCTTCAAAGACACGATACGTTGACAACAAAGCTATATACCTCCACCGCCCAACGGTTTCATCTCCGTGGGCAAAAACGTAAAGGCGCCAAGAATACACTTATGCACTGCATGCTTCGCCCCACCCCAGGTTTCCCGTTAGTGGAGAAGGCCCAGGATTTTTTTTATCCCCGCAGGGCCAACCTTTTCTGGTCCATTTGTGCGCATAAGAAAGTGTCGCTGGACAACAAAATCGGCGATGTCGACCAGTGCTGCGAGGAGGCCCGTGTTCGTCTGGGCTAGTTACGTGTCTTCGCTGGCCTCGGTGCGAACGCCTGCTGCGATTCCGCTGGCGGAGATTTCTCGGCGCTCTCTCTCGCGCAGCCCTCGCCGGAGGATGATTGGCGGCCGAGTCAGCAGTGCGGAAAGGTTTCGTGCCCAGTGGAGAAGGCTCGTCTGCCGAGTGAGCTGGCCGTTGTAATCTGGCCGCCATAATCGGGACGTCTGGTGGCGTGACGTCACGTTCATCGTGGGATTAGTGCGGTGACGCCGTTACGTCTCTTTGGCGTACCTGGCGAGCGAAGATCCTTGTTTGTTTCCGCTCGTTCCTCGCACAAACGAAAGATAAAGGCAGCGGTGGCCTTATAAGCGACGTTGGTATACGTAATGTGCGGACCGTTGTCAATGACGGTCTGCTTTTAAGCGAACCTGTTAACTGCCATCTACATCCTGCCAGTTCAAGTATGCGTGCATACAGCTGTCGTGAAAATGGCCGTAACCACAACTGAGAACGCTGCATACGTAATAACCAAGACTGTTGTAGCGATTGCCTATTGTTTGCTTTCTTGGTTTGTTTTCACAATCAACTGAATCTGATCGCTGTGGGGTTCACTTTTATAGTTTGTATTGGGTCCCGTACTATATGAAACATTAGTTTGTTATCTCATTATTGCAATGTGGTTCAGTTTAGAACATAACGTACCGTCCACAAATCACTGCTACTCACAGACCAGCGAGTAGTATTCCATGCTCTGCCGACCAATACCCTCCCTTGCTCACAAGAATACACCTCTTTGACCCTGCAAAATTTTGCCCCTCGAAAAACACAGTGGGCTGTTGCCACAAGGTAACACGAGATCCTCGTGTAACCCCGGCTTTTCCAACGAGTTTTGGAAGAGAGCCTCCGCCAGCTCCGCCCTCGAAGGTAAGCTATGCCTGGAGCTTTCCCCAATTGAATATAACGTTTAATAAGGCAAACATCTTAGGTGTCTCCTCCAACGGGAAAAGTGACCGTAGTCGTCGTTGTCCTTGGCGTCAACACGAATGGTACTACCAAAATGGCCACTGTTGTAAAGACAAAATAAGTTAAAACACTTCTGGGTTGATGATGATGATGATGATGATGATGAATAAATCTTTATTTGTCAAGCTGGTGCAGATGTTAGGGCACCCGTTAGGATACCCTGAGCTCGGCTGGCGGTCCAGGCCCTCTTCACCAGTTCACGCTGGATCCCAAGGTCCGGGCTCGTCAGGCGGTTCACCCACTGCTTGTAGGAGGGGGAGGTTATTGGGGCAAGGCCTGGGGTCTTCTGGCACTCCCAAATATGGTGGTACAGTGTACCGGGCGTTGGACAGAAATTGCACGTAGACGGGTATTGGGTGGGGTAAATCGCATGGAGTAGGGTTCTGTGGGGGTACGTATTTGTCTGTAGTCTTCGAAGGGTGGTGGCTTCTGCTCTTGTTAATTGGGAGTGCGGAGTCGGGAAGGTTCTTCGGCCTTGACGGTAATAAATGAGAATGTCAGCATACCTGACAAGCGGTTCTGTTTTGGGGGCCGCAAACGGTGTTTGTCCGTCTATGGTAATGGACCGGTGTATAAGCGCGCGGGCAGCGGCGTGAGCCGCCTCATTACCTTCTAGAGATTCGTGTCCAGGTATCTGGGTTCAATGCGCGACTCTAGCCAGGCTCGCGAGAGCAGGAGCCAAGTGCTATAACCACAGCGCTAATCCTGCACCGTGCCAGAGGGTTGAAATAAGAATAAGAGTGATGGGTGCCCCGTGACAGGCGAAGGCGACGACACGTAGGTATAGAGTTTTGTCTGTGGTGAACGTGGAGGAGAAAAAAATGGACAGAAGTGCCGGGAGGTTACCCAGGTGTACACCCAGGTTGGCTACCCTGCAATGTAGGAGTTGGGTCCAGGGGATAAAAGAGTAGGCACGCAAAGAGGAAGAAGTGGGAAGCTGCTGTATGAATTGCGCCAAGTCTTGACTGTCAGAGTAATTCGCGTCAAAATACGAAGAAACGAAAGCGAAGAAAGAGACGCAGACACGATACAGCAGTGGAGAAGTGTTTGATAATCCCTGGATTTCGTCTTCAAATCACGTAAGCAGACTTAAGTGCCCGAAGAACTTCTCTCACTCCCTCCCCCCTTCCCCATTCTCCCTCTCTCCGTCCTGAACTTGGTTGCATGAAATACAGCCTGAAACTTATTTTAAAAAAATACTCGGAATAAAAAGGAGAAACACACAGAGAGCTAGCTCGTCGAAATGTGATGATATTCGTTTTTCCAGCAACTACTTTGAGCCAATTCTTGGTTGTTGCGTGCACTGGTCAAAGGAAATGGAACTTTATAAAAGAGCAGTCAGAGGGGACGAAAGACCAAATAGGTGTGTGGTTGGAGTTATACAGACGTTCTAAGCCATTGTATTAGTTTGGGATTGGATGATAAATCTTCCGAATCGACGACAGCGTGGTATTTAAGGAAACTTTACTGGTAAACAGAACAGAAGAAAACGCCGAAGAACAAACTTGTTTCGCTCCTTGTCCGAACTCGCCCCTCCCGTACTGCCGTTCCTGTCGAGTCCCGACCACTTTGGGAAAAACCCGCTCGAAGCCGCCTACGCCGAAGCCAGGCGCTCAATAACCGCCGGCGTCTCTGCGGCTTATCCGCGGCCGCCCTTGGAGAGTTGTCTGTTTTGGGGCCAGCGTAGATGTTTCGGTCGCGCATCACGTGCACCCCGTTCACTCCCCCTTTTTTGACACCTCTTTCCTCCAACCTTTTTTGTAGCCTCTCCTTTTAAAGTGCGAGGAAACAACGAATAATAAAAAAATGACCAAGGTATTGAAAAAAATTCTTGAAGCATATATCAGGTGATTTGGGCCGCAGGAGTCGTATGCAGAGCTGTAAGCAAAATAAAAATCGGGACCCAACAGTGCGGACTGTGCAGATGACCAGAGTGAAGACGACGTCTCTCTCTCTCTCTCTCTCTCTCTCTCTATATATATATATATATATATATATATCCCACCCGGCGGGCATTTTTTAACCACTTTCTTTTCGACTCAAAAAATTTTTCATCTCTTTCTATGACGCACCACAACCTCCCCTTTGCTTCCCGAGGTTTTCTTGACTGCCAACCCTCATTTTCTGTCATATATATATATATATATATATATATATATATATATATCTATATATATATATATATATATATATATATATATATATATATATATATATATATATGATTTGGAAATGAGGGGCTCGTTAGGAAATACAGAAAGAAATGCCGGTAGTCTACAACGCCAAAGGAGGCATAGGGTAATGGTTAGACTATGTTTTGACCGTTAGTGAAATTATATATTTTTAATTAATTTACGTAGAAAGAAAGAAAGAAAAACACGCGCCAAGAATGGGGACCGAACCCACGCCTTTGATTAGATCTCGAATGCCTTACCAATTCGGTTATCTGGGCGACTGTGTTCTCCTTCACTTTCTGGGGTGTTTATATTTACTACAACTGCATCTGAGGCTTGAGGGTGGTAGCCAGCGCCACTCAGACTATATGGGGAGAAGGGGACCTTCTTTTCGAACCCCGGGGCGTGACTCGAATGTCTACAGCCTGTCATGAGCGGGTAACTGGCGGGAAACCCTCTTATGCTACCTTGGCATCAAGGCTGCCAGAACCGAGGCCCTCGCTAAGCTTTCTTAGGATAATATGATTTGGAACTGAGGGGCTCGTTAGGAAATACAGAAAGAAATGCCGGCAGTCTACAACGCCAAAGGAGGCATAGGGGAATGGTTAGACTATTTTTTGACAGTTAGTGAAATTATATATTTTTATTAATTTACGTAGAAAGAAAGAAAGAAAGAAAGAAAGAAAGAAAGAAAAACACACGCCCAGAGTGGGGAGGATAAGGTAGGGTGTGCATACGTGACATATGTGAGATAAGGAGAGTTTGTACCAGTAGGACCATGTCTTTCCATTCAAGACACGGCGGTTAGAAACGCGTCGAAGCATGCATGTGGCAGACTTGTTTAAAAGCCTTGGAAAGTGTAGATAAATTTTCACTGTTGCGTATGTTGGCCTGGATGGAGAGGCCTAAAGAGAGAGAGAATGCTCTTTAATGTGAACTGGTGAGGTCAGCCCTGCTAGGGACAAGGCTTGCTACACCAGATTGGGGGTGACTACATTGCTGAGTGGTGCATATCAGACATCAATCAGGGTTACACTAGGAAGAAGACAAACATTAAGCGTTTAAAAAAAGAAAAAAAAGGACAAGAAAAACAAGAGATTGCTGCCAACAGAGTCCGGACAAAAAAAATACAATTGGAAAGAAAATCGTTAATGGAAACGCTCAAACAAAATGAAAAGTAAACGACGGGAAAAAAAGTAACAATACCATCCCAAGAAAAATAAATAGATGAACGCCACAGTGCGAAAGAGAAGATATCGTGACACACTTGCTCTGTCTCTGATCTAGAGAGATTTATTCAGTTCAGTCTCTCGTAGGAACTGGAGCAGAACTTTTGTACCTAAGGTACTGTCAGCACTAATGGCCCAGGGCCCAAGAAAATGAAAAAGTTCGAGGCTGCCTCCATGACGTACACGAGAGAGGGAGCTCGCTGCAGTTTTTCGCGCAGCAGCGTATCGAGGGCAGACGCAGAGCAAGTGATTTACAGTCTCGCGCACATCGCAAGTCCGGCACAGGGGGGAATCTTCCCAACCAATCTTAAACTTAAAACTCCGAGTAAACGCCACATTCAGGCGCAGTCGGTACAGAACTCCTTCACACCGCTTGTTGAGGCCACGTGGAAAACGGAAGTCACAATGCGGGTCAATAGCGAGCTGGGCCGTACAGTATGGCCATCGAAATGGATACAGACTGGTTCTTTCTGTACAGCAGGTGGGTGCTTACGAATGATGACGAGTTCAGATTTTTGGAGGAGCATTGAAGACCCACGAAAGAGGCATAGTTAATTGTGAACGACGTCGGTAGCCTGTTGAAGTTAGTCTTAGATGTTTCCCATGGAGTCGGTGTCTGTACACTCGACAGAGGCAGAGACAGCTCAGAGCGGAGCATAATCAATTTCTGCGCGGCTATCAAATGTGGACAGCCATTTTTGAAAAACGATGTCGTCGGGCTCGCTGAGCGCTGCTGCCGTTGTGTGCAGCGTGTAGCAGCTGCTAGTACGGAAGCGGGTGCAGTCGCGTCAGTCCGATCATTCAGGACTCGGCGGCGGTGGCATTAATCGATAGTGAAAATTTAAAGCGCAACAAATTTAGACAAAAGACGAATGACACAGACAAGCATTAATCCAGGAAGCCTGCCGCCCGTATTACATACTCTGCCACGTTCCCGCATTGGAGAGGACGACGCGTGGCCGGTATTTAATCTCGGCGCGCGTACCCGGAAGTGGAGGGTTTTGAGTCCGAGCTGTCTCTGTTGCCGTCTGTGTCCCACGGGCTATGTAATCACATTATTCCCAGCGACAGGGTGAGAAAAAAAAAACACAGAATAGAATGAAATGAACTCGAGCCTGTAATAAGTTCGGCGGCCACTGATACTTGTGTTTGGACTGGTTGCGTAAACGTTGTGAGTTGACTTAAATCCGCGGTGACTACGTTAAATAACTGAAGCTAGAAACAAAGGATTTGATTTTTATTTCTAACGTCTCAGTCTTCATGGTCGGTGCACCTGTCTTCTCTAATTTGAAGAGAAGAATCGCGGGATTATTCATGACAGCTCTAGGCGCGGGTTCCAAGAAAAAAGTTATTACCTGCCGCTGGACGTGGTTACAGAACTTGGCGCCTCCGTGGGAGAGTTAGCTGATGGGATGGTGGGGGCGATTTAACTTCCAACTTTCTATAAGAAAGCTCGCGTGACGAAAGGAAAAGGCTGCTGTCCAAACTACGAGTATAATAACTGAGCACAAGTCTGTCTCAGCTAGCGCCCACGCCTTGGGGAAATCATTTTGCGATCCTCCCTCATTTTTTTTTTCTTTCCTCTTTTCATTTCCCTCTTCTCAGTCGCTGTCTTCTCGCAACACTAACGGCGAAACGCCCAGCGGGAATCCGCATTTGAATGGAAAGGCTGAAAAGGGGGCCCAGAGAAATGAGTTGCTGAAATAAAGTTCGCGGGTTATTCACACCCATTTAGAGGCTGCGCGTTGCTTGCGTTCTCCCCTTCCCCTCTCCCCCACGCGTGCTCCATAGAAAAGCAGCACTTCGCTCCCTTGTTCTTTCGCCGTCTCTCTCTCTCTCTCTGTATATATATATATATATATATATATATATATATATATATATATATATATATATATATATATATATACAGAAAGATAGGTCAGCAGTCTACGACGCCAAAGGAGGCATAGGGGTGTGGTTAGGCTCTTTTCTTTTTTACTACGGTTAATGAAGTGAACATTTTTTTTTAAATATACAGAAGAAAGAAAGAAAAACACGCGCCCAGAGTGGGGACCGAACCCACGCCTTTCGATTACATGTCGAATGCCTTACCAATTCGGCTATCTGGGCGACTGTGTTCTCCTTCACTTTCTGGGCTATTTATATTTACTAGGAGTGTATCTGACACTTGAGGGTGGTAGCCAGCGCCACTCTGACTACACGGGGAGAAGGGCACCTTCTTTTCAACCCCCGGGGCGTGACTCCAACGTCTACAGCCTGTCATGAGCGGGTAACTGGCGGAAACCCTCTTATGCTACCTTGGCATCAAGGCTGCCAGAACCGAGACCCTCGCTAGGCTTTCGCAGAATAATATAGTAAGGAAATGAGGGGCTCGTTTGAGGAAATACAGAAAGATAGGTCAGCAGTCTACGACGCCAAAGGAGGCATAGGGGTGTGGTTAGGCTCTTTTCTTTTTTACTACGGTTAATGAAGTGAACATTTTTTTTTAAATATACAGAAGAAAGAAAGAAAAACACGCGCCCAGAGTGGGGACCGAACCCACGCCTTTCGATTACATGTCGAATGCCTTACCAATTCGGCTATCTGGGCGACTGTGTTCTCCTTCACTTTCTGGGCTATTTATATTTACTAGGAGTGTATCTGACACTTGAGGGTGGTAGCCAGCGCCACTCTGACTACACGGGGAGAAGGGGACCTTCTTTTCAACCCCCGGGGCGTGACTCCAACGTCTACAGCCTGTCATGAGCGGGTAACTGGCGGAAACCCTCTTATGCTACCTTGGCATCAAGGCTGCCAGAACCGAGACCCTCGCTAGGCTTTCGCAGAATAATATAGTAAGGAAATGAGGGGCTCGTTTGAGGAAATACAGAAAGATAGGTCAGCAGTCTACGACGCCAAAGGAGGCATAGGGGTGTGGTTAGGCTCTTTTCTTTTTTACTACGGTTAATGAAGTGAACATTTTTTTTTAAATATACAGAAGAAAGAAAGAAAAACACGCGCCCAGAGTGGGGACCGAACCCACGCCTTTCGATTACATGTCGAATGCCTTACCAATTCGGCTATCTGGGCGACTGTGTTCTCCTTCACTTTCTGGGCTATTTATATTTACTAGGAGTGTATCTGACACTTGAGGGTGGTAGCCAGCGCCACTCTGACTACACGGGGAGAAGGGGACCTTCTTTTCAACCCCCGGGGCGTGACTCCAACGTCTACAGCCTGTCATGAGCGGGTAACTGGCGGAAACCCTCTTATGCTACCTTGGCATCAAGGCTGCCAGAACCGAGACCCTCGCTAGGCTTTCGCAGAATAATATAGTAAGGAAATGAGGGGCTCGTTTGAGGAAATACAGAAAGATAGGTCAGCAGTCTACGACGCCAAAGGAGGCATAGGGGTGTGGTTAGGCTCTTTTCTTTTTTACTACGGTTAATGAAGTGAACATTTTTTTTTTTAAATATACAGAAGAAAGAAAGAAAAACACGCGCCCAGAGTGGGGACCGAACCCACGCCTTTCGATTACATGTCGAATGCCTTACCAATTCGGCTATCTGGGCGACTGTGTTCTCCTTCACTTTCTGGGCTATTTATATTTACTAGGAGTGTATCTGACACTTGAGGGTGGTAGCCAGCGCCACTCTGACTACACGGGGAGAAGGGGACCTTCTTTTCAACCCCCGGGGTGTGACTCCAACGTCTACAGCCTGTCATGAGCGGGTAACTGGCGGAAACCCTCTTATGCTACCTTGGCATCAAGGCTGCCAGAACCGAGACCCTCGCTAGGCTTTCGCAAGGAAATGAGGGGCTCGTTTGAGGAAATACAGAAAGATAGGTCAGCAGTCTACGACGCCAAAGGAGGCATAGGGGTGTGGTTAGGCTCTTTTCTTTTTTACTACGGTTAATGAAGTGAACAAATATACAGAAGAAAGAAAGAAAAAAAAAAGGCATTCGACATGTAAGGCATTCGGTAAGGCATTCGACATGTAATCGAAAGGCGTGGGTTCGGTCCCCACTCTGGGCGCGTGTTTTTCTTTCTTTCTTCTGTATATTTGTTCACTTCATTAACCGTAGTAAAAAAGAAAAGAGCCTAACCACACCCCTATGCCTCCTTTGGCGTCGTAGACTGCTGACCTATCTTTCTGTATTTCCTCAAACGAGCCCCTCATTTCCTTGCGAAAGCCTAGCGAGGGTCTCGGTTCTGGCAGCCTTGATGCCAAGGTAGCATAAGAGGGTTTCCGCCAGTTACCCGCTCATGACAGGCTGTAGACGTTGGAGTCACGCCCCGGGGGTTGAAAAGAAGGTCCCCTTCTCCCCGTGTAGTCAGAGTGGCGCTGGCTACCACCCTCAAGTGTCAGATACACTCCTAGTAAATATAAATAGCCCAGAAAGTGAAGGAGAACACAGTCGCCCAGATAGCCGAATTGGTAAGGCATTCGACATGTAATCGAAAGGCGTGGGTTCGGTCCCCACTCTGGGCGCGTGTTTTTCTTTCTTTCTTCTGTATATTTGTTCACTTCATTAACCGTAGTAAAAAAGAAAAGAGCCTAACCACACCCCTATGCCTCCTTTGGCGTCGTAGACTGCTGACCTATCTTTCTGTATTTCCTCAAACGAGCCCCTCATTTCCTTGCGAAAGCCTAGCGAGGGTCTCGGTTCTGGCAGCCTTGATGCCAAGGTAGCATAAGAGGGTTTCCGCCAGTTACCCGCTCATGACAGGCTGTAGACGTTGGAGTCACGCCCCGGGGGTTGAAAAGAAGGTCCCCTTCTCCCCGTGTAGTCAGAGTGGCGCTGGCTACCACCCTCAAGTGTCAGATACACTCCTAGTAAATATAAATAGCCCAGAAAGTGAAGGAGAACACAGTCGCCCAGATAGCCGAATTGGTAAGGCATTCGACATGTAATCGAAAGGCGTGGGTTCGGTCCCCACTCTGGGCGCGTGTTTTTCTTTCTTTCTTCTGTATATTTGTTCACTTCATTAACCGTAGTAAAAAAGAAAAGAGCCTAACCACACCCCTATGCCTCCTTTGGCGTCGTAGACTGCTGACCTATCTTTCTGTATTTCCTCAAACGAGCCCCTCATTTCCTTGCGAAAGCCTAGCGAGGGTCTCGGTTCTGGCAGCCTTGATGCCAAGGTAGCATAAGAGGGTTTCCGCCAGTTACCCGCTCATGACAGGCTGTAGACGTTGGAGTCACGCCCCGGGGGTTGAAAAGAAGGTCCCCTTCTCCCCGTGTAGTCAGAGTGGCGCTGGCTACCACCCTCAAGTGTCAGATACACTCCTAGTAAATATAAATAGCCCAGAAAGTGAAGGAGAACACAGTCGCCCAGATAGCCGAATTGGTAAGGCATTCGACATGTAATCGAAAGGCGTGGGTTCGGTCCCCACTCTGGGCGCGTGTTTTTCTTTCTTTCTTCTGTATATTTAAAAAAAAATGTTCACTTCATTAACCGTAGTAAAAAAGAAAAGAGCCTAACCACACCCCTATGCCTCCTTTGGCGTCGTAGACTGCTGACCTATCTTTCTGTATTTCCTCAAACGAGCCCCTCATTTCCTTACTATATTATTCTGCGAAAGCCTAGCGAGGGTCTCGGTTCTGGCAGCCTTGATGCCAAGGTAGCATAAGAGGGTTTCCGCCAGTTACCCGCTCATGACAGGCTGTAGACGTTGGAGTCACGCCCCGGGGGTTGAAAAGAAGGTCCCCTTCTCCCCGTGTAGTCAGAGTGGCGCTGGCTACCACCCTCAAGTGTCAGATACACTCCTAGTAAATATAAATAGCCCAGAAAGTGAAGGAGAACACAGTCGCCCAGATAGCCGAATTGGTAAGGCATTCGACATGTAATCGAAAGGCGTGGGTTCGGTCCCCACTCTGGGCGCGTGTTTTTCTTTCTTTCTTCTGTATATTTAAAAAAAAAATGTTCACTTCATTAACCGTAGTAAAAAAGAAAAGAGCCTAACCACACCCCTATGCCTCCTTTGGCGTCGTAGACTGCTGACCTATCTTTCTGTATTTCCTCAAACGAGCCCCTCATTTCCTTACTATATTATTCTGCGAAAGCCTAGCGAGGGTCTCGGTTCTGGCAGCCTTGATGCCAAGGTAGCATAAGAGGGTTTCCGCCAGTTACCCGCTCATGACAGGCTGTAGACGTTGGAGTCACGCCCCGGGGGTTGAAAAGAAGGTCCCCTTCTCCCCGTGTAGTCAGAGTGGCGCTGGCTACCACCCTCAAGTGTCAGATACACTCCTAGTAAATATAAATAGCCCAGAAAGTGAAGGAGAACACAGTCGCCCAGATAGCCGAATTGGTAAGGCATTCGACATGTAATCGAAAGGCGTGGGTTCGGTCCCCACTCTGGGCGCGTGTTTTTCTTTCTTTCTTCTGTATATTTAAAAAAAAATGTTCACTTCATTAACCGTAGTAAAAAAGAAAAGAGCCTAACCACACCCCTATGCCTCCTTTGGCGTCGTAGACTGCTGACCTATCTTTCTGTATTTCCTCAAACGAGCCCCTCATTTCCTTACTATATTATTCTGCGAAAGCCTAGCGAGGGTCTCGGTTCTGGCAGCCTTGATGCCAAGGTAGCATAAGAGGGTTTCCGCCAGTTACCCGCTCATGACAGGCTGTAGACGTTGGAGTCACGCCCCGGGGGTTGAAAAGAAGGTCCCCTTCTCCCCGTGTAGTCAGAGTGGCGCTGGCTACCACCCTCAAGTGTCAGATACACTCCTAGTAAATATAAATAGCCCAGAAAGTGAAGGAGAACACAGTCGCCCAGATAGCCGAATTGGTAAGGCATTCGACATGTAATCGAAAGGCGTGGGTTCGGTCCCCACTCTGGGCGCGTGTTTTTCTTTCTTTCTTCTGTATATTTAAAAAAAAATGTTCACTTCATTAACCGTAGTAAAAAAGAAAAGAGCCTAACCACACCCCTATGCCTCCTTTGGCGTCGTAGACTGCTGACCTATCTTTCTGTATTTCCTCAAACGAGCCCCTCATTTCCTTACTATATTATTCTGCGAAAGCCTAGCGAGGGTCTCGGTTCTGGCAGCCCTGATGCCAAGGTAGCATAAGAGGGTTTCCGCCAGTTACCCGCTCATGACAGGCTGTAGACGTTGGAGTCACGCCCCGGGGGTTGAAAAGAAGGTCCCCTTCTCCCCGTGTAGTCAGAGTGGCGCTGGCTACCACCCTCAAGTGTCAGATACACTCCTAGTAAATATAAATAGCCCAGAAAGTGAAGGAGAACACAGTCGCCCAGATAGCCGAATTGGTAAGGCATTCGACATGTAATCGAAAGGCGTGGGTTCGGTCCCCACTCTGGGCGCGTGTTTTTCTTTCTTTCTTCTGTATATTTGTTCACTTCATTAACCGTAGTAAAAAAGAAAAGAGCCTAACCACACCCCTATGCCTCTTTTGGCATCGTAGACTGCTGACCTATCTTTCTGTATTTCCTCAAACGAGCCCCTCATTTCCTTGCGAAAGCCTAGCGAGGGTCTCGGTTCTGGCAGCCTTGATGCCAAGGTAGCATAAGAGGGTTTCCGCCAGTTACCCGCTCATGACAGGCTGTAGACGTTGGAGTCACGCCCCGGGGGTTGAAAAGAAGGTCCCCTTCTCCCCGTGTAGTCAGAGTGGCGCTGGCTACCACCCTCAAGTGTCAGATACACTCCTAGTAAATATAAATAGCCCAGAAAGTGAAGGAGAACACAGTCGCCCAGATAGCCGAATTGGTAAGGCATTCGACATGTAATCGAAAGGCGTGGGTTCGGTCCCCACTCTGGGCGCGTGTTTTTCTTTCTTTCTTCTGTATATTTAAAAAAAAAATGTTCACTTCATTAACCGTAGTAAAAAAGAAAAGAGCCTAACCACACCCCTATGCCTCCTTTGGCGTCGTAGACTGCTGACCTATCTTTCTGTATTTCCTCAAACGAGCCCCTCATTTCCTTACTATATATATATATATATATATATATATATATATATATAGATAAGAGAAGAAAAACTTCGAACAAGGTAAAAGCACGATTGTGGCCTACGTTTCAGCAAAGAGAACTTGCTTTCAAGAGAACTTGCTTTCCTGAGGAAAGCAAGTTCTCTTGAAAGCAAGTTCTCTTTGCTGAAACGTAGGCCACAATCGTGCTTTTACCTTGTTCGAAGTTTTTCTCAGGAAAGCAAGTTCTCTTTGCTGAAACGTAGGCCACAATCGTGCTTTTACCTTGTTCGAAGTTTTTCTTCTCTTGTGTTCTCTACCATCTTCAAAGTTCTACTACTCCCTATATATAGATACACACACATATATATGTAGGACAGAAGTAAGAGGTGGCAAATAAAGTGGGGAACAATACCCGCTCCAGCAAGGCTGGTGTAAAGCCAATATAAAATAAATGAACGGGGCTAAAAGGCAAATTTTTTTTTGGTTGAAGAAAAATTTGCAGGGTAAAAAAAAAAAAAAACTACTTTCCACGTTCCATATGCTGGGGCACCAGGTACACAGAACGTGAGAAGAGAGTCGGCAATCAAGGATGTGATTGAAAGTAAACAAAGAAAACAGGTAGCAAAATGTCCTAATTGTGAAGCGCATGGGAAAAAACGTAGTTAGCAGCGTGGAAAAAAAAAAAAAAACCCGGATAGGCAGCAGAGGAAAAAAAAAACATGAATAAAAAACGAATACATACTTTGTTTCATTTACAAAGTTCGCCACAAATGTCCGTCTAGAAGTAGCTGTTTTAAAATGAAAGTCCAGTTGCGGTATTTCTGTTCTCGAGAATTCTAACTGCGAGGCCCTGCTGAAACACCGCACACATTATGCACAGTATTCACAAAATACAAAACGAAGCACCGCCGAAGCACTCTAAAGGTAATAAATAGAAAGCCACTGGGTCCAGCGTAAATAATGCTGCTCTCACTGCCACTCACTGTCACCTGGTACACGCGATAAAAAAAAAAAAACGACACCACGCTGAAGAAAGGCACGAATTGTTCCAGGGAACAGGACTCCAGAGGGAAAACGTGTTTCCTGTCATGTGCACACAAAACAAAACTTTAGGAAACCAAAAAACAAAAGAAAAAAAACGCGCACTGTGGGTGCGAGAGCAGCGCAGACAGCGTGCATAACGCACGTCGCTTCTGCTCATCGCAGGTTTTACTTGCGTTCCTGGTGCTGTGGTCGTCGCCATCGTCGTCGTCCACGGAAAGCGTCGGGATCAAGCTGCCTCTGGTGAAAATTCACGCGAACCAGCCCCTTCCACAACACGGTTCCTTCTACCATCTGCCTTCGTCGACGCGCACGACCTTCTGCGCACCGGCCTCGTCAACCACGTTATCTGTGCCTGCGGACAGTTTAAATTGCTGCACGCGTGGCCATTTCTTCAGTGGTTGCGAGAGCAGCGCAGACAGCATGCCTAACGCACGTCGCTTCTGCCCATCGCAGGTGTGTAAACCATTGCCTTTGTACGCTAAAAAAAGCGACAATCCTTTTCTTTTTCTGCTCCCGCACCCACATGTGATGTCTGAAATTGTTTGCGACTGTTTTTCGACGATGCTTTTGTTACTGCAATCCGGCGATGTCGAGACTAACCCGGGTCCCCAGACGCGCTCTCAAGCTCTGCTGCAACTTGAAAACTTGCCTGATGAACCCTCCGAGCAGTTGAATGCCATTTTTCATCTCCTAAAAGATGTTCATACCCGCTCTGTGGAATCAGCAAAGAGTCAAGAGGAGTTATACCCCTGACACACGGGCACCTAAAAGGCCTTTGAAGAGAAAGACTGCTACCGAAACGGCGTTCGCCTCGGTGACACATGACAACGGAGAATCTCCTTCACCGAAACGGGCATTTCCCGTAAGGGGTGTTCGCCTATCTCCTTTCCCGGACGAAAAGGAGCAGCTAGCGGCGCAGCCTCGCAAGAAGGCGCTTGCAAATCATGAGCTGCTCAGAACTTAGTGAGACCAAATGCGATTTCATAATACTTCATAAATTGTTAAAACTGCAATGTAATAAATTGCACCAAACAAGCCCAATCGTAATGTATTTTTGTAAACATTTGCCCACTGTTGCCAGATTAGGCACGGAACATAGGCTAAAAAAGCACTCCATCGTTGCTGTTTAATACAAATATGTGAAATTACCCATTTATTTTTTCTAAACAACAATAAAACGCACAGTTCCTCTCTAAAATAATGAAAAAGGTCTACTAGCCGCACTTTATTTTTGTTATTGTGCATACTTTTTCAACAGAACTGCTAGCGCCACTTTATTGGTGTGTCAGTTACAGCAACTACATAAAGGAGATCGGGGGTTGCTGTGTGTCAAGAGCGCCACTCCTTTCCACAAAATGTCTTCTGACGTGGCGAAAGGGGTTTAGTTTAAAGGAGATCTAGCGTTGCCGTGTGTCACAGGTATTAGTGGCGGATATAAAAATCATCAAGAGCAGTCAACAGAGCATAGAAGACAAAATTGGAATTCTGCACAGTAGATTGGAAGCTGTTGAAGGTAAAATCAAAACTCTTGACGAGCACAGCGCTGGCGTGGCAACTACGTGGCAACTACGTGGCAACGTGGCAACTTCTACTGTCGGCACGCTAACAGCTGATCTTGACACCTTGCAATCACGTATTGACGAACAAGATGACCGGTCGCGCCGCAGTAATCTACTGTTTCACGGTATTACTGACTGCAAAGGAACTTGGGATGAATCTGAGGCCCGCATCAGAGAAGCTTTGACTGGCGTAATCAATCCGTTATCCCCTAACGACATCGAGCGGGCTCACCGATTGGGAGCATTTTGCCATGGTAAAAATCGCCCCATTATCGTAAAATTCGCCAACTTCAAAACAAAAGACAAAATACTTTCCGCACGCAAAAAACTTTAAAAAAAATTCTGTGAACGAGGACTTTTCGCCGGCGACACGCCATGCTCGAAACCAACTTGTGGCCTTCGCGAAAAGTATGTCAAATGAAGCACCCTTTCAACTCCTGTACAACAAGCTAATCATGAACAAAAAACAGTACTTCTAGGACCCAGCAGCTAATCGCGTAACAGAGCACGTACAACGCGTAATGCCCCATAGCCCCGAACACCAAACCGTGATGAACAATGAAAGCTAGGGAAAATTGAGGGGCAGTGGAAGAAAACTAAATCGCGTATCATTTCCTTACACCAACATTCGTAGCATTCTTAAAAAACGCGATAATCTTCTTTCTGCCGTTACTACAACTAATGCCGATATCATAGCATTAACAGAGACGTGGCAGCATCCAGATATTATTGACTACGAACTACTCGACTGTGCTCATTCTTTTTCTTTTTACCGATGTGATCGCGCCCGCCAAGGGGGCGGCGTATTGCTGGCTGTTTCGAAAACCATACAATCACAGTGTGTTCACGTTCCGTCAGATCTGGAGATAGTATGGGCTATTATCCAACTCTCCCATAGGAAAGTTGTTGTCGGTGTATGCTATCGTCCTCCTGCATCATCCTCGTCCTTTATTAACGAACTACATGACGCTGTTAACTTTGTTAAGACTCGCCATCCGTCGATTCCTTTGCTTCTAATAGGTGATTTTAATATTCCAAACATTACGTGGGCAACTGAACCACCTACCATCAGCCCCTTTTCCACATTCGGAAATGATTTTTTTTTAATCTGTGCTCTATTTTTAAATGCAGAGCATTTCAGTAACTCACGATGTCACCCGCGTTGTCCCGTCGTAGTCCGCACCGTCGTTGTCCGCACCCCTACCCCTACACTATATAAAAAAAATACTATCCGGCGCCTGGTTTCGATCCCTCGACCCTGCGGGCGGAACACAATGTACATGGTGCTCTACCCACTGCGCCACAAAGCCGACACAGAATGGGAGGCTACGAACGCGCCTTATATCCTTGACTACGTCAAGAAGCTGCTGATACAACGCATTCACTACCACCAACTCCCCAACCACTAAACGTTAACGCAATACACCCACCCCCTATGCGACGTATTTACTCGAGTCCCCCTCGCGGGGAGATGGGCTCAATTTTTTTTCCTTGTCGCAATTCGTAAAGCAACCTACCAGAACAACGGCGTCGGTAGCTAACACACTAGATCTTGTGCTTACGTCCCACTCTGACTTTGTTTCAAACATTACTCATCTGCCAGGATTAAGCGATCATTCTCTGCTATCGTTCAACATCAATGCATCCTGTCCCAAGCATGTAAAAGCGGTTAAAACAATTCATGACTACGGTAAAGGCGATTTTAGCTCCATTAATAATGAACTCTGCACATTTCTTGATAGTTTCCTCTCCACCTTTGATAGTCGTAGTGTTAAAACTAACTGGGACGTTTTTGTAGATAAGGTGAAACAACTAACAAATAAATACATTCCTGTTCGCACTATCACATCCGGCCGCAATGCACCATGATTCAACGTGCAGAGTCTGCAGACTAAACGCCTCTTAAACAAAAAGCGTCGTATTTATAGGGCCGCGAAAAAATCCTCTAGCATCGCTCGATGGGACGACTACAAAAAAGCGTCGCAAGAGTGCACCGCCGCCATAAAAAATGCGAAATATTGCTATCTTAACTCCACGCTACCGACAATGTTATTAACTGATCCTAAGAAATTTTGGCGCGTTATTAACCCCAAAAATAGCGATATGATAACCTTGACTGACAATACTGGAAACACCATTCCCTCTCATCTGTGTGCAGAAGCCCTAAATGATGCCTTTTCCAGAAATTTTTCTGTAACAACAGATGTTCCTGTTCCGACTGCCCCCCATTCTAACTACCCACCCATGCTTCCTATTACTATTGACTACGTTGGTGTAGAGAGTATAATCAAGTCTTTAGAGCCCTCCTCGTCTCCTGGGTGCGATACGATCAGTCCGAAATTTTTGAAAAACACAAGCTCTTATTGTTCAATCATACTAACAAAGATATTCGAACAATCACTTCATGAAGGCTGTCTCCCCATCGACTTTAAGATTGGAAAGATAACTGCACTGTTTAAAACGGGTAACAAACATTCACCATCTAATACCGGCCCATCTCGCTAACCAGCATACCTTGTAACATATTAGAACACATAATATATTCCAACCTGGCAGGTTTTCTCGAATCTAACTCGTTTTTTTCTAAGTTCCAACATGGTTTCAGAAAAAATTATTCATGCGAAACTCAGCTTGCATCTTTCACCCATGGACTACACACCATTCTTGATCATTCATCTATCGCTGATTGCATTTTTTTAGACTTTTCGAAAGCGTTTGATAAAGTATGTCACAAGTTGTTACTTCACAAACTACAAAATCTTAATCTTGATCCCAAACTTTTATTTTGGCTTGAATGTTTTCTTTTTAACCACTCTCAGTTTTTTTTAGCTAATGATAACGTCTCACCCCGAACGAACGTCTTTTCTGGAGTCCCTCAAGGATCTGTCCAGTCTCCCCTGCTATTTCTTATTTACATTAACGACTTACCTTTATCCGTTACATTACACATTCACTTGTTCGCCGGTGATTGCGTCCTCTTTCGTGAAATATCTAATGACAATGACCTATTAACCCTTGAATCCGATC
Source organism: Haemaphysalis longicornis (assembly GCF_048455015.1). Taxonomy (NCBI): domain Eukaryota; kingdom Metazoa; phylum Arthropoda; class Arachnida; order Ixodida; family Ixodidae; genus Haemaphysalis; species Haemaphysalis longicornis. The sequence goes on from NW_027526460.1 coordinate 111,325,390, forward strand.
TTAACGCTATTTCAGTGTGGTGCAAAACATGGGTAATGGAACTTAACACTAGCAAATGCAAGTTTCTTCGCCTATCTAGAACTAACCATTTATTGCCCACTTACTATCTGAACGATGCTCCATTGGAATCTGTCAGCACTTACAAATATCTCGGACTACATATTACTACCGACCTCACTTGGTCCGTGCATACTGCGTACGTAATTAATAACGCTAATCGCATGCTCGGCTACCTACGTCGAAATTTCTCACAGGCTCCCGCAACACGAAAACTGACTCTTTACAAAACGCTTATACGTTCCAAACTGGAATATGCTGCATCAGTTTGGGATCCTAACCAAGAAAATCTAACACACTCACTTGAAATGGTCCAAAATATGTTCGTTTTATACTAACTACAACCGAACTGCTAGTATAAGCACTATGAAATCCAGCCTCGGATTACCTTCTTTATCATCTCGTAGAAAAATCCTTCGCCTTTGTCTTTTTTCATAAGCTTTTTTATCACAGCCAGTTACGCGACGAACTCATTCTGCCTCCTCGGTACATTTCAGCTCGCATTAATCATGTCCATAAAGTCGGCTTGCCGTCCTGCAGAACTAACTCCTTTTCCTAGTCATTCATACCGCTGTTGCGACCGGGCGGGGGCACCCGATCCGATCCCCGTGGCCTCCGACATACGAGGGGTAGCGTGTATGATGCGAGCGGCCAGCCGCTGTTGCAGCCGTAGAGAAGTCCAGAGCAGTAGGATAACGTAACTGTTTACTTCATAGCGAGAGGTGAGCCGAAGCCAAAAAAACATACAATGCCCTGACGGGCGAGGTTACAATACAGGACTCGAGCAGAGCGACCGCATGGATTCGCTGCTCAGACAGGAATGAATATCAGCGTTTGGGCTGCTTCTATTTATACCCAAAAGCAACAAAGGTCAAACGCCCCCAAGTAGTAACACGCCACCAACATCACAGACACACACAACGCTCTTTCCACAGTTCGTGAGTTATTCATAGCCTCGGCGCACGTCGATTCCGAGAGAGGGGAGAGAGTGTCCCCGAAAGGTGCCGGGGTCGCGCTATTGAATGTTGATCGCGCCGATAGCGAAACGTCTGAGCCGGGTATGTTGAGGCGTGACTCACCGCCACGCTGGTGCCTGAAGGGTGTGGCGCACGTCGTGGCTTCGCATGTGGAAGCTGATGCGGGAAAACACGTGGCGGCTGATGCGGGAAAACACGTGGTGTTGGCCGATTCGTAACAGCTTCTCCGCCGGGGGTCCGAGATCCCGATGGATAAGGGTCTTCAACCGTTGTCCGGAGGGATGCTTTCGAAGTGAAGTGCTCAGCAGACGCTCGACTCCAGGCCTGGGCTGTACGACACCGTGCTGGAGCTTCACAGGGCCGATCACTGGACGAGAAGTGGCTCCCCAAGAACATCTCTGGGTTGGTCAGGCAAGCAACAGAACAACACAGGAAGACACAACCGCATCGCCGGCAAGCGCGAAGACAAATCCACACTGAAGATCTACCAGGCTTTTAGTTGCGATAAAATACGCTCATAACTATCTACTCGTTATATTTTAGCCCAGCAGTACTTTAGACAAGTGCACAAACTTGAAAGGTGACATTTCGCTTGATTGGAAACGTCCCACACACACACAAAAAAAAAAACGTAATCGTAAAGGGCGAAACCTGCTTCAGGAAAAACAAAGAAATTGAGAAAGTCAGGCGTCTACAGGCCACTTCTCGCGCCGAGAGCTGCGATTTGAGCTCTCGTCAATGCCCTGAGCTTTTCCCTTTCTGTACCGCACTTTAGTTGCGGTCGTTCTCTCAACGCTGCTGTGACCGCGTGAAATGACACCGGTCGTCTTGTTCGACAAAGGTCGAGCGTGCGGAGGAGCGAGCGGGATTTTCCCCCGTTCATACGTTAGGCGCGCACTGCTTCTAGACGGCGTTCCCTCGGCGCGATGCGAGCTCACGGCTTTGCCCCTCGGCGTGCCCGCACTAAAACACGCGCCGCAAGTACCCGCGGAAGTTTTTGCTACCTCCTCGTTGCTCGCCTTTTTACGAACGCGTTCGGCAAGCAAACGCCGGAACGCGTTTGCCTTCTCTCCTCTAGGCTGGTCGGTTCCCGACTTCGGTTCAGCCACAGGCGACACCGGAACCTCAACTAGCTCAGCCGATGTTGGCCTATCGTCGGGAGCATCAGCTGGGAGTGAAACGGGCACGACGAGCTCTTTAGACACCTTGTAGTTCCCTACAGTCCCTACCTCGTCGCCACTCGCGCTTTCAGCGACAACCTCGGCACGCGAAGACCGAAGCGTGTTTCCGTTCTCCTTCCTCACTGCCAGAACTACACTACACCTAGGCTGCCCTGTCTCAAAAAACGGCTCAGTTGCCCGCGAACTGCGCGCGTTCGGGTCAACAGCCGTTTTCAAGGATTCCCGTGATCTAGCGCACTTCGAACATGGCGATGAAACATCTCCGCTCACCGTAGGAAGCTAGTGAGAAACTCTATGACCGTAGGGGCCTTACACACAGTGTACTTACGCTGCCCTCCGTCGTGAGCCTCTGGAAATGCCCAATCATGGCTTTCTGTCTGAGTTTCGTTATTCCTCACAGAGGTGGTGACCCTATCGTTACTCGAGCTCTTCGCAGCGAGCCCAGCTGGTTCTTTTCTCGGCAGTTTCTCAAAATTGTACCCCTTTTCGCTTAACAGCTGATCCGACCTGTTCGAGAATAGGTACCTGTACTCCGGAAGAAGTTGTGGGGATACTGCTGCCTTCGTCACAAGTTCACCAAACGGACCTCCGATGCTGACCTTAGCAATTGGCAGGCGCACGTTTCGTGCTCCTACGGCTGGCTTAACCCAAACACACTGCCCCGTTAGCTGATCCGGTTCAACGTACGAAGGGTGGACCATGTCTACCGTCGCCGCGGAGTCACGAAGAACTCGGCACGGTTTAGCGTTGACGACAAGCTCACGTACGTACGGCTCTAGAAACTGCCTGCTGTCCTCACTCTGATATAGTACATGAAATACTAGTTTTCCCTTCTTACAACTGGCAGCGAAATGTCCCGTCTCACCGCAGTTATAACACGCAACCTGTCTGCACGCTTCGAAAGCTTTCTTTCTGCCCTGCTCCTCAGCGTCTGCTGCTCTCTCTCCGTTATCGTGGCCAGTTTCTCTATCCATGACAACGACTTCCCTTGCTCCACCGTATTACCGGGGAGCTCTGCCTTTCGGTCCTGACTTATCAGGCCTCGGATTGAACTCTTTTTGGCCGTCTTTCGGCCCCTGCGCACCTCGACGTGCGACGAACTCGTCGGCTAGCTGAGCTGCCTGATCCACAGTTTTTACCCCTGGCCTATCTTGCACCCAGAGTCTCAGGTTCTCTGGTAGACGGCTGCTCAACTGCTCAAGACCGAAGCACTCAATTACTTTGCCGTGCTCTCCGAAAGCCTCTGCCTCTTTGAGCCACTCTTCCATATTTGCCCTCAGCTTGTAGGCGAACTCCGAGTACGACTCGCCTCTAGCTTTCTCGGCTTCACAGAACTTCTGGCGAAACGCCTCTGCTGACAGCCTGTACTTACGCAAGAGGCTCGAATTGACTTTCTGGTAGTCCTCCGCCTCCTCCTTTGGCAAGCGGGCCATCACGTCGGATGCCTCGTCTGGCAAAAGCGTAAGCAGCTTTTGCGGCCATGAGTCTCGGCTAAACTGGGCCCTCTCACACGTACGCTCGAAGTTGACCAAAAAAAGACCGATGTCTTCTCCTACCTTGTAGGGTCGCATTAGGTCACATATTCGCAACGTAGGTCGCTCAGTCGCCGCAGACTGCACGCTGCTGCCACTCTGACGTCTAGGTCGAGACGCCACGACGTCTAGACGCTTCATTTCCTGCTCATGCTGTCGCTCCCGTTCTCGTTCCTGTTTCTTCTCCTCGCGTTCCTCACGCTGGCGCTCAGCCTCTGCCTCTGCAGCCTGACGTTTAGCGGTCTCCCTGCCATTGATTGTCTCAGTGCACTCAGACAGCTCGTCATCGTCAGCCCTAATAGCGAGTATAGCCTGTATCAGCTCTGGCTTTCTCAGCGCGTCCGTAACATCCAAGCGCAACTCTTATGCAAGCTCCAACAACTGCGGTTTTTTCAACGCTTTCAAATTCATGGCCGGTCTAGAGTACTGCTTTCCCACTGCTCCAAAAAATGTTTTGCGCGAATAACCCACGCGACAACAACAGACGCCCTACCAGCTATCCTCAGAAGCCTGGTAAAACTCAGTGAAGAAAATTCCCGCACTCACCTTTGACCGCCGTGAATTCTGCGAAGTCCGAAGCCGCCTTGACGTCCGTGGTGTTGGGTCTCGCACCGCTGGCTCCAGTTGAAGTTGTCATCCCACCGCTGCCACCAGTGTTGCAACCGTGTACATCACAAGAATGGAACCACCTACCCGCACTGACGGCAACAATTTCTGACCACCAACTTTTTAAAACTGCTTTAGCTAACATTGTATATTCGGAAGCATTGAAGTACATTTTATTTTTCTGGTTTTGTTCTGTTTATTATTTGTTTTTTCTGCTCTGTTTTATAATATGTTTGTAACTATTGTAACCCACTCCCCTCTCTAATGCCTCTGGTCCTGAGGGTACCTAAATAAATAAAAATAATAAAAACCTTGGAAAGCAACGAGGAGGATATGGTAGGTCATTAAAACACAAAGAATTTCGAAAGAAAGAAATAAAGTGGAGAAAAAATGCCCGCCAGGTGGGATCCGAACCCACGACCTCCAGAATACCGGTCTGGTGCGATAACCACTACGCTACCGGCGATAACCACTACGCCCCGCCGGCTAATGAGGTGGGAGTGAATGATGCGCAGGGTGTCACCTTTTTGTAGCCCAAATCGCTGATGGGGATCCTGCGGAGGAGGTGAATGAGCTGGTTAAGAGTCCGTTGCAAGGGAATGATAGTCTGGGCTCCTGAGCCATCTTTTGGTATGGCGAGGCTTAATATGCACAGGTGTAGGACATTGGGGATGGGTTGCTCATTAATGGTAAGTTCTGGGTCTGGTATGGAATCTGGACGCTTTTTATATGTTCTTTTGCACAGGGTTAGAAGGGAAGATTTTTCAGGGCCACACTCGAGTACTCGGGCTTCCAGGTATTGTTGGATGACCTGAATGGCTGCTTGAAGTGCGTCTTGCTGGTTGCCCGGAGATCCAGTGGGGACCCAGAGCGTTAGGTCGACCGCGTATATTGCGTGGCGAAGGTTCTGGATGGCTTTTAGAAGGGGGGGGGGGTATGTCTTTCATAATTAGGTTGAATAGTATTGGGGATACTTCCGACCCCTGCGTAGTGCCCTATGTTAGGGTTTGAAATGCGTCGGATAGACGGTTACCGATACCCACTGTTGCTGTACGCTGGGTTAGAAAGGAGACGAAGCATTGGAATTTGCGCTTGCCACAGTTTGTAGTTGCGAGTCCTTGAAGAATGGCTTGGTGAGAAACGTTGTCGCATGTCCCCTTAATGTCGAGGGCCAAGATGGACCGCTTGCTGTGGCTGTCAAGGTCGTCCAGCACTTCCTCCTTAAGCCGCAGTAGTATGTCTTGGGTTGACAGATGTGGGTGGAAGCCGTACATCGTGTCAGGGTAGTAGCCATTGTCTTCAATGTTGTGTGAGAGCCGGTTGTGAACCATGTGTTCAAACAATGTGCCGACCCATGAAGTCAGAAAAATAGGCCCTAGATTCTTGGGGTTCAAGGGTTTGCCGGGCTTGGGAATGAAAGTGACGTATGTGTGTTTGCACTGTGGGGGCAAGGCACCCGCTAGCCAGCACTCATTGATGTAGACTAGGAGATTTTCTAGGACGGCATGGTCGAGGTTTCGCAATAATTTGTTGGGGATTTCATCTCTACCCGGAGTGGTGAGGAAAAATAGCAAAAGCGAGCATAACTTCCCGTTATGATCACCCGATGGTCAGCTCGTCTATGACTGCGCTGATGTAGACGACCGAGGGTACCCTCCGCGATGGAGTTCGCAGTGCGTTCCTCCGCGCGTGTCGCCAATCCCGAAGGAATCGCCGAGGGTGGGCGATTTCCCGCTGAGCCGGCGGGGATGGCTCTGCATGTCGATGAAGCCAGAAGGAGCGTCTGTCTGCGGGTGTCTCTCCCCGCCCTTTGAGTAACATGTCAGCGCGGGGTTGAGTCGAAACCTCCCCAATCGTATGCTGCGGTCACGGACCATGGACGAACCATCATACCTGTTATTGTTATGATATTTGTTGATATTACGATGTTTGTTGAGTCTACAGGGCGCATATGAGACGGAGGTATACACGCTACCTGTTACTGATTTGTGTTTCCGCTGGTCAGACGTCTAGGTGAGTTCTTAGAGAAATAGAGAGGAGGAAAAGCCCTCGTCGGTCAAGACGAAGCAAACCGGCCGCTCATCGGACGGGACGGACCCTGACCCCCTTCTCCTCTTCGAGTAGCTCTTCGCGACCGGATGCATCGGCTGCGTGCTAGCACAACACCTTTCAGTCTACACAGAGGTGGCCTCGTGTTTTAAAGGGGTCCTGAAATACCTTCCGCCGATGCATGGACGTACATGCACCCAAATAAAGCAATGTATTTGCAATGTCCTCCCGCAAGAATTTTGTTAAAGCGATGAGTATTAGCTGAGAAATCGTAAATCAAAAACCGCGCATTATCGTCGCTCCGAGTTTCCTCCTCCTTTCGACTTACTCTCCGCTGTTGACGGCGCGCCAGCCTTGCCTCCCATGATGCTGCGCTCCGCAGCGGTGACGTACTTCCGCTGTTGCGCTGCTCAGACCGTCGTCTGCTACGGGCAAGCTTTGTTGACACCATGAATCCCGCACGCACTCCGCTCAAGGCTGGAAAAGCGAACGAAAAATCTGGCCGCATGTATGCGGCGGCCTGGCCTTGCCCTTTCGCGGTGTACGTTGCTGGCGGCACATGACTTTTTATCGGCGGCGAACTCGCAGCCGCACGGGGAGGGTCGCGCGCTCGTTCCCTTGATGCACCGCGCACTGTTTATCCAAAAAGCGCCGTATCAGATGTGGCCCCGCTGGTGCCGGGTCTTATTTTGCGGCGGTGGTAATTCCTGCCGGCGCAATGTGAAAAAGACATTATGAACCGATACAGAACCCGTGCACAAAACGCTTCAATCATGTGACCAGTTCAGCTTGGGGCGACGCGTGGTGGAGAGCGGCAACGTTGGCAAAACATTCTCCGCCGCGGCTCTGAGCTTTCTAGCGCTGGAGCGAGCGCCATTTCTTTGACAATCTCAAACATCGGTTGCCTTGGCAACAAGGCACAAACCGCTCCAGAAGTCAGTTACGGTTCCGTGATCCCGGTTCAGCTTGGGGCCCCACCTCGCGACATGTGGGCACTGCAGGCGTACCACCCACTCCTATTGGGAAGTGCGAGATGCGTTTGGCATTACAGGAGGCGATGGTGTGTGTGTTGTGGACGCCTTTGTTTCGCGATGAAATGCGGCGTTGTGCTTCTGCGGGTGGATAGTTCTTCCCATGGTCTGGATAATCTTTCTCGAGCGACGTACGACTCAACCTCGCATGGGGTATGTGCAGTGTGCGTGGCTAAAAGCCATCGGCTTGTGCGCCAGAGGTAAGTGACTTGCTGTTCGTCCCCGCAAACCGCGCGCGAGGTGAGTACCGAATTTACGACGGGCAGGAGGCAACCCATCCTCTGTCAATCGTGGTTCAGACTTTCAACGCATGTTGTGACGTTGTATTCGTTAGAAACGCATCTCTGGATTGTTTTGAAGCTGAATAAAATGTATGCGTCAAACCCGGGCATTCGGCTCAGGGCGTTCTCTGCGATTGCACGAAAGAAGTGCCACGGGGCTTGAACGCTTTCTTTATGGAACGTACTCAGGTAAGAGAATATCCATGTCGTGTTATGGCCGTGTTGCATTCAATACAAACCGTTAAGCGTTTGTTTTACACTTGTTTCGTTTGTCGTAAAATGCCCAAGCACTCCGGCACTCCGCTGGCAGATCAGCCGGCGAGCCGACGCTGAGCAGACGACTCATCTCTTTGCCGGAAGTGCGTGAAAAAGCCGCCCAATAGCAGGATGTCTAGCTCATGACGAACATCTGGGAATCGATGATGTAGACATGTGAAGATGGCGGCGTCCAAAAACACGAAGGAAAGGGTGAGAAAAAAACGACAAACTTTGCAACAAAAGTGCGAGCTTTCCGCTGCGCGTAAAAGAGTAATACTTGGCACAGAGGACGTTGACGACCCAATCTAACGGTTGCGCTAGTTCATTTAGTGTGCTCAAAATGCCTTTCAGGGCCCCTTTAAGAGCGAATGCTCTTTATAAGCGACCCCAAACCATCCACCGCCGGCGTCGGCGGCGGCGGCGTCCGCAGTGCTCTTTAAAGAAGAAACAGCATCCGGCGCCAGGTTTCGATCCGAGGACTTTGCGGGCCGCAGCCCGACGCTCTACCGAATAAGCCACGGACGCGACGCCGATATTGTCAGTAACGCGCCTTATATCTTTAACGCATTCAAACTACTCCGTCAGCGGTGTGCGTTGGCGACTCAGCGGCGTTATAGCGGCTTGATAACTGCGTGGTGTACACGTGATACTACAAATCCGATGGAAGAGATGGAAGAGAAGGCGGCGAGGCGGTGGGCTGCGGGGGCCGAGCGCAAGCGCCGCAAGCGGGCCGACAACCGTGCATTCGCACTTTCACATTCTCCCCCTCGGGGAAATGCGGGGGAATTTTTTATGCCCTCGTTTCTCTCGTCAGCTGGTTGGCTGTCTCGTTCGTATTTCAGGAACGTGTTTTCATTTCGACCAGTAAGAAAAACAAAGGCTTCGTAGGTTGTGCTGGGGTAACCACGGCAAGGCCTTCCCACGTGGAGGATGTTGGAACGGTCAACCTAGCCGAGTGTTTGTCCAGCGACCTCTCACAAGCTTATGGCTTTCTTCGCCTCTTGCCATTGTCCAACGACTGCGGGGTTTTTCGTCATGCGTGCTATAACGGCGGCAGCTCGAGCTGCCTTCTTCATGTGGAGAAGACCTCCTGCAGAGGTTTTTATCGTTGTTTCTTGTGATGGAGCGCTCATGTACAAGGTTATAGAGTCAACATTAACCCGTGTATGCATTGCAGTTGCTCGGTTGCACCCTCGAAACATCGTCATCAGAAGTAACACGTGCAGTCGGTGCACACAATCGACACAGGTGCAGCTTTCAGTTTAAATTTGGCGCTTTTCAGCCATGGCATCGCACGTGCATTGTCGATTAGCGCTTGTGTACTGCCACGCGGAAATATTTTGTTTATTGCGCAAGATTATCTATTCTTGGGATGATTTTTAACAGGGTGAAGTTTTAGGCTTCTCAGTGTTCTTTCCGCGCAATGCTTTGTGACCTCTACCTGCACAGCTATTGTACTCGTGTTGATCTGAACGCCGTTGTACACTTATACGCCTGTAAATGTTTCGTTATTACTGACAGGCAGTGATGGAGCTGGAACGAGTGACAGCTGAGCTTTCCGCGCTTGTCCGCAGCACGAACCGTTAGTCTTAGCCTCGCCTGTCAGCAATTCAAAGGCCTCAGCACCAGTTCCTTATAACGGCGGGGCGCCAACTTGATCACGAAGCTCTGAACTCGAGCCAACTTTGGCGCAGCACTGCTGCCCGCTCTGCACCGCGGTGGTATAGTTTCATCTCATTTCAGATATTTCCACCTTAAAGGTCAGAAGGCATAACATAAGGGGGGGGGGGGGGGCGTACAAGGTCTGATTTCCAGATCAAGCATGAACACAAACAGCAGAAAAAAGAAAAAAAAAAGAAAAACTGAGTGGCACAAAAAGTGTTGCAATAAACATGACGGCAAAAAACAGGGCTCCAAACAAACTAACCTACAAGGGCATAGGTTTGCGGCATTCGCTCAGATTGTGACATGTGACTGTTCAGTTTATTTCGGAAGGTTTGGCGGTTGCCGCACGTGACTATGTTATCAGGCAGGTTGTTCCATAGTGTTATTCCATTGGGAAAAAAAGAGTTGTTCATATGGCTGAGGTGCGGCCGTTGATTGGTGCTATAGGGTGGCTGTGATTAATGCGTGATGAAGTTCTGTGTGATGGTTGTAAGAGGGCATCTCGTGAAGGTGTACGATAGAAAAAAAAGCGTGGATGAGATAGAGCCGACAAACTATTCGACGAGACTCAAGTGACGGTAGGTTTAGTGATTCTTTTAGTGCGGTGACGCTGATATTGTTAGCGTAGTGGGAGCAAATAAAACGGGTGGCGCGGTTTTGAATTCCGTCTAGATCGTGAGTAAGATATGTTTGCCAGGGATGCCAAATTGAACAGGCATACTCAATAAGCATAATCAATAAGCATAAGTTAATCAATAAGCATAAGACAGCTGACATAAGGAAGTATAATATGGAGAGGATCGAATACGCTGTAAAGAACGGAGGTAGCCTGAAAGCAGTGAAGAGACGTCTTTGCGTGGGGAAAAATCAGATGTATGCACTTAAGGATAAGCAAGGCAATGTCAGCACAAATAGGTATAAAATAGTCACAGTGGCCGAGGAGTTCTATAGGGATCTGTACAGTAGCCGGGACATACAGGATAATGCGGAGCGAGACAGTAGTTCAGAGATAGACATGTCCCACCAGTAACGACCGAAGAAGTAAGGAAGGCTTTGAAAGAAATGAAAGGGGGCAAAGCACCTGGTGAGGATCAGATAACAGCAGACCTCTTGAAGGATGGCGGAGAAATTGTACTTGAAAAACTGGCAAACCTCTATACGCAATGCCTAATGACCGCAATGGTACCGGAATCTTGGAAGATCGCGAACATCATCCCAATCCATAAGAAAGGCGACATGAAGTACTTGAAAAATTACAGGCCGATCAGCTTACTGTCAGTCGTCTACAAGGTGTTTACCAAGGTAATCGCTAACCGAATCTCTGCAACCTTAGATTTCAGTCAACCTAAAGAACAAGCAGGGTTCCGTAAAGGTTATTCAACAATGGACCATATTCACACGATCAATCAGGGGATAGAGAAGTGCGCTGAGTATACTGAACCCCTATATATAGCCTTCATAGATTATGAGAAAGCATTTGACTCGGTCGAAACCCTAGCAGTCATTCAGGCATTACGGAACCAGGGAGTAGATGAGCATTATGTAAGAATACTAGGGGATATCTACAATGGGTCTACAGCTACCATCATCCTCCATTGGGAGAGCAGTAAAATACCTATAAGGAAGGGTGTCAGACAAGGAGACACAATCTCTCCAATGTTATTCACAGCATGCTTACAAGAAGTATTCAGAACGTTGGATTGGGAATAGGTGGGAGCAAGGGTTAATGGAGAATACCTCAGTAACCTCAGATTTGCTGATGACGTTGCCTTGCTAAGTAACTCGGGGGACGAATTGCAAAGCATGCTTTCCGCACTGGACGAACAGAGTAGAGCCGTGGGCCTGAAAATTAATATGCAGAAAACTAAAGTAATGATCAATAACCTCGGGACAGCACAGCAGTTTAAAATAGGTGGCGAGGCAGTGGAAGTGGTAAGCTAATATATCTACTTAGGCCAAGTTGTGACCCCAGATCCCAACCATGAGGCAGAGATAATTAGAAGGATCAGAATGGGGTGGGGTGCATATGGAAGACATTCTCAGATAATGAATAGCAGCCTACCATTGTCGCTGAAGAAGAAAGTGTATGACAGCTGCATCTTACCAGTACTCACCTATGGGGCAGAAACTTGGAGGCTCACTAAGAGGGTTCAACTTAAATTGAGAGCGACTCAGCGGGCAATGGAACGGAAAATGATAGGTGTAACATTAAGGGACAAGAAGAGAGCGGAGTGGGTCAGGGAGCAAACTGGTGTTAAAGACATATTAGTAGAAATTAAGAAGAAGAAATGGACGTGGGTAGGGCATGTAATGCGAAGGCAAGATAACCGCTGGTCATTAAGGGTAACAGAGTGGATCCCCAGAGAAGGCAAGCGTTGCAGGGGGCGGCAGAAAGTTAGATGGGCAGGTGAGATCAAGAAGTTTGCGGGGATAAATTGGTAACAGTTGGCACAGGACCGAGGTAATTGGAGAATAATGGAGAGGCCTTTGCACTGCAGTGGGCGTAGATAGGCTGGTGATGATGATGATGATGATGATGATGACTCAAGTGAATGCGATGTTCATATCTACAAATTTTATGGGACGGGGATGCGTGTTACATGAGGTGGAATGCTTAGAAACCTGTCACTGGCTACCATCTGATGGGATATCTAATGAGTTAGTTTCCAACGTATTGCTGCGAGAGTTACTGAATTCCTTAACGCTGTCAGTTTTCGGGTCGTAGAAATATGATTTCTTACCGACAATTAGCTTGCCTACCCTCAGATTGAACGCGCACTTTTGTGGCCGGGTGAATTCCAGCAACTTGGCACGCACAAAGCGGGTGGCTGCAGCAAAGTCCTCTTTCACGGCGAAGGTTGTTTCTTTTAGCTTAGTTCCATAGCTTAAGATATTTTCTTTAGTTTTGAAGCGAGTTAATTTTATTACAATTGGGCGTTTTTTTTTCAGCTGAAAATTTTCCAATCCGATGAACGCGCTGAATGGAATTTGGGTTCAAGCGTAATTCCGAGATGGTCGGTGCAGAATTTCATGACATTGTGCTCCTGCTCATCCATGTTTCCTTTACAGAGTCTTCAATACCCAGGAAAAGAAGATGGTTATGGCGCAGCCGATTATTGGCGTCGGTATTAGCAGCTTTTAAAGTTTCTATTTCACGTTTGATATTGACTGCGTCATCGTGTGTGGCGTTCAGGAATGGTTCGGATTGGGCTGATTCTAGAAGTGAGATTGGGTTTGTTAGTGTTGAAAGAACTGTTTCATGGTTAGTTGCACTGCCTTGAGCTGGTTAATCTCTGCGCGAATGGCTAGGATGGTTTCATCGAGTTGCTTGATTGCGGCAGACATTAAAGCGACACTGAAGTGATATGTAAACATTGCGGGATTACTAGCGCAAATTGTAGTCCGGAGTCCCCAGGCCATGTTTCGACCACTCTCGGCGCGTTTACGCGATTTTATTTAGTAGAAAAACTAATTCGAAAACGCTGTCCTCCTCTCTTTACGCTCGCCCATTTTCTGTGGCGTTTTCGTGTGACGTCAGGAGGGGATGAGCTGGCAATTGGCTGCGCCACGGCTGCGCTACTGCACGGCTCCCCGGCCGACAGAGTCAGTCGGTCCAGCGTTTCGTCCGCCGGCCGCCGGCGGGTCGTCGCAATCAAGGAGGTTAAAAAAAAATTGCTTGGTCGCAATTCGTTCGCTTAGTTGAAACGAAGCCAGGACACGTTTGTGAATGGAAGAATGTGCCTTTCTTTACTTGGTTTGTTTGTACACTGTATCTAGCTCCAAGTCAAGGTCGCTTCACACAAGCGCTGCACATGCGACGCTTCGCTGACTGGTACGCCAGTAGGAAAATATAAGGCCTCTTGAAGGCGGGAGAGGAGTCAGCGAAGTCAATATAGGTACTAAGCAAATAAAATCAACTGATATTTTTACCGTACAGCGTAAAACTAGGGCGCGGGAAGCACTTTTTTGCGCTGGGCGAACAAGCACAGCGGTCAGCAGCACGACTACGCATCTGCGAACGCTTTTCCGTCTACGAAATGCAATTGCTAGACGTGAGCTACTGTGGAAACTCGGGCGACGCTTACTGCACGATCCCAGTACAACAAATAGTCACCTAAGCGGCTTGAAATGCCAAAACTAAATAAAAGTGTAAACCGGTTGTACAATATATACCCTATATTAGCAATGCATTTGCGTCCCGCTCCGTGGCCTAGCGGTCTGGGGCGCTAGGAACTCGCCGCAAATGTTTTGCGAGTCACGAGTTCGAATCTCCGCGGGTACCTGCTTTTTTTTTTTTGTAAGTTAACTTTTTTGTTTTCCGCCGATGTTTTCTATATTGAGTTCACCTTTTTTTGGGCCGCAACGTTCATGGCTACACGAACTAGTTCACAAAACGCGCGCAGGCTGGCACTGGCGCGCTAGCGAGTTCTCGTTGGCGTGCTTTTGCCATAAGCACCGACTGCTTGCAGGCAGTGGGCACAGGCCAGAATGAACAGACCCTTGGCCTGGTGCGAACACGCTTTTTACGATACAGGCATGAGGGAGGCAAGCTCCAAAAATGGGGGAAAAGCGCATGACATTTGGGCGTCTGCGGGTACGCGGAGGGCGTTCATGCACTGCGTAGGTCTCGGCTAGTGAATGCTACGACTACAAGCCGTCCTGGGAGGCTTATCTTGAGCATTTTACAGCCGACAACATGGCAGAAGCGCGGTACGATGATTACTGAGATATTGAGAATGCCCATCCAACAAAGCCATTGGTTATGTTTTACAGAACCGAAACCGAAACCGAAACTTGTGTGATTGCTAACCTTGGGCATCGTCCAATCACGGCGCCCCTCCTCCCAACGTCACAGCCTTAGTTGGTGCGGCCGCCGCAAACCGCGCATGGTAGTTTTTCTTCTTTCGCGCTTTGTAAAATAATTACCGATTTGTCAACCGGATAAACGATGAAAAGTGTGCTAATTTGAGCCAGTCTACGCAGTGCAAGCAAAAACGGGAGCTTGACAAATTCACTTCAGTGTCCCTTTAATTCTATCTCAGTTTCAGTTGGGCCGGGGTAGAGCTCCACATCGCCGGATAGCAGTAACATTAGCTCTGATAACAATCTCAAGGTGAAAGCGTCTTGGCACAGGCAAAGCAAGTTTCGCAACTGGAAGTCGAAGGTGCACGACACCGCTATAAGAAAGTAGTTGTTGGTACTGTATTGTTTAGAACGGTTAAGGTAACCAACAAGGTAAATATAACTGGTAGCGAAGCTTCCATAGAAGCCCATACGTTCAGAAAATAGCGGCTCTTTAGCTGCTCATAGAGTTCCTCTATATAACTCCCGCAGGGAGCTAAGAGTTGCGCGACCACCCGCCATCTTGTTATCCGGATTGCTGCGGGAAAGCCGCCCGTCGCGGGTGTAGGAGCCTCGCCGCAACACTTTCGACGGCGGCCGACGCGCGGTGGGGGCGCATCGGTCGGCGGCGCCTTACGGCGGCTACTAGGGACCATACGGCGCCTTACAGCGGCGGCTAGGGACCATACGGCTACGCTGATTCCTGCGATGTCGCTCACGCTGCTGCTGCTGCTGTTCCTGGGCGGTGCGCGGTGCCGCCCGCGTCGGCGGCTGCGGCGCAGCCGTAGTGGGGGCTTCTCTGCGCGGCATGGATAACCGGAGTGTCGCAATCACGGCGGCGCGTGGAAAAGGGTTGCGCAACTCTTAGCTCCCAGCGGGAGCTATATACAGGAACTCTAGATGCTCATGGGGCTTAGCGCCATCTGTGCGAGGAGGGAACACTTCCGGCGGAACAAAAAATAAACAGGATGTGACGCAAGATCCGGTCAGAAAGTGACGTCATTTTGGTGGCATTTGACTTCAAAATTGACTTCAAAATAACCTTAGCAGGCCTCTGATCGCTGAGGGCTCATGTCATTGCCATCTGATGCAAGTTGGCGAGCACTTGGCGAGTGTGCTTCAAGTCAACGCCAGCTTATAGCTGTGACTAGAGAAACGTACTTTAGCACACTGTCGTATGATTCGCCTCGCTGTTTATAAAAACATCTTGCATCTTCTCTGAACCTTTATTCTGTATTCATGCCTTCCGCTGCTGTATAAAAGCAATCATATTTGCTTATTTTGATTGCAGTGGGTGGCAAACGTATCCCCCCCCCCCCCCCCCCGACCGGAATTTTTTTTCTGCCTTGGGATACAGAGCACAAAATGATGACACTTGAGCACTCTCCCCGGCCCCCCTTTCATATAAAAAACGTGCCCACTCCTTACCCCGATATCAATTTCCACCAACGCCACTGCTGGGTTTAATTGCGTCGCACATACGCAGGTTGCGTGCGTGCCTTAAGTATAGATCACGGTTATATAATGCTTGCTCAGTTTGTGTACTTCTGTTCTAAGAGAAGAAATAACGCATAGTCATGCTATAATCTAGACATTTGAATTTTATTCCAGGATAAACATTAAACAAATATACCACACTGCACAAAATCAGCACGTATACAATAAGTACAAAATGTTCGTGGGCACTACATGCATTATGATTTTCCTTACGCGCCGAAAAATTGACTTTACCCGTAACACATGGCATTATGAGCAATGATAGCGTCAACAGAAGAACTACTTCGAAACAAGAGAAAAGAACTACCACTGCATCTTGACGCAGAAAACCGGGCCGCAGGAATGCCGATTCACGAAAGTGCAGCGAGCACACCGCAGCTGCACCGGCGTCTTATCAAGTAGGCATGGGTTTCTACAGAAGTTCACTCAGCATTCACGCCTGCAATTTCCCGGTTGCATTATTAGGCAAGTGTCGCAACAGATCAGTAAAAAGAGGAAAAATGGATCAATGCAAACGAAAGCGACGGCAGTATGCAAAGCACATAGCAGGAAAGATCTGGCAGCAGCGCAGAACGGAGCAAAACAACACAGTACTGCGATGAAAATAATGCTTGCGCATACAAGTGTGGGAAGCTCACTACAAGCGTTGTAATGCAATAGGGAAGACACTGAGATAGACAATTAAAGCTACTCGTTTAAATTCGCGTGGTACTACGCTGAGAAGACCTAGAAAAATTGACACCACTTGCTCCGAGCCAGCCTGAGGTGAAATCAAGAGATAACTGTGACATAACAAAGCTTTAGACCCATTTTTTTTCGAAGCACCACCACGTCCCCTTACACAACCCCCGTGCACGTATTACCAGTACTATAGTTTCGCGTTACCTGTGGAAATGAGAAGAAAATGGTGCAGTAAAACGCCAGGCGTATGGGAGCTGCTGTTGTAACCTTTTGCAGCACATCGTTTCCGTAGGTACCGGGGAAAGCGCTCCGCTCCAAACGTTGGCAGCATCGTCCCGTAGTTCACCGTGCCCGCCGGGCACGGTACTAAATGTGTTCACCGACGATACAACGCACCTCGCAAGTCCACGCACAGCAAAAATTTAGAGCACACCAAATAAACAAAGAAGAACGAATGCAAATGTGCACCACCAAAACACGCGAGGGGCGTCTCCCAGCAGACGAACTTCAGGAGCGTCTTTCCGAACACTACAAGGACTGCATCACAGAGCAATGACATGTGCCATTGTTCAGAGGGCGCTACAAAAAAAGGTTTTTGAGAATGAACAGCATTTTCATAAATTATTTGCACACTGGGCCTAAATAAACGTGATTCAAAAATAAATATCGTTCGTAAAGTATAAATGTTGTTTTGTTGTGGAACAAAACTTGGTTTTTTGTTACTAGTGTTTGTTCCCTCCTCACCTAGTCGCGCTTCAATCGCCACTCCTATAAGCCCCCATGCTGATGTCGCTGGCAATAGGTTCTGAACCGCTTTCCGCCGGAAGCTTCGCTACCATTTATATTTACCTTGTAACCAACCTGAAATGTTAGGAGCGGCGTGACCATTCTGCGCCAAGCGGTGTCGTGGCGCGGCAGTTCGGTGAAGGTTGGGCGGTTAAGTAGGATGCGCTCGTCTCACATGACCGGTGACGTCGATGAAGTGAAGCGTTGTCAGGCGAAGTTCTTGGCGGCGGCTGCGGGGGCTGGTGATAGCGGGCAGTTGACGGGTAATGGGTTCGGGCGTTGATCAAGGCTCCAAGTGGTTGTTGTCGGCGCGAGTAGGTCTCCCGGAGGTGACCAAGCATTGCCGCCAATTGCACAGGTATCAGCAACCCAGCAAGCCAGGACCCGAAATGTTAGGAGCGGCGTGACCATTCTGCGCCAAGCGGTGTCGTGTCCCCAGTTCTTTGTTCTCTTTTCCCGACTTGCGACGCCGCATTCATTTGTCCCAACAACACGCAGCAATAAGTATACACCGCAAACACTCGTTATAACGGAACCGCCTCATCCAAAATGTCGCTTTATTCGAAGTGTGTCGTGGTTCCGCATGCATAGATAAAAGTATCCCCGCTTTTAACCAAGTATCCTTGATAACGAAGTCAGTTTCCTGTACCCAGGAAGACTTTATAACAAGGATTTACTGTAGAGTTCAAGGCCAACTGCACCTCTTGATAACATTATTTAGACCTCCTGAAAAGACTGCAAGGTGCAAAATATGACTGCTGAAACGCGTGTAACCAAGGTGCAAATGACCATCTAAAAATCGGTGATTTTGAAACCTAAATTGAGAAGAGCGCGGCCATTACGGCCAGGCTGAAGTTAGGCTGAAGTCGGCAAGCGAGCGGCCGGCCCACGTAGGAAGCCTGCGTCCAACCGCTCGCGTTCACAGCAGACCTAGGAGAACAACGCCCAGCGGAGTTCGACAGGTTCTCCTGGCTAGCCGGAGGACCAAGCACCCGGCCGGCCGAAATGTCATTTGCGCTTCACGGCTGTTTGCGCGATCGGCCGGCAGGTGCAGCGTCGTCTGCAACGTTGCTATTTTAAACGTTTCTAACTAATTAACAACGCATTTCCAGTCATGCCCCAATTGGTTTTGTGGTACGTACTGTACGTTCTAAGTAAATTTGGCCGAGGTGACATGTAAGAGCAGTTGGCCTCTAGAATCTAAACCTAACATTTCCCGAAAACTTACTTTGCTAATACAAATTCTAACTCTCCCCCGCAGTAGCCCATAAACTTTCTCGATTTTATGGAGTT
Organism: Haemaphysalis longicornis; assembly: GCF_048455015.1. Classification (NCBI taxonomy): domain Eukaryota; kingdom Metazoa; phylum Arthropoda; class Arachnida; order Ixodida; family Ixodidae; genus Haemaphysalis; species Haemaphysalis longicornis. The sequence goes on from NW_027526460.1 coordinate 111,344,126, forward strand.
TGTTATTTAACGAAATAATTCGTTGACTTCATTGAAAATCGAAGTTCAATTGAAGTCTAACGTCGTTGAAATTTAAGCGCGAACTACGGACGCGGACAAGAAAGGAGGACGACACCGGCGCTTACTATCAACTAGGGGTGTGCGACTATCAAATTTCTCGGATACGAATCGAATACGAATATCTAGCTTCGAATATCGAATCGAATATTGAATAATTAAGGGGGGACTTGGCTTTCGAAATGAACTTTTTTTATTTCTGGGTGGGTTTTGATGAAAATCGGCTCAGCAACTAAAAATGCTTCTGTGATAACACCATAAAAATTTCACAGTAATATTCTGAAAACTTTTGTATTTATAAAACTTTCTTTCTGTTCACCTTGTACCGAACTTGAGTGGCCTATAAAACAAGATAGAAAACTTGTTTGAAGTGCTTTGCATTCTCAAATGAATGGCCAAGGTCGTAACATTTTTTTTTATTAGAACACCACTTCGTTTAGTTTTCAGTTTTTAGAGGTGAATGCACAAAAGGCACATAGACCATGAACGACTAGTTGAATAAAAACTAGCAAAAAGTACCGCAATTACCCGATTCTAACGCGCACTTCTTTTCCTGAAAAATAGGTCAAAAAATCGCTTGCGCGTTAGAATCGGATACGAAACCGAAACTGCCGAAACAACGGAACTTTCGTCCCGCCCATCACCATCGCCATCTCAAGCAGGCTCCAAAGCTTTTAGCAACAATTTTTCAGACAGAGGAAGCATAGCTATAGTGCCTAGAATATTTTAGGCACTATAGCATAGGCGCCTAGGCTTTTCTATCGGCGTTCACACAAATCGTCAAATCGTTCCACTTGTGCGCTTGATAACAGCAATGGCGGCAGCGGCTCTCACGCGTTCAAAACGAGCGGTCGGTTGAAGCGTGCGCCTCTGGAGAAGCTCACAGGATGGGCGTGCGAGGCATGGGCCACGATCCCATCGATGATGGTTGAACGTTCGTTATGAAGTGTGGCATCGCGAACGCGCTTGACGGCACCAAGAACGAGATGTTCTGGTCAGTGGAGAGCGACGAGGAGTGAGATGAGTGAGATTATTTCGAGAAATAAATCGCCCGTTTCTCTCGTATTCGTTTTTCTTGCTCACAAAGTTCCGTGCGCGTTACAATGGGAGGTGCAAATTTTTTCGGTTTTTTTGCCAGGAAAATCGGGTGCGCGTTAGAATCGGGGGCGCGTTAGAATCGGGTAATTACGGTAAACCTGAAAAACCAAGAGTGTCACGACTGGAGCTCTTCATCAAGGAATGTAACGCAAAGAATGAAATCAAAATACACCTATCGGTCACGAAAAAATCCATGGAACAAGCGACGTAAGTGGCAAAAAAAAGTGTTGCGAGAACAGCTTCCGAAGTTGCAACATTGACTTAATTCAGGGAACGCCACTAGTATTGTATACCATTTCGCGTCCGTTTGAACACGGGGCTTCTGGATTGCCTTGCCTTGAAATTGGAGTGCTTTTGCAGCCTTTTAGTTCCATAAAACATCATTTGCATCTCCTTTGTGAAGAATACATAGCCCAGTTTGTGGACCATGCGGGGGGAGAAGGCTTTCAATGCAAAGTAGGTTAGCTGGTTGCCTGCATTGCACAGGACAACTTCCCTCGGCAGTGTTGTGACCATGGCAACAAGTGTAGGACTCTTTTTTTTTTTTAGTTTTGACTTCTTTTATGCTCTGTAAGCTTGCTTGGAGCAGCAACTTTGTACTCGTACGCGCAGGTATTCTTTGCCAGAAGTATACATACCAGAAGGATACAACTGAGCTACTTAGAAGCTTGGTAGGCCGTTCGCGCTTCAAAATCAATTTTTGGCTTCGTTTGTGCGTCTTTATTTTTCCACCGTGCGTGTATTTATAAATAAACGAAGATAAAAGAGACGGCCGGGACCGGAAAGAGGATCGCTCACCCGATCCAATGGTACCAAAATGGCCGTGCCCTGTGGCACCGTTGCGGAGATAGAGCGCTCCGAAAATTTCCGTTTTTCACCCTTTTCCGCTGACATTTTGTCACCGCGGCTAGAAAAAGTATTTTTTATGCCACTTTGCGACGGTTTCCGCCAGAAAAAACTTAGCAAAGGCACAACATATAGTACATAAAAGGTTAATACGTGGCTTAAAAAAAACGATCTTTTGGTCATTTTCTCCAAAGTTGAAAGCCGCGCCCCCCCCCCCCCCCCTCCCCTCTTAAACTAATGACACCAAATATTCGATAATAGCCGATTATTCGAACCCTTTGGAATATTCGAAATGTTTCGAATACATAGTTTTCAAAGCGAATACGAATATAATATATTTATTATTCGAGTAATATTCGAAATTTTCGAATATTCGCACACCCTTACTATCAACTGATAAGTTTATCTTCAAAGCCAGAATAACAGCTACGTGTCTCCGCTGTAGATGCACACAGCCGGGAAAGACCAAACTGGTTCACCCCCGTATCTACCCTCTTCACCCCGTATCTACGTTCTTTCCTTAAAAACTGTCACTTGCTTCTCAGAGGAAGACTAACGGGCTGTTGCGATGTAAGCAAGCCTTACCGTCCAAACCACGCCCGCTTTGTTACTGAAAGGATCTTGGCGTCTTCGGAAAGCCTTTCCGCCCTGAATTCTACCCAGCTCCCATTTTAAAGAATGAAGCGTAGAGATTAGAAGCAAAAAGCTCTCGTTTTGAAATCTTCGAAATACGGCGAAGAGCAGACGCAGAAGCAGGCGAACTCTTGGCTGTAGAAGTCGTAAGGATTTTGTGCATACGTTGCTGCGTAGCGGGTGAACCTATGGTAACGGCTCTGGTGATAGGAGGAACGCGTGGTCGGGAACCTCTCTCGCGACATTCCTTTTTCTGCAGTCGATGTTATGCGGCTGTAGTGAGTTGGACGAAACCCCGGCCTCCGCTTCGCAATTTGAATATAGCACAAACAGGTCGTGGAACTGTGCCGCGGAAAGTTGTTTTCGTTCCGGCCGGCTTGCGCTTCGGTCGCGCTTCATGAATTTTTGTTGCTTGAAGACTTGAGCGCTCGCAACGTAGCGACCTTCTATTTACAGCGCGCTATGTCGCTACGGAAATGCCACGCGAGCCTGCACGAGGCCGAGTAGTTTTTTCCGCTTTTGTATTTCCCGCTTTCTTGCCTTTTTTGTGAAAGTGCGTGTGCGCGCGCGTGCACGCATGCACGCAGTTTCGTCTGGTCCTTGCGCGCCTAGACTTGACGTTCTTGGTTAAATTTTCAAGGAGAAAGCGACGATGTTCGGCGAGGCACCATTTCAACAAGACTTCGTCTAGTTATAGTTCCTTCGTATACCCGAAGTTGTAAAATTTAGGAGCGCGAACTTTCAAAGTACCGACCATCTGTGCTGCGCGGAGGCTTCATTTCCATGCATGGCGTGCGTTGAACTTCTGGAAGGAGGGAAACATTGTTTCTCAAGCAACTTTGTTGGTCGCGCGTGCATGAATGCAGTGTGTGATCTTCAGCCAGAATAGGCATGCTATGCCGGGAGGCTATAGCAATCCAGCATCTACATACCTAATACAACTTGCGTATGCGCATAGCGCGCGTTCGAGGGGGATCCTGACGATCCAAGCGTGCATGCACAATGACAGTGATCAAGCGGGCGCCCGCTTATATGTATAGCAATATGCCTATTTATTTATTTATTTATTATATATTTATTTATTTATTTATTTATTTATTTATTTATTTATTTATTTATTTATTTATACTGCTAATCCCTCACTAGATTCTCGCTGGAAGGGCATATACACAGTACATGTCAGAGTTTTTCAAGCACTGTGGGGTTGCACAATCGGTGGACTGTAATACACATTATACACTCTTCATGGAACAAATATAAACAAGGAAGGCATACATTTTACAAAAGTAACATACCGTACAGGCTTTTATAATACAGGTTACAACATTCCTCTGCGTACGGGATTAATACTCTTCATTACAAAGCTTTTCAAAAATTCATGATTTCGTGCCAAGGTGATAAACAAAATGAGTTGATACACACATTCACTCGGTGACAACAAGTTATAGTCACATCGTGTTAATTTTCTTTGCTACCAGTCTTAAAAAGTCTGTAAAACTCGTGGTACCAGTTATTGAGTTGCCGAAAGAATTCCATTCCATTATTTTTAATGGAAAGAAAGTGTATACTTGAAACAGTCTACGTTGAACCGGTATTCTGTTAGCCTTTGGGGATGTTTTAGTCTGGTTAGCCTTGTTCGATCAGCGGATATATAGTCTGAGGCCTCTAAATTTAGGTGACCGTGAATGTGTTGAAACAGAAATTTTAATCTGGCTATCTTCCCTCTATTATCGAGGGTGAATAGGCCAGTTTGTTTTAATAGCTCTGTCGGAGAGTCGCTCATTTTATATCGGTTATAGATAAACCTTACCGGGGGGTTAAGGTCACGAACCTACACATGAAGGAGGTTTCGACGTAGGCGTGCGATTTTCGAAATTATACTTACGCCCTACTTTATTTTAGCCTCATAAAAAAAAACAAAAAAAAAACCGTTACGGCTGGCGGAGCCAAAGTGAGCAGACTCCCTATTAACCCGCAACCTTTTCGCAATGGTCCGTTTTACGATACGCGGCGCCAAATAAAAAACAACACGTAGGTTGCTGCGTTACGTCCGACCCCGTACAGCGTTGGTGAATTACGTACAGCTTAAACCACACCCTCTCGTCTTCTTCTGCATTGGTCGAGCGGTCTGGAACGTGTTGCGTGCATGCGTACTCCGCGCTAGCGGTGATAGTTCCAGACCCTATGGTAACATATACGAATGCACACGCACTTATATACAACACATACAAAAAAAGAAAGGACGAGAATCAACAAAACAGAACCTTTCCGCGGTCGCAGTGCCAGTTTGTAGCGTCCGGACCTCTTGCCGAAAATGAAGTTGGGTGTTTTAACAAATGCAACTATTAATTTATTAGGGGTAGTACACTGATACTGTTTTATTTCTACGCAGGAAAAAGATCTCGCGAAATATAATTACCAAATCTAGCAAACTACAGAAAAAAACGTAGTTTATGAACGCGGTAACTATTATGGACCAAGCCAGTGGTACGGTCAATTTTAATGTGTGGCCAAGGGTCACTTTATGGGCACATATCTGTAAAAGAATGGCCATTGAAGTTTAAAGGTTTAAAGGTGAAATTTTTGCTTGGAGGAAATGGTTCGCACAAATGTTTCATCCAGGCGGTAAGAACACCCCAAGCTGTGTTCTCTTGCGTGTACCTTTTACTGATAATACATAGGCGGGCACACAGTACATGGAAAAGCAAAAGCAAACATTCAGGTAGTTATCCGTCCATAATACAGAGTTTTAGCATATAGTTCCCGTGTTTGCGTCACCATTTACCGTGTTACCGGTTCGCACACCGTTTGCGGCTTGCGTATTCCGGCCGCCGCGGTGCAAGTAGCGACATCTGATGAATTAGTTTCAAAGCAAATCACGAATAATTTTGTTGCTGTAGTTCACAATAACTGTAGTTGTTTTGAGAATACTGTAGCCATCGCCTGTAGAGCTATAAAAAGAAACCATGTCAGTGGCGCCATCTGCCGAGTAAAGTTAGAGTCAAGGTGAAATATAATTTGCCCCCGCACTAAATGCTTAGGCAAGAAATGAGTAAAATATTTTGTGGAACTTACTCAATAACCTACACTACCTTGCCCAGCACAATTTTGGAGGCTAAAACCGCCCTGCGAGCTCAGAAAGTTATCTGAACTATTTGAGGCGGGCGTTTTGGGAGCGGGTTGAGACAGAACGCGATCAAACGGGAAGGACGTTTTGGGAACGGGCGCACGCGGGACGGGCCAAACGGGAAGGCGTTTCGGGAATGGGTTCAAGCGGGACGGGTTCAAACGGGAATGGGTTGTTTCGGACTACACCTGGTGGATTTAGATACTCGGCAGCGTAACCTATGGATACAGGAGAACTTGTTTTCCCCCTTTATCGTCCCTGTAATGATCACAAAAGGTAATGATTGATTAGTGGTTAATAGTAATGACAATAAACTTAATTAGAATATATTATGGTAGTTTAAGATAAATTAAGATAAATGAAAGATTGTTTAGCTATTGCTAGTAATGATTAGTAAGGGAGGATAACATGCATTACGGTGGAGTAAGGTAGGGACTACGATGACTTAGATAGATTAAGATGTATTAATACGGGTAAGTTGGATTATAATGTATCAAGATGGACTACAGTAGATTAAGGTGGATTAAGAGTGACTATGGCATATTACGGTGGATTAAGATGAATTAAGGATGAGCACATTGTATCTTTCTGTGCGCATTTCTTTTCTTTCCTTCTTGCTTTTTTCGTTGACTGTGTATACAATGCATTAGCGGCGTACCGATACTGTCTGGGAAAGGGAACAATATGTCTCGTTCTGTCGAAACGACAAAACCCCGCTAGCAGCCAGCTTCACGTTGGTCGCTGTCTCGGATACGTGATGTCGCCTTGGACGGCGACCAACGGAATAGCTCGAATGCGACGTCCTTTTTATCGAGTAGCTGTGTTGGCCGTACGCGTGGAGGGTCGCTTCGTCCTTTGTTTCTTCTCTCAGCATTGTTTAGTCTGTGCTGAAATTCCTCCTCTAGTTCTTACGACAGGCCTTTTCAAATGTCATTATTACGGCATCAGCCCGTCCGCCAGTACGCCTACTAGATTGTAAAAGTACTCTAATAGGGAACCCCCATCTTGACCTTTGCAAGTGAGCTGACCGATCAGAAACTACAGAGTAAGTGCAACTGTAGCACAGACAGGAAAACGGATGACGAAGGGGGTGGGGCACGTAGCCAATCCTCCGTCGGAGATATGTGGTGGTGGCCATCTCTTTTTGTCGCGTCTATGTGGGTCGGCTCCGATATTTCTTGCTGTAATCCCCCGCTCGGGGATCTTGAGGGGGAGACCGCAGTCTACACCAGAGCGTTCCCGGGGTGAGGCCACCGCGGTGACGGCGGCGAGCAAACGCAATTTGTTGAGCTTCTCGGTCAAACTGCACCCTCGGGGCCGGTCGGGCAGCTTGAACAAGCCCCGTACCGCTGACGCTGGCGAACTATATACGAAGGGGTCGGTGACTTCAAAGTGCCGCCGTCTGCACTTTGTGCGCTATGCCTCGGTGTGCGGAGCAGTTCTAAGATTTTTCTTCTCGCTGTTATAACTAATGTTACGACTATTACGATGTTTCTTTTTTTTTTGTCTCTCCCCTTCTCACTGTTATTCATCGCGCAAGAGATTATTTCCCGGCTGCCGGAAATTTGCGCGCCCGCGACGGGCATACGCTTTTGAGAGAATGGTTGGGAGCGCGTGCAGGTGTTCGCGGGGTTATTATTCCTATCTTGTACCCGCCATGAGCTTTTTCTTTTCTAGCCTGTATGCATACGCAAGCTTCCGCGTTGGAACCACCGTATGGACACGTGCAAATGGAAAATCTTTTACTACGGAGGAAGGTTATTCGGGCCTTTCACTCTGTGAATCCATAGTTATCATAATGATTATGTTAATCTGTATCGTCATGGCCATCAACTACGATGGGCAACCTATTACAAATATATTTTTTTTCGTTTCGTGCACCAGTGTTAGTGTGTGGTGATGTTCAGAGATCTTAATAAAAACGCGGTGGCGCTGCCATTTTCCAAGCGTCTATCCCTCAAAGAAGCCTCACTGCAGGCTACAGCGAACGGCGCCATAGCATTCTCGTCAGCTTAACCCGAATGTGCAATAAATAAATAAGTAAGACATAAGTTTGTTCCTAGTGCACGGTGACGTCAAAACACCTTTTTGATCGCCTTGTGTACGCTTTTCTCTTGATGCTTCTCTGAGCTAATGCGGCAGGTCAGTTCCAGTGCTCGAACACTCCGTTAACAGTTGCAGTGACCGAACGTTCCGTTAACAAGACTTCGCCCCGCAAACGCCCCTCGTGGGTTCCTCCGCATTCATTCCTTCAACGTGACAAGAGGCCCTGTCAGTTGCATCCTGCCGTTTTTCTTTTTTTTCGTGGCCGCTGTGAGTCGTATGCGCGGGGAGGATTAACGCCAAGGCGAAGGATTAGACTCACCGCTTTTACAGCCATCGCCGTTTCTGCCATCTGTCGGCTGCTACCGGCAAGCGGACCGGCGGCGCCTGAGAATAAACTAGCTTGCCTTTTGCTGCGTCTCAAGGGTTCATGGGATTTGGACGACCGCTTCCTGCATGTTGAAATCTTCTTTGCTGGAGGAAACAAAAAAGCAGAGGAAAAAAGCGAAGCCCTCGTGCATAAAAGTAAACGCATCCTGCGGCTTGCGCTAGGGCGGCCGTAACGAGTGGCTCGGTTCACGCGTGAGCCGATTTGTTATCTTCCCTGTCGGAGGCGCTGTAAGCATCCGTGTCCTGTGGAGCTGCCCGCTGGCTTCGATATGCAAAGGAGTGACCGGCCAATTAGCCTGCTTTGCGCGCGCTAACAGCGTCCGGGGCATTGCGCTATCCCTGCCGCATTTGAACCGGCAACCCTCAAAACAGACCGACACCTCTCACCCTGTACCGTTTCCCCCTCTCTTTCTTTTCTCTTTCGGCACACACCTTTGTACCTTAATAAATTCTCTTTCCTCCGTAAGCCCTCAATAAGGAAACCAGTAAAATACCTGTAAGGAAGGGCTTCAGACAAGCAGACACAATTTCTCCGACGTTATGCACAGCATGTTTACAAGAGGTATTCAGAACATTGGATTGGGAACAGGTGGGAGTAAGGGTTAATGGAGAATACCTCAGTAACCTAAGATTTGCTGATGGCGTTGCCTTGCTAAGTAACTCGGGGGACGAATTGCAAAACATGCTTACCACACTGGACAAGCAGAGTAGAATCGTGGGCGTGAAAATTAATAAGGAGAAAACTAAAGTAATGCCCAATAACTTCGGGACAGCACAGCGATTTGAGATAGGTTTCGAGGCAGTGGAAGTTGTAAGCGAGTATATCTACTTAGGCCAAGTAGTGACCCCGGCTCCCAACCACGAGGGAGAGATAATTAGAAAGATAAGAACGGGGTGGAGTACACTCAGCAGGGATTTTCAGATAATGGATGGCAGCCTACCATTGTCCCTGAAGAGGAAAGGGTACAACAGCTGCATCCTACCGGTACTCACATACGGGATAGAAACTTGAAGGCTCACTAAGAGGGTTCAACTTAAATTGAGGACGACTTAGTGAGCAGGGGAACGGAAGATGATAGGGACAAGAAGGGAGCGGAGTGGGTCAGGGAACAAACGCGTGTTAAGGGCATACTAGTAGAAAATAAAAAGAAGAAATGGGCGTGGGCAGGGCATGTAATGCGAAGAAAAGATAACCGTTGGTCATTCATGCTAACAGAGTGCATCCCTAAAGAACAGCTCAGATCGAACGTTGAGGCTGCACCCGCGCTCGCACGCGCGGTGCCCCGATGCTCCGGTATTTCATCGGTTAGTCGAACCGTCTCGATCTCTAGCATTGTTTAATGCACCGCTCCCAATATTACCGTTATGGCCTACGATTAGTCTGCATGCAGTATATTTGATCTGCACGTTGCAATAAATGCTGCCATTGATGTTCTGCCCTTGCCGCCTCTTGCCTTTGTCTGTATACGCAAACAGTGGACCCGTCCGAAGTCGGCGCTCGCAAGGCATGTTTGCCGAGTGCTGACGGCGGCGGGTTCGAGAATAAGTAGTGAGTGAAATGTATAATCTCGCAAACTACGTTCTGCCGTTACTACAGTCTTAAAGCGCCTCGTATTGACAGTCGTCTTGTGATAATCATGTTAAGTTGTCGAAAAAGCCGAAGGCAGGTCGTTATTCGTTTCCTTGAAAAACCAGCCAGGCTGCATCCTCGACTGGTGCTGTGCATATATAGCGCACGAGGGGCGACGTTACGTTCTCAAGAGTAAGCGAAGGCGACCCAAAACACCGGCGGGAAAAATGGAGGTGCCCGCACGTTCCCTGTTTACACAGCAGTCGCCCGCTTGAGATATTTGCTCGTAGACGCGTATGCACTTATCTTTACGCCGGTCTCGGTGCGTGCGTCGAATAGGATGAGACGAGATAGGCGATGCGCTGTCTCCCCGAGGCACGTCTCGTCTCGGGGCGTCTGGGATAAGCACGTAGAAAAAGCGTAAACGCACACGCTGCATACGCTCGAACACAATCCGTGGCTTGTTGTTTTAGAGCTGTACGGTGGGTTGGATGGAGCGCGAACGGGATACATTTGACTAAAGTTGTTAAAGTTCGAAACAGATGCCTCCCCTTCGATTGCGTTAGGCTGCAGTTGATAAGAGAAAGTTCGCAGGTGAAGCAGCGTACGGATGCCGTTCCAGTTCTTGCTGAAACGATGTCGTAAAGACCGCTTCCTCGGTCCTTGCTTTGCGCACGTTGTGTGTGAAAGGTCGTACGCGTTTGCGGTTAAATGAATGTGGAAGAGCAGAAAGATGGAAGGGCTTAAGGCTTGTTCCAAGCTAACTTTTTCTGTACGTAGGTCGTGTAGACGGAGCACGTTCAGAATACAAGGCGTTGCGTTTTTTTTTTATTTGAGAGTTTTATTTCAGTTATAGCGTGAAGAAGGGGCCCATGAAAAAAATTAAAAACAAACGACGCCAGTGCCGTCCGCGTCTGCTCCCATACAGTGTCGCTCTGGTCGCGCTTTGTCCAACGCTATAGTTAATATAAATTTTCGTGGTTAACTCCCACTTAATGCAAGGTCGCATGCTCCCGATTTGCGTGATAAAAAAATGGCAACAATGTAAACCTTAATTATTCTTAAATTTTAACCTTATTATGCTGAGCACACTGGCATGCATGCCTGAATCTGCACCCGCCGGCACGAAGTCTCATCAATCCTGACCATGCTCGTGTACTGTCCTTTCCCTTTGCAATCTTGGCTTTGCCCTCTCTGTCGCTCGCCTGCACGCACTGGTGGTTGTCTCTTCCGCCTTTTTCCCAGCTTTATCAACTGTCTAGCTAGGATTCGGATGGGCAGTAATGAACCATATTCATCAACGTGATGTCTTTACCTTTGTCCCTGGTGTCCCCCAGGATGTAACCTGAAAAGGCTTCGAAGTAAAGTTGGCGTACAAGCGTTTGTTTTGTTCGTAGCGAGCCATTAACATTTCCATGTAGGATATTCAACTGACGGCGTGGTTGTGTCACGTGACACATGGGCGAAATCGGTTGGCCAATTGAGGCTAACAGGAAACGGGGCGTGCACGACGCTGTTCCCGCTCGGTTCTGTTATCAACCCAGCAGGTCCGCCATGTTCTCATGGGCGTCATCATCTGCCTGTCATTGAGCGGCGTCGATGGGCAGCCCAGAGCAGCCTGACATCGTTTCCTGCTCAAGTTAAACGACCGCGGCGTATACAAGGTGCAGCGATGTGCTACCTTCGCCGCGCTTTCTGCTTACAATATGGTCCACGAAGGCACGCCGTCTCGAAAACATGCGGCATGACACAAAGCAGGCATGGGCCCTTCATGGGCCCTCCCTAAAGCAGAATCACAAAAAAAAAAAAAAAACTGTGGTTGATTTCTCTGTCATAGGAATCGGTAAAATACGAAAGTGAAATTTGCAGCGAAATCTCCAACTGAGCATTATTTGCGGATCGGCAGCTGTCTTGTGGGTGTGCTTGGCGAGTGGCGTCCTTCTGGTGGGTCGCTTCGGCAAAGATGTTTTGGCGTCATTTCCGTGACGGATATGACATCAGAAAAATATTGGTGTATACCGGCCTAAAACACTTTCGTGTTGTTAAAATGTAAAACCCGAAAACGATCAACCCTAAGTATAACGTACTCTTTAGTACTAAAGGTTGCTGCCCCGCAAAAAGATCCGATGTGCAGTAGGGCAGATCGGATCTTCTTGCAGGGCGCTTGCTGCGTCGTACTGGCGTCACTTCCGCGACGGATATGACGTCAGCGACATCTTTGTGTATTCGGGAATAAAACACATTCGTCTTAAAAAGAGCCATAAATCAGAACTGTTGTGTTTTTTTGTTGTTGCTAGTTTGCGAAGACAGCCGAAGCATTGGGTCCTTCCTGCAGCCTGCTTTGCTGCTAGTGTTTCCCCCCCCCCTCCCCCCCCTCCCCCGCACATGCGCACAGACGCATTTGTTTGCGTTTCCTAATTGCGAAGGGCTGCTTAAGGCAATCACTGTCTGGAGGAACAAGTTTCCGACCCTCGCGCTGGTACCTGGCCCCACAACTGCGATGGTACGTGGCCCCGCAACTTCTTCCCTTCTATGCACCACTTGGAAGTTTCCGTTGTTCCATGAGCGATAAAAAACGTGGTTGATCCCTCTTTCATAGGAATTGGTAAAACACGAGAGATGTGCTTCCCAGCGGCATTTGAATGCTTATTGTGCATCAACATGAACTTTCACATCGCTATTTATCGCTATTCCGGTATGGCACCGTTAGACGCATCAACGTTAGACGCTGGATTGCACGCGCCAGAGCATTGCGTAAATCCGACTGAAACCACATCCGCTTGAAAACCATGCGAACGAAACCGTACGGGTTGTCAGCGAATCGTTCGGTGAACACACGAAAGGACATTGACTTATGGGTCGGCAGCTGTCTTGTGCGTGAGCTTGGCGAGCGACGTCCAGCCGGCGGTCGCTTCGGCAAACGCGCGACCACTTCGGTCCTGCTCCGTGGCGTGTACGACAGGCGGTCGCGTTGCGACGAGCTCAGCTCGTGGAACGCGAGAGGCAGAGTTCGTAGCTTGGATCCTGAGTGCGTGCACACGTTCCGCTTCCCGCTGGCGTGTCCTTCGTCGCACCAAACACACAACAGGGAGGATTTGCAATAAAGCTAAAGCAGTGACGAGCGCGACATTCCCGTCCTCCGCACACGAAGGCACTGGCATCGAGGCGCCAACTGTCGGTGCTCATTAGCGTCATGGTGCACTACTTCGCTTCGCCTCTCCTAGACAGCAGCACCGTCTTAATGAAGAAGGCCACAGGGAAGGGTAAGTTATAAGGCACGTTCGTAGACATATTCACGCGTGAGTTCATAGCACAGTTGGCGAAGTGCTTTGTACCGCCCGTTGAGACGAGAGAGTTCGTGGGCTCGAATCTGGGCGCAGCCGCTTCAGTGGAACTTTTTCTGGCGATGTCATTTTCGTGACGGATATGACATCAGTGATATCTTGGTGTATCCCGGCATAAAACACTATCCTGTTAAAAAGCGTTACTTACCAACGTCGGACACGTCAGCTCTGGCTAGCGTTGCAGCTTATGCGTGCTACAGAGCCAGGAACTTTGAGGTTCTCACCCAGACAACGTTCTTGAAAATTTGCGAAGAATTTGTTCTTCTTAGCGGCGACATACCCAGCTTTCTCGCTCAATATTCCGACCTCTCAGGAACCTAGCAAAACCACTTCAGGAACGTGATATTTGGCATAAAGCAAGGAGTCAACGTGAAAATGGAAACACTAAACCATGTTTCGAGGACTCTGGATACTTTGTGTGTAATTTGCTGTCAAATCTTACTCCCCCTGACTTCTATGGGGTAGTTTCCGAGGCTCAGGAACCTAGTCGTGCAACGTGCAAGACTTGAAACTTTGCACAAAGCAAGTTTTCACCCCCAATATTAGCTGCGCAAAACAAGTTTACATTTCGCTGAATAACTACAGAGTAATCACTGTTGGAAGGACTGTCGTGAGCGGGAAAGCTGCACATGACTCAAAGTCGAGTTTAATTAATGTAAGCATGCGAGCAAGAACGTCTACCAGTCTTGGCCGCGCTTTTGGTATAGAACGAGCTTCTGTTTTCGCTATGTATAGATTCCGCCCTGCGCTATACTATAAGCACTGCACTAAGCCGACGCCTACCAGCGCATCGCAAAAAATTGAGAGAAAAGACACACCATATGACACTACTTACCTCTCATTAACGCACCGTAGCATAACCTAACAAATGTAAAGGAATGATGTAAAACACCGAAAAACGTACCAAGCCGCGATCATTTTAATTGTAACTATAAAAGAATTAAATTGAGGTGACCAGAGCAGGAGTTGAACCAGAGCCCTTGGTATCAGCTAAGACGGGACTTCTGCACCACAGTGCCACACGTTCTGCACACGTTCAGCCTAGACCTAAGAGCTATACTGTCGTCGAACGGCACTATATATAGCTGTGGCTGCACCGCTGAGCTGGAGCGCCGTTAAAGGGCACTCCAGACAGAGTATGCTATTTGTTATTGTTTCTATTTGTTTATTAAAGCAAAGCTTTCTATGTCTCACCGATGGCGCCTCTAGTCCACCTCAAAAACCATTCCAGAAAAACCACCTGTAAAGCATACTCTGCCTCTACTACACTCTTTCACAGGTGAAGCCCGCTTTAGGTTTTTGCATCAACAGGAATGCCTCACGAGAAAGCTTTGCGTTCAACCATCGCCGTCGTTAGACTGAGGGGTGCATTATTTTTGGCCTATTTATTGTTCTATTTATTGTTCTATTAATCCTGAAACATGACGGCTTGAGTTCAGATATATGCCAACTGCAGTGAGAAGGTTGGCAAACAATGGAGACGGGAAAACTTTGGGGTAAATTGAAAATTCTAGATATCCCAGTCTTTCCTTTATTTTCTTGGCCCCAAGTGCCTCGCATGACTGTAGAAGGCAGCTTCATCTGGAACGTATTGTTTCCGTGTGCGGGGAAAGTGTCGGTATGAGCAGTGAGCACTGCGGTTCTCGGGTGGCAAAGAGCAGCGCCTGCCTGTTTTTCGCCGTCACATCTATGCGAGAGGAGATACCGATTGACGATGGTGGGAGCACGGCACTAGAACAGGGCGTCCCTCATAGAATCCCCAAAGCGCTTGCTCTGCCTACTCTTTGGTTTATATTCACTCGTGCCATTCATTATACTTAATTAACCCATTCCTTTGTAACAGGCACTAGCGAGAATGTAGCAAACGATTAGAAGTAATGGATGACCTCTGTGAGGAGCGGATGACGCCCGCTGTCTTTGTTGTTCTTATGCTGTCGGATTACGGTTCCTAATGAGGAAAGGGACATTCCATTCTACAGCGGGTACACTCAGTGTAGGATCGGTGTACCCAAACAACTGCGTGTGACGTTTTCGAGCTGCACAAGTGCGGGCAGTTTTCTGGAAAAAGAAATACAGCCCAACTAGTCCTCGTTGCGCTCCTAACGTGATAATTCGCCACTGCATCTTACGAAAGGTCCCGTAATGGCGATGATGACGATGGCAGTGCGCCTACACGTACGTACGGATATATTTCTTGCTTTAAGCCAGTCTTAGCTTCACGCCCTATGATAAACATGTCTCCAGCTGTTTGAGGTTAATAGAATATCAATTAATGAAACTAGGCCGGCTGCTGTCCGTCCGTAAACTGCTGAAGGTCGTCGAACTCCCCGCGCGCCGCTCTCGCACGCGGTAGAGCAATGCAGCCAGCCAGCCCTCGCGGCGTCATTTGGACTGGGGCGCGCGAGTTATTAGCGACGCCGGCGGGGCGCACGTGCGGCCACGGGTGCGCCGTGACGCTACCACGAGCTGTCATGTATGCGCATGCAGCTCCGGGAATGGGCATGCGTGCCTGCGGAGCCCGTCGGGAGGGCCGAAGGAGGAGATGCAGAATAAAGAGGCTGCCTTGATGAGCTTAATTGGACGAGCGCGGCCGCAGCGGGCTCTCTTCTTCGGCGTTCCATGAGTGGGTGCTGCTCGGCATTAGTAAAGAGACGACGATAGCTGGAAGTGAAAGGGAGAGGGAGGCATCATATGCGCCGCTTCATCCATCGCCGGTCGCTCTAATTAAATGTCCCCCCACCGCACTTTTCCCGAGATAGCCACGCGCGCGCCCCATGAATTAAAGGTATGGTGGAAAGTGACAAATCGCGGGCTTCACCTCCGCGACTGACGTTTCGACTGGAGGACCGGTCTTCATCGGAGCAACGTACAAACTCGACACACGGACGCTGTCATAGGCACGGAAAGTCTGCCACAGTGCACTGTTGTTAAGAAAATACGATTGCGTGTTTGGGAAAGGAAACAGGGAAGGAGAGAGCAGGTTCTATGCCAAGCTTGAAAGCTACCACAATGTGGGTCACCAGCAAGGGTCTTGACCACGGACCCTTGACCCTTCTTCACCCTTACTAGTCACCCATACTGTCGTAGCCTTCATGCGGCACACGAGGTTGTAGATCACGAGGCTGTAGAATGTCGAAATGAACGTCGAATATAGAATGTCGAATGTCGAATGTAGAATATCGAAATGAATGTAGAATGCGGAAATGAATTTTTTTTTCTGGGGGGAACCTTCAACAGCTTGAAATTATCTCTAACCGCAATTATCTCCATGAGCTCGGTAACCGGCTTCATATAAATAGACTGGCACTGAATACAAGTAAAACCAAATTCATGCTCTTTAACCCAAAAAACAAAACAGTAAGCTACGAAATACGCCTTCAGTATTGCGGTACGGCACTACACCACGTCAATAGCCATTCATTCTTAGGCGTAACATTAAAAAAACACCTCTCCTGGAGAAATCACATCAACAATATTCGTGTAAAGGTAGCACGATCGGCCGGCATGCTACGTCGTCTTTATAGTTTTTTACCTGGTTGGTTTAGGGAGCAGTTATATTACTCCATTATACACTCACAGTTTACATATTGTGTGCTGTTATGGGGTATTGGGAACAAATGTGATATTGATAATCTTTCTGTGTTGCAGCGCCGAGCCATTCGCTTACTAAAACCAGTCAAACAAACTACTTCCGTTAATCTTATGATGCAATACAATATACCAGATATAAAACAAACCTGTTTGCTCAAACTTGCTGTGTTTGTTTTCAAGCAAGTCTCCTTAAACTACGATGTGTTCTTTAATAAATTCTTGAATAGAACTACTGGGTATGCGCTACGTCACACATATGTTGTAGACAGGCTACGTACAAATTACGGCATGCAGATGATGGATTATTTGATAATGAAACTTTGTAATGACTACCCTGATGTTATTTCAATTGCCAAAAGTTGCAGGAATGTTCACAAATTCAAAAGTGCTGCTCGTGTCCTGTTTCATTCCACGAATGAGTTATCATTGCAATGATGCAACTTTCTATGTTCCAGTACTTTTAAGCGCCATCTTTGTCCTCGTGATTCCTTGTATTGGTTTATGTTGCCTGAGCTGGTGTGTGCTCTTACTAAAAATTATTATGACGTGATTGCTATATATTACGTCATCCCACAGGTATTGCAGGGAAATGTGTGTTCTTTTCTTATTTATTCATATGTCCGACGATTATTTTTATATTCTATGTTGTTTGTGCACTACAGCTGTTTCTGTTGCTGCTCAAGTGGTGTGAAGCCTTGTCAGGCGGCTACACCTCCTTTTGCTTTGCCTCGCCGTCATTTCTGCACTGTACTGCCCAAATGGAACAATAAATACAATACAATACAAACCCGAAGGTGAATGTCCAACAGCGATTTGAAATTTAGCAAGTAACACATTCCCTAGCTTCCGAGTGTAATGAATTTTCAGATTTCATTACAAGTGGTTCGCCTATAGCGCTCGGGGCTCCAATCTAACTTGTTAACTATATACCATATCTCATGACGTGTAGCTACGTCGCGAAGTAATTAGGCTGTCAAATCAATTCGGCACTCGCGGTGTTGCAAAGCTGCCGCCGCCTGCGCGAAAATCCGTTAGCTCGTTAGCTACACTGATCCGCCGATGCAGAGCACTTCTGAGCCAGGAATCACCGTCGTTGTTGTGTTCCCAATCTGCGCGCGCGCTATACGATCCGAATCAATTGTCCGGCTCGTTCCCGGGAAGTGCGTTTCCCAGCGATGCTCGTGTAGCTGTGCTTAGTTCTGGCACACCGAGAAGAGATGTCCGGTCGGACGGCGAAAGCGAAACTCAGTTTGGGTAATGCCATCTCGCAAACGTGAAGCCCACGCGCCGCAGTACGTGCCTGCTACGCGGGGGTGCGTACAATCCGGTCACGCAGCAGCGACAGCGGGCTTTGTGCGGACAGTGTCGGATATGCGTCGCTTGCTTCCCGTTATTCTGTGCGTTTCTCACCCAGACTGCGTCCCCTCCTTTGGCGGAGTTTTTAACGGCGTCTGCGCTGGGCCTCTGGCTAATTTCAGGCAGATTGGAACAGTGCCGGCGTGTCCACTCCCAACGAGCGTGTTCCGTCTGACAAAGCGGAAAATCCGCCTACGCGTCACACCTGCTGGCCGTATTGTTTTTTTACTTCAACGCTATTCTGATACTACGGGGCTAATATTGGGATTAGCACTGCTTAAACAGTATGCAGGTTCCGTTAGTTCTTTGCCGCTGTTGAAACAGTTTACAGCATCAATCGCTTATCACCAGCTCCTCATAGAGCGGAGGCACCTGCGCCGCCCATGCCGGAAGCAAGCTTTTTTGTATATCCGAAATTTGACGATGCTGCAGTAATAAGCGCTCGTTAAGAAATTCCCGGCAAACAAACGAACACATCGCGGGGAAAAGAAATGGAAGCTAAGCTTTGGTCCACGTAGCGGTGAAATATTCCAACGCTTTCTGTACCATTTACAAAAGTGTAAACAACCGAAAATGGGCGCGTAAATTAGGCAAGACTCAGCGTGCCCAATTCATTTCTCTGGCGTGCACCACGCAACAGCGCGGTGCACGCTGTTGCCAGGAATTCTGAGTCAGTGTTTTCTCGTGGTCTAAGTAAGCAGACAAGGGACACTCTCGCTGCGCGCTTTCAACTCGCGCCCTGTTGCACGGATTTGCATGAAAGCGGCGCGTTATTAGATCGTGCGGCGAGGTGAACCAGTTATGCCGGCAGCGGTTGTTCAGCGCGTTTGCGTCCAGTGCCGGACGGTTTGCCGTCCTAGGAAGGCCACAGCCGGCCGAGCGTCGCACGACAGCTGGAGGTAGTATCCAGCAGTAAACGAATCCGGATGCAGCGTGACGTGTGCATATATACGGTTTGTGTCTGTTTGTTGATGGTGTTTTGTTTTGTCGCGTCTGGGAGAGTGTCCCGCGAACTTTGTCGCGCGCTGGAGATTATGCGCGATTTACGCTCCGGCGGAAGCAAGAGTGGACGGGGTCCTTCTGAGCCCACTCGCCAGCTCGCCAGCAAAAAAAAAAAAAAAAAAAAAACTAACAAAAACAAAATCTCCGCCTCTCAGCGTTCGTCGAACTCTTCGAGCGCTTTTGCGGGGCGGGCGTAGCGTTACCAGTGTGAAGAAGCGCTGACAATTCAAGTAGGGAGAGTGAGTGAAGTTGCGCCCTCGACGGCGGCGGGCTCGTTGTGTTTTTTTTGTCTCCGCGCTGACGCGTTTGTAAAAAGGGAACCCGCGTCGAGACGAATTAGTTACGTTTGGAAGTCGTGATGTGACAACGGCATCTGCCTGTGTGTACACCACCATCGGTGACCCGCGAGGATTTCAACGTACTCCTGTGTCTTGAACCACCGAAATCGTCCTCGGATGGCCTGCCCTATGTCGAAGACGTGCACGCTTCATAAGTAGCCGAATCGCGTCTGACCGAGGTGCATCACCCGGCCCGGCTGGCGATTATTGTGGGACTGTGTCTCTGAGGTGCATATTTTCTTTCTGATATGTTTCTGATATGTTTTCTTTTAGTTAACTCTCTACTATGTCCATGTATACTTCATTGTCAACGCTCCTTATTTGTATCATTTTGTCTAACCTTGAACTCTCTCGCATTTGTATTCATTTCAAAGTTACCTCTCGTTAACGTTTCATGTCCTCGTGCTAGTATAGTATTTTGCCTGTTCAAATATAAGCCTTTCTGTTGTTGTTTCGTTCAAAGCTCTGTCTCATTTTTACCGGAGAAAGCCGCTCTGTCTTGCCGGGGAAAGCCGTGCATCAGACATGTGTCACCGCCTCGTCAACGGTGCCCTGTAGATTCGGTGGGGTTGCTTGCTTGCCCGAGTGGACTCCTCGTATCTTCTTCACAGCGCACCCGCTCAAAGAAACGGTGACAGGATGCAATGAAAGCGTTCGAATAAAGAAGCACTTCGAACAAAGCGAGATTTCGTTATAACGAGGTATTACTGTACGCGGACGGAATTGGCGCAAACGTTCAGAGCGGTGCTATCGTTCACTCTCATTGGCGAGGACCGCGCAGCGCGTCGAAGGCATTGAAAAGCCCGCGTAGACTGGTCCTATGGCTCAGTTGGGCCGCTTCAAGCAAAGTTCACGCGCGACTGAATGAACCTCGAAAACTAAACAAAAAGCCGGTACACGAATATTCGCCGGCTGTGGTCTTTATTGTTTCTTGGTCGATGGCGACGACGGGGAGATCCGCTCTACGTGGGAAGCTCGCCCGGTCCGATAGTCCCGCGCGATCGACTTCGCAGCGCGATAGCCGCCTGCATTTCTGTCCTGGGGCACGAAGAAGGGCACGCGCCCTATATACGGCATTCGCTTCAACGAACTCGCTCGTGGACCCCCGTGGCTAGTTGTCGTTGCCCACGTAAATAGCGCTTGCAGCGGAGTTTGCGCGCATCCGTGGGCGTTGACTTTGGGTTTTCATTATTTTTTTGTCTGTGTTGTCGGAGCAAGCGGCAGTTTTTGTAAAGCCTCCCTGGGTAGAGAAACCACCACCGATCACGCGTGCCATCTAAATGGGACAGTGAAAATAACAGCGAACGGAAGACAAATTCAGGAAAAATAAATCCGACAGTATTTTTAGAGACCTTACTGGTGATTGTCTGTATAATTCCTCAGAAACAAACGCAAAAGTTGTCGCATAGCGCACTGCACGTTGTGATTCGATGTTTCTTCTTTTTATTGCCGGTGTCTTGTCGTGATGTCGCACTAATTGTTCGTTTACTCGTCGCAGCACGCTCGACAAAGCAAACCTCGCGCAGCCGGTGCATAGTGACGTAGTTTTCATGGGAATTCTTTTTCTCCCTCGCCATGTTGCAGGAGTTGAGAAAATACAACTTATATTTACATCTTTTTACTCCCTTGCACACTTCAATGTGCCAAATGGGTTGATGCACGGTTTTGGTATAGAAGAGAAATGAACACGGAAAAACAGACTGCAGGTTTCCATTTTTGAAGATGGCCTGCAATGAAGCACCACCATGTGCGATCAGGATGAGTGAATGAATAAAGGAAATCTTTATTGAGAACTACAGGTGCTGCTGTTAGGGCACCCGCCCGGTGGAGGGGATCTCTAGTCCGCGATTTCGTGGCTGCGGCTGGCTGGGCGGTCCCTGATCACCAGGTCAAGCTGGAACGTAGGGTCCTTGTTGTTCAGCCGCGCCGTGCACTGTTGTATAGGGGTTTGGGATTGGTTGCAGGTCCGGTGTTTTGTGACACACCTGGTGGTATAGGGTACCGGGCGCTGGGCAGTAGCTGCAGGTGGCTTCATAGTCTGTTGGATAAATGGCACGAAGAAGGGTGCGATGCGGATATGTGTTAGTTTATAGTCGTCTGAACATTGTTGCTTCATTACTTGTGAGTTGTTGGTGTGGAATGGGGAAAATTCGTCGTTTGTGTCGGTAGCCCGCCAGGATTTCCGTGTAGCGCCAGAGAGGTGGCGGGTTAGGTGGAAGAGGTGGTGACTGCCTCGTCAGAGAAACGGCTCGGTGTATATAAGCGCAGGCAGCGGCGTGAGCCACCTTATTCCCCTCAAGGGATTCATAACCTGGCACCCAGACAATACAAACTTCGGGAATGCTCTGTATTGTTGAAGAAGTTGAAGTGCCGTTTTAGAAATGCGACCTTATAGATTATTTCTGCAAGCTTCGTGAGAGTCGGTGATTTTGGTGATTAGGTCTTGGGGTAGTGGTGGTGGCGTGGGCTGTCGCGGCTTCTTCGTCAGAATCAATCGCCGTGGTATTGACTGTGCAGAATGTGATTTCTCGTCCCCATCCATTCACGACACAGGGTATGTGGCCGGGATGATGCGGATAAAGGGATGTGTCACATAGTAGGTGTATGGGTCGTTCGTACATCTGGCGGACATGACTCGTGCTCGGGCAATTCTTCTAGACGTGTTCTCTGGATGCCTATTTCTTGTTATTGGTGCCACTCGTATCTGCTGTCGGATCTTCAAAGGCATACTTGTTTTTTTTTTTTTTAATCTTTAATCCGTGGGGTAGTATAACCTAATCGGGGAAGAGCAGCGCTCCCCGTCACTGTTTTCTTCAAGCGCTATATCTGAAAAGTGTGGTGCGCTTCCTGTAATTCTTCCCAGCTGTTATGCACACCTAATTCTAATAATTTGGAAGTGAACGTCTTCGAGGGCCGCCCCAGTGCGGCCTTCTGGGCTTGGCGAATCATTATACTTAATCTGGCTTTTTTGTTCGTTTTAAGATACAAGTTACGCTGTTCCATAGGTGTTTCTACTTATAAATACCGTTTGTATTATTTTGAACGTGTCGGATTCTTTGAAGGAATATCGACGATGCACGACGCGGTGAATTATGTGTGTCAGCTGGTTGACGGTCTTCTGTTGGGGAGCGATTGTGTGGAGCCCAGAGCCATTTTTGGTGATAACAAGTCTCGGAATTCTCAAGTGCGCCAAGGTTGGGACGGGTTGCTCATTTATAAAAAGGTCCAGTGGATGCAAACACAAAAAGGGGAATCAGGCGGAAAAAAAAAAAAAAAACGATCTCTTGCGTAGTTAATTGTGTTAACGCTCTCTAAGAAAACTGGTCTGGGCGCGTGTGTGTGGTATGCTCTCTGTTGTTTCCTTTGATACACAGCCTGCGATTAACGCGTTGAGAGAAACGCCTTTTTTTTTCTTGCGGGTTTCCTCGGTCATACGTTCCGTCCGCAGCCATCTTTCTCTCTGCCCACGCTTTTCTTTTTTTACTTTTTTCGCTCACCCTCATCGACTGTCTTCATATCGATTTCATTTCCCTCCTTGTGCATCGCATCTAAGCCACTGAGCCCCGTACACATCGTAGAACGCCGTCTTTTTGTTGGGCACTCTCGTCCAATGCCGGTGCCGCGCTCCTTGTCGGCGTTCCGCCCAATTTTCTGGAAGAACCGTGTTCACGACGCTCTGCCCGGGGAAAATCTTTCCTTCCGTGTAGACCGCTGACTGATTACAACTTCCTCTTTTTGGTACGACGATAAGGAATATTTCATTCTGATGCCCTGCTGCATTGAGACATTACAGGGGCTCCGATTGGTTCCTTCTTGTCTGCGACAGTCGAATTAAACCGTCATAAAAAGTCACTTAAAAGTCGACGTCGGTTTTCGGAGCGGTGAACCCGAAGTAGATGTTAGTTCGGTAGATCGCAGCCGACTGGGCATGTTATTTTTAATTAAGCAATAGCAGAGCTTGCGAGGTTTTTTTTTTTTTTTAAGTTTTAAACCGACTGAGGAAAAGAGCGAAAAGAAAACCGTCCTCTCGCCGGGTTTTGATAGAGTTACAAACAAGGAAAGAGCGACGAAGTAATTGATCATTTTCCTATTTCTTTATTTAGGCAGGTTACTACGTACTCCAAGAGGGCATTGTTGTAGGGGATACAAAACTCAAGCAGCAATCTGGCACTCAGTCAATAGTACTATAAACACCAGAAAAAGCTAGAAAAATCCGTATAACAAATGCAACTATTTCTCTCCTAAGAAAAAGCTAGGAATGGGTCGTAAAGGATCGCAAACAAGAGCACTAGTAAAGACTAGGTTTGGAATTGCTCGCGAAATGGGGCGTTGACGTCATTCGAGGGCGACCGCATGCTTCAGGCTCTGCCGCCAGAGGAGTCGAGCGCAAGTGACGAGCCCGAGGAGAGGACGAGGAACATTTCATACCCTCCCATATCAGCATGTGTAGTGGTTTAAAACAGCTTCGATGGACATCCACTTTCGCAGGGCGGGATGGCGGCCATTTTTTCTGTGTGTGGGATTCGGAACGAGAGATGGGCATCTCGCTACAGCCACCGAATACCTTCCAGGCCTTCCCCCCACATTTCGCCTCACCTTAGGTGGTGTACCGAACTGATGCAAAGAGTAATAAAAGGAACAAAAACAGCTGCATTCGGAACGAAGATCCTCGGGGAATGCGGGGCTAAAGCTGCATCCACGGAGAGGGAACACGAACTGAACCCAGAAATTATTGAACGCGAGCGATCGCGTCATGATGACTTGCGACGCCAGCGAAGTGTAACGCTCGCATTATTATTTCCCCTTATAAATATCCCCCCTAGACGCATCAAAAATCGTCGGTGTTCGTGCAGGAAAAGCGAGAAAGTGCGCCCATCGTGCCCCGTGAACACGGGAGCAAGAAATGCGAAATTTCCCAACCGCTTTCGTTTTCCCGAGCATCGAGCGGTCGCTGAGTTGGCCCCGCGGACCATAAAACCGACCACCACGCGCGCATCGAGCAAACCGACCTCAGTAGACGCACTACCAGATTATCCCCCTAGACCGACTTCTCCGCCCGCACATTGTTCACGGGGACGGTGCGGGCGTCAGCGCCCTCTCATTCGGGAGACAAAGGGCGTCGCGCTTCGCTGCTATTTCTCTGCCTCCCCCTGTCTCACATGCTCCACACTGCGTTATTGAATGCGACAAGCGTGCTGTTTTTACCTGGGCACCGATCGCGAAGCTACGGGCGGATTAGCAGGCGAGCTGTCAGAACAAGCGGAAAACTGGACAAAAACGGGTAGCCGTGTAAGCGAACAGTTTGTTTAGGGGTTGTTTGTTTCTTTGCGCATTTGAGCCAAGCACAAGAAACGTTAAGGAAGACGCCGGTTCGATTAGTCACAGGTGGATGGTAACAGCCGAACGCGGAATAGCACGCGAAAAGTAAAACTACAAAGAACTGCAGAAACTGACAAGTTGTAATTTTCGGGTAACTGCGTAAGCCCCTTAAAAGTCGGTTTCGCTATTAGACGCGTGAATAGTTGAAAAGGCATTTGCAGGTGCTATTTAATCAGGCTGATACAAAATTAGAAACGGCGTTTTATTAAATTGTTTAATATGACTTCGTGCATCCTTGAGGGGCGCTATACACCAGGCCCCATTAAAGTTGGCTACACGATTGTACACAATTGCATTGCCGGGCACTGATTTTTGTGGTTTTGTATGAACATGCGAAGAAGGCCCGAGCGTCATTTATTATTACCATTTTCGTACGCGGAGGAAGTGTGACACATTAAGCGTTACATATATAAAAGACGGGTTTACACGTAGAGAACACGGAGAAATTATTTAGAAGGAAAATGGCGGGCACGGGACGGAAGATCACTAATGAGTGCACTTGACGCCGTTCTCGGTGAATCCCGTGTGACGTCTCATGCTGGAGGAAGGGAAATCGTGGAACCGTTGCCTCGAACCGTGACGACTTCGGCGATGCCGGGAGCGAAACGGTGGCACGGGGTGTTTCTCCGCAGAGTTGCTGTGGCCGCTTGTTAATTTTAGTTCAGAGAGGTTCATTTTACTAAAATAAGAAGTTAGCCATATGCGATACGGAAAAGTGGTATTGACATGCAATACGTAGTTAGTTGGGAAGATCGTTTTGCAGTGCGCTTACGGATACGTATGACTAAAGTATTGCTAATCCGAGTTCTCTAATGCTCTTAGTAAGATCAAGAGGTTGACTGAGTTCGCCAGCAGCCCCTGTTAAACCGCAGCGAAAACACTGCGAAGTCCGTGGTCGAAAGTTGGTTCAGTCCCGTCTCTCTGCAAAGCGATATCTTGCAGACGATCTGCGCAGTTGTTTTAATCTACAACATAATTAAAACGGGTGTTTTTTTTTTTTTTCATCTTGTGGTCATGGCTTTATTTCGTATGACCACAATTGTGTTTGTGTGTGTTCCACAAATAGGCGCGCTTAAAATTGCCGCCGTTCGCTATCTCGATACGAAACAGGGTGCGTAGCGGCGCCACTGGCTTGGCTTGGCTCAAGCCTCTGAGCATTGGCTGAGCGCAGAGCTGGCGGCTGGCCGAGGGGCCTCGGCGTTTGCGCGTATAAATCTTCGTTACTGTCGCAAAGGATTATCCGCGCAGCGTGCCTTGTATCTCGCAGGCTTCAGGAAGACTCCTTACGCCGCATATATCAGGGAAGCTAAAATGGTTTAAAGCTATCCACTGTCCACGTATAGCCGGACCCCTCTCTTTGCTCACATAACTAGTTTATTCCTCGACGTGTGCTCCCTTTTCCTCCTCTCTCCTGTGGCCGCGTGCAAGCCGGGCAGGGAAGGGTGCGTGCGCGGCGTCCACCAATATATATCAACAGCCTCCGTAGTGTCGTTAGTCTGCTTTGCAGGCCGCTCAGACACGAGAGGAAATAAATTTCGTTCTTCTGAACAAGATTATGGGCGCCAACTTCGACGTATAAAGCGGGGTTTATGTCATACCGCGTCGCGTGCATTTTCGGCAGCAGTGAATGAATGATTGCAAGCCATGTAAGCCGGGAGTATTGAGAAGAATTGGAAACTTTAATGTACGAATGGACGTTGTATACAGCGCCGTACAACGCGCGTCCTCACATGTCCTAACCTGCAGAGAATATACGTGTCACGCAGTATTGCGGGTGCTTGGAATGAGTTCTGAGACTCGGCTTGTTGGTCTTGATATTACCTCGATATCTTTGCTCTGTATACCAATCGAGTGGTACAGATATCTACTCATTTAACAGTTTCTTCTTCAACAAATGTGAAAAGGCGTCTAGTTTGTGAGCATGCATATTTGACTGCGGTGAGCTGTACGAGGCGGAAAGGCTAAATAAACCCAGTAGACAACGTGTGTGGGATCAACGTGGACATGCGCCGAGGCGCCGAAATCCACTATGGTATACGCATGCACGCCGAATGTCAAATCGCCCCGCCTGTTTCGCCTCTGGAGCCTGAATCACGTCGGTCACCGCAGAGAAGCGGCACCGTGGGATTTCCGGTGGCGGACTCATTTTTCACACCGTATCACAGGAACGAATCCGACCTTACTGCTAAGGCGGCGGTTGTTCGCTTCGAGCGAATTCATTACGCAGGTTCGAGTCCCCGCGGTCCCTTCTTTTCGCAGCGGCCGAAGTTGCGATTTCATCTTGTTGCGCGATGTACAGAGTCAGATAGTTTCCAACATGCGTCTTGGTGAGACGGAGGCGTTCAGCCATTAGATCAAAGTTTACGGGCCACGAAGGCGGAAATTTGAGCAACAACCTAAAAAGAACCTATCCGGCCGAGGGAAGGTTTGGTGAAATGGGCAACAAAACTGCTCCTACGCAAGCGGGATATACGATGTCCTATAGTTTCGGGGCCAAACGAAAATCAGTGAAGTTATGCCACAAATCACGAAAAAAGCGCGGGACGAGATCTTCGCAAATTTGGCGTCAAACAATCTTTCAGCAACAGAAAAAATACAGCCACGGACCACGGTGATTTGGTCCAGAAATGCTACCCCGTCTCTATGAGAACCTGCTGTGGGGCTGTGATTTCGGCGATGTTTTTTACGTACCCTCGGTCACAACTACCGTGGTTGCGCCGGCGTTATTTTCACTGGCGCGCCGATCAGCACACTTGCACGGATACCTATGTGTTAACACTTCAGTTCATGCCAGCGAGCTCTTTAGGCAACGAACACATGGCAGGGTTTTAGTATAGAGCAGAGTCTTCACTGGCGTGCGCTCGTCACTCGGCGCTTGGCGCGTGAAGGAAAACGTGCGGTATATACGCCACCAAATTCATGAACGACGCTCCGGCGCTCGCGTGTCGCGCCGTAGTTATGCCTGGCTGCTGGCTTCACCGTGTTCCTTGAGCCCAGCGAGGAAACGGCCGGGATCCTGCTCTTCTCGCGAGAGCGCCGGTAGTAGCGCGGTTTTCTCACGCCGTCTGTCGCGCTTCGATAGGTCTTCTGGAGCAGGTGCGGTTTTGTCATTCGATTTGTGTTCTTCCACCTGCGCTATCGGCTTTAATGTGCGCATTCACAGAAGCGTTCGTTCTCACAAGGAACAGTATGACGTGCATTGTTAGCGATGCTATAGCGCGCTGTATTATTAGCCTTTAAAACATCTTGATGGTAGCGCACTTAAACACGGACACTAAGAAAGGAGACGACCAAGCACAGCGCTGACTCGCAACCGATTTTTTATTAGAACAGACACAGATTTAAATACTACAACCTAAAACCCGTGTGACCGCACATCATACGTACGTCACAATCCGTCGTGTTATTTACAAAGCGGGACAAGCATGAATGGATGGAAGCACAATTTATATATCCGCTAGAGAGCGATTTAAAAATTCAACCTCATTTCAAACATGTAGATGAATCGAAGGCACGCTAAAGCACCGCACTCACTTGTTTCTTACACTGTATGCCTCAATAATCTCGCGTGTAACTTCTCCCCGTGCACAGATAGCATCACGGTTTCCTGGAACACAGGCTCGCATTTGCACTCAGAAAGGCGCTGAGCCACGTGCGAGATGAGCCACAGGATGTTCCAAATGCAATACCAACTAGCCCACTCGCCACTTCTTCAACATTATTAGCCTTCTCAATGCGGCCTTGCACTGTAAAATTTCACCAAACGAAGAGAATATGCATGATGCATTTTACATAAGATGTAAAGTGTGTGTACACCTGACAACGAAGCACGCTGTTCTTAGGTGTTCGGTGTAGTGCCTACGTAGCGCCGCCCTTGTGGGACAGCGTAGCGGTTCCCAAAGTTGATTTCTTTGCTGTTCCGTAAACTGTAACGACCAGCCCTCTCGTGAGCACACCTTTTCCCACTCGAGCGTGGCACCGCGGGGTGTTTACAAGGCCGCCACGCAACTAAAGCGTTTTCAAGCCTGTTTAACTCCCGATATGCGCACTGTCGACACTTCGTATTTCCCTGCGTGTTTGTTGTTACCTTGAAAATTAAACATGCGTTGGTGGCATGAAAAAAAGAATCACCATCTTCCCGTGGGGGGAACCCTAAGGAGGATGCGAAGCAGCAGTAGGGGTTGCTGGGTGTGTAAGTAGAGTTGAAGTAAGTAGTGTGAGTAGAGTTGGTGTGTGGTGCTAGAGTGACGCGTGGGTAGTGTGAGGAGGAAAATGGAGGAGAGACGCGCATGCGCAATGGAGGTGTGGACGGCGCAACAACAAGGGAGGGAACAGGCTCGACCAAGAGCATCCTATAGTATATGGAAAGATGGTGCAATTTTATTGGAGGGGGGTGTTAGAGTGGAGAGGCACTGGAGAAAGAGAGAGAGAGAGAGGCGTTGTACATGGTATGAGTTTGTCTTTATTTAAGCATTATCATCATCATGTTCAACGTAGGTGACGTCGAGCTGTGGTTGGCGTTCCGCTTTGATTATGACCGCCTTATGGTCTGTGAAATGTAAAGTCAAGGGCTGTTGTAGTGGATGAACCCTAAAGTTGCTGAAGATGAGGTCGATGCACGTTCCCCGGATGGTTGAGTCGGCATCGTCACCGCTGGGAACTGTGCCATCACTTGGGTTGGCGGCGGCGCCACTACAAAGCCAGGGGCCCGGCCTTGCCAGCATGTCTGCGATGAATTTACCTAAAAAAAGAAAAAAGAAAGACGACGATGACAGTTGGCTGACAGAGCATCTTGGGAAACTAACCACGGCCGCTCGATGGAAACAGACCTTGTTTCCATCGAGCGGCCGTGAACTAACAAACAGTCTAGAGGAACAGGACGACCATCATCATTTTGCGTTGTTGAGGCCAATGATAGAAGTAAAAGAGGAACACCACTTGGACATGCGTATGAAGATTATGGAAGTGATCAAATAATTTAAAGAGTAGCTGATGTGTGGTGCCTCTTCTCCCTTTTAGAGCTGACAAAACGTGTTCATACAGAATGACGCACTTTGACTTGCATGGTGCTACACGAGTGTACCAATAGTAGATGGGTAAACATGATTCAGGGTGTCTTTGCTATTAAAGAAGTTTACCTTCAGCAAAGTGGGTGCAGCCCCTACTCTTTAGTACGAAAGGTTGCTTCCCGGCAAGAATACCCTGTATGCAGTGGTGCGCCCTTTACAGGCCCCTTGCTTCGTTGTACTGGAGTCATTTCCGCGACGGATATGACGTCAGTGAGATCTTTTTGTATCGAGGCATAAAACACTTTCGCATTAAAAACAAACTAACAAAGTAAAGCATACACACGCAACACGCTTAATTGCACAGCCTTGGCGTTGGGCTGACACACGCTCTTTTCGCAGCGCTCGAGCTTATTCTTTGTCGCAAACTTCGCTCGTAGACGACTTTGCACTCGGCGGCTATTCCTTCGAAGATGCAGTCGGCAACGGACATCAAACACGCAGTTGCCGCAGGGTCTGGACCAGCGACGAGTTGGCGCACGCCTTGAGCTCGTCGGTGACATTTTTATCCGGGGGAATGGGCTGCCGGCTGTGGAACACCGGCTCGATGGTCCACTTCACGAAGGACATTTCATCGTGACGACGTCGCGGTATCCATTGTCACACACCACACGGAGCGGGAACCGCGGGCACCTCACGCGCTTCAAAACGCGCGCCTTTCCCTCCTGGGAGAACCCGCGCATTCGGCGTTCCCACTCAAACTGTCGCGCTCTCGCAACGCGCTTCGCTCCGCCGAAGGTGCACCACCCTCGCCCACACCTGTGTGAGGAGTTCCGGACAGAAAGTTCTCCGCTCTTGAAACACTTAACGCCATCTCTCGTCCCTGAAGGGAAACGGCGCTTCAGGCGTCCGAGAGCGGCCGGTTTTGTGGACCTTGTCCGCAATTTAGTGGAGGGAGTTGAAAGGCGTTCTACATTTCCTTTTTACAGAGGATAGTCCTTATTGGGCTACTTAAACGCAGAAAGTTTTGTCTGTCTGCATGCCCGTTCAAAAAAGAATTTGTTAAAACTACTTACAGCTAGTACCCGCCGCTGTAGTTCGCTACTACACGTGTCGACAAGGCACAGCCGCACAGGATATACGCAATGTGCTACAGAGGGAAGAAGGGAACATCACACAAGTTCACACACACAAAAAAAAACAAGGTTGTCTGTGACTCGATTCAGCCGCCCTGCCAAAGTGAAACAGAAGCTGCGCAATAGTTTTGTATACCCACAGCGAAATGTAAACGTCTAAGTCCAAAGGCAGTGTTCATACTTGTACACATTGTAGAACGAGAAGAAGGCATTACCAAAATATGAGGCTGAAAATGAATACACGAGTGATATTTTCAGTGCTCCTTTATTAAAAAAATTCATGTACGCTTGGTTTTCGCGATAACAAAGGAAATACTTCATCAATTGCAGAGAAAAAAAATGCACTCTGTCGCCTTCTGTTGCCCGCGTTACTATAGCTCCAGGCGGAATTTTAAGAAACCAAACGGTAACAGTAATGAAAGGTTCCACTACATGGTTCCACGTTCCGCTTGTAACGCTCGTGGAATTGGGGAATGTGGTTCTGTAAAGTTGGAGTAGGGTGCCTCGATTCACGCGCGTCTCCGCCATATGGCAGCGCTGGCATCGAGGCACCCGCCCTGAGCAGTGCAATGCGGTAAATTTGCATTGACTTGGCCAAACCTCGAGGCGGGAGTGAAACTAGATGGGAGAGGAACAGCATGAGGTGAGTGGTAAAGAAAAGGGAGGCATTTACTTGACAGGGGCGCCAGTCGGTTATCGTCTTTCATCGATATTTGCAACGAACGGAGCAGATACGAGGCGATTCCTTTTTTCCTTTTTTCCCCGCCAAATTTTGCAAACATCGCTGCTTTTGAACCCAAAAAAAAATTAACCTGTTTCAACAAACTTCCTTGATCGGCTGGCTTGATTGTGCTCCATCTAGCTTGAGCGAAAAAGCTACACCATTTTTGTTTTTGTTTAAAATGGTGAAAGCTTATATCCGCGCATAGACAGATAATCCATCCTCCCGAATAAGCGAAGACTGGGTTTTATTCATTTGTAAAAGAAAAGAACTTAAGTAGTGGCTCCCGACTATGTTCAAACAAAACAGGCCATAAATCTTAACTTCGAAAAAATGTTAGGAAAAGGGAACCTGCAATTTCCTGAGTACAATTTTATACGAAAATCATGCATTTACTGTCACAGCACCGTAGGCGGCTGAGTTTACATTTCTGTAGGGCTTATTGATTTCATATCGCCTTATATTTTGTATCTTCTGTTTCAGTTTCACCGTGCAAGCAAAAATAAACTAGAACAGCTTTTTCCCATTTTAGGATACCATATGTCACCCTTCACTTTCAACTTGATTTCTCCTTTCACTTGAAGCTTCTGTCCTGAAATTTTCTATCCAAATGTCCGCCCTTTTCCTGCTAGACAACAGCTTCTGTCTCTTCTTTCACTTGACTTCACTGCCATAATGCAATGCTTCCTTGTTCATTTTCTCGTTATTTTTCTTTATATTCTAAATAATTTGGGGTGACTGTAGCCTTATTTTTATCGTCAGCTTTTGGCCAATCCCATCGATGTGCGAGTATTGGAAACAACCAAATAACCATCCACCTTTTGCTTAATCGATTAAATCTCATCAGCCTTGACTAATGTGGTAGCAATGCAACAAACTAAGCCGGGCGAAGAAACGCGATGTTCTCCGTGTTGTTTTGAATGCAGGGAGGTTTTTGTGTGTTAATTTCTCCAGGCAGTGAAAAGCATTGCTTTAAGTGGTAACTGCTCGTAAGGAAACATCCAACAGGTGAGGTGACGTCGGCATAATGCGGACAGCCTTCTGACCATTAAGCTTTAAACACGTAGCTTTGCGAAGCCAGGTATTTATGCCCAGAGACGTTACTGTAACCGTCTCGACGTAATGTCATCTACGCTTAGCAAGGCAGCAGCATATCGTGTATAAATCGGTCATCCTCCTGCAACAAATAGTTTGCCGCTCCGAGGCAAACAATATCGCGCCCAGGGCAGCCCTTTGGAACAACAATAGCCATTGCCCAAAAATGTGAGTGCAACATTAGATTGGTAAACGTCTTTTTTTTTTTTTGTTTTAGGGGAATAAATTTTGAGTGCTCTCAACAGTAACGGCGGAGATATACGCACCCCATGACCCTTAAACCCACTGGTACGTGGGACCCGCGTGGGCCTTAAAGCCGCCCCACTGAATTGGCTGAAGTGACGCTTTTCCACTTTTAAAGACGGATACGGTTTCAGCTTTGGTTGAGCGTTGTGTATTATTATAGGGATGTTGGGTTGCGCGTAGTGACATCGCCCTTAGGAATAACTCATTGTAGCGTACATAAAGCTGCGCTTATTTGGTTTGGATAAAATTTGGGTAATTGATTGGTTTCAATGTATTTCAATTTCATGAAAATAAAACCATGAAAAAAATAATAGAAGGAGACTGACTTTCAAACGCCTCATACGTTCAGCGAAAGATTTCGGCATATATCCGTTCATTATGGGTGTGAATTGTATTGGATTTCGAATACGAATAGAATATTTCTTGTTACTCGATATCTTTCATTATTCACTGTCGGCAGGATATTTGGGTATATACTGCTTGTAACTCAGTGTGAGTGGCAGATTCACTGCGCAGGTCTGCTAAATATGGCCACTAGCAGCGACATACCTCAGTCTGGGGACAAATCATGCCTATGCGACATGTTTGGAAATGCGGAAAGTCAAATTGGCGTTCTAGCTTCTTCCTCGTTCGCGTTTACGGCGGCCCGACACTACTATTTTCGCGAACAGCGTACGTGTTTAGAGAAGCACGGTAATATAAATGAAAAATATTCAGTACTCCATTCACTATTTAAAGCCAGTTCTTTAGGAATATTCGTATTCGATACATCCCTACTATTCGTTATTGCTTTCGAAATACTGGGGCTTTATCTGCGCGTTTTCGTCTGCATTCTGATTATTATTTCCCTCACTTATCAATACTTCTCTTGCTGGCAGTGACGTCACCGAGGAGCATTCCGAACAATCTTTCCGAGGAGCATTCCGAATCGAGGAGCATTCCGAACAATTCCGAAAAAATCTTGCAGCTGACTTGACATGTCCTCTTCCGAAAGTCACTGGAGTCTCGTAATGGGTAAAGCCACTGAGACATGTAGGTTACAGACGTCTTGCTTCAGCAGCAATTGCTCGTTTTGGTTTAAACTTAGCTTCCGCAAGTAACATGTGCAAAACTTGGTGTTTGGCTAGTTGGCAGTTCATTATAAGGGGTATGTGCATTAACTCGATTAGAAAAAAAAAAAAAAAAGATAGGAACAGGAACATGCAGGCGTTGGATTGTACCTGTTCATTATAAAGCTGGCTTTGCCACGATGAAGGTGCTCAGTGAGTAGCACTGCACACAGATACGTGGTGTTCGATACGAGGCATTCGATTAGAGGTCGTAGGGATAATACTTTAAAAATCAGCCTTAGTACATTGCCCCGAGAAAGTTGTCTACAGTAGTGGAAACAGCTATAATTAGGATTCCCGTAAAATGCTTCTTAAAGATACACGGGGACCTATTGACGTATTTATTATGACACCCTAAAGCCTTTATATTTTTAAATCGAGCTCCTCATATTGCCCGTGCAAATGCTTTCCCAGCAGTGCATTGGTCCCTTTCGGGATATTCTAACATTTTTAGGAGAGCAGAACGTTCCATAGAGTACCGCTTCTCAAATTCGTATGTACGCACAGACGCAAAGAGACCATTTGAGCACGTCGGCTTTCTCGCTGAGAGTGAGCAGTGGCTAGCCCAAAAAATATTTTTCAAGGGGTGTTATACAGCGCTGGGAAACAAAAAGAAAGAGCACTGGTTCCCGTTGAGACCGTAAATGAAAAGGCAGCGCTTAGCATAAGGTCAGATATTTCGATTTTATTTTTCTTTCTTGAAGAAGCAACGCCTGACCAATCCTGACTAGTGTCCTGAATAATCCTGACTATCCCCTGAAAAATCCCAATATACACGTCATGTGGAGGTAGACGAAAGAACAACTTGGAAAAACGCAACTATTCGGGCTGTAAATTAACCGCTAAATGCAACTGGATTACAGCGAACAGCCTAACTCTATGATGTGTTTAGATTATGTGTTTAAATTAGATTTAAAACGAACGCGAGGATGTGTTTAGTAGGTGTGTTAGAATAGCGAAATTTTCCAACTGAACATGAAATATTCGGATGCAGGGTTGACAGTAACTTCGAATGTCGGATAGAATATTCTTTTCGATATATTCGTAGATCAAAGTTTCTGTTCTTTCTCCACTGGTATAGTTTCGTTACCCTAACGTAAATACGCACACGTCATCAATAAAGCAAGTAACTAGACTTAGCTCGAGTGCAAAATGGCTGGACGCGCCCATTTTTACACCAGTAAACAAGATAAAGGAATAGTACCCGAGACAAAGCTATAAAGAGCCGAATTTCATGAAATAAAAAAAAGCGTGCCCCTGAGAAGAAAAGAAAATTTTTCTATAGCCCTTAGTGGCAGATGCGAGAACAGAAGTAGGTCGCCAGGAGCAAAGTCTCATACAGAGACGGCAGCGTAAGAGGGGAGACGCGTACGTGATGCTGACCAGCGGTAAACAGAGCGCAGTCAACGTTGACGGGGGGCCGACCCCCACGGGTAACATGTCGACTTCGCCGTGCACCGAGGTTCCTCTGGTCCCAGAGGCTCACGGAAGAGCAAACAGAGCACGGCGCAGCGGTCGCCAGGGCCTCGGTGGTGCACTCTCCCGGCCGACCAGGGTGCAAACACCCCCGAGACAACAAGGCCTGCGAACAGCGTCGGCACCCTACGTCTACAAAATCCACCCTGTCTTTTCAGGAGGCGGTCACGATGGAAAAAAAGAAAAAAAGAAAACGTCAGTTAACCCAACAGCTCGACAGCTAACACCAACTCGATCATCGAGGCGTGACAAGGTTGGAGGCCTTGCAGAAGGCGTCGTGAGCGTCCAAAGGCCGACCCACATGACGGACCGAGTCCGCGGTCCGATCCAGCGGCGAGCGAATCCACGCGGCGGGCCGGCTGAGCGGACCGCGAGTGGCCGACCGTCTGAACTCTCAAACGAGAAGATTAAACACAGACGCCGTTTGGCCGCAACGTTAGTTTGGCCGCTACAACATTGACACGCGCAAACGGACACGAAACGTTTCAGCCCCACGATAACAGCCACCCGCTTGCATGCCGGGCGCGCTCACGAAGCCCTCGGCGTGTTTCTCACGAAAGCTACACCACGAACGGCGACGGCGAGGCGAACCGGGCTGCAACCATGGCTAGTCACCGCTTGTTGGAGCGGAACTCTTCCCGCGAAAAAATTGGATAATGATATCTAGTATTGTAAAAGCCATATGAGTTGTTAGTAAAAGCAAGGATTAAGTATGCGTCGCGATGGTAAGCCTGCTGCCTGGCAAACGGGGTTGATTGACAGGCTCCTTCGAGCGCTTCGAAACAGCCGCGCTGCCCGCGCCGTTCTCTACTGGCGCAACTGGCTCCGTCCACGCTACGCGGGCGTTGCCAGGCCACGTTGCTTGACCACAGCAGACCGAAAAGGCTCGGCGAATTTTCGGACCGTGAGGGCCACGGTCCTGCGCGGTCCAACGCCGGTCCGCGCGAGCTGGTGACGTCCCATGACGTGATGCGCGAACAGCGGTCCAAAAGAGCGATTTGGTCCGTCGTGTGGACCGGGGCTAAATCTGGCTGGTGTGCCAAGAAAAACATCACCTGTCTCCCAACGCGGCTTTGGTGGTTTTCTTCCGGCACCGACAGAGGCGATGAGAAACCCGACCTGGACAAGGCTTAGAGAAACCCGACCTGGAGAAACCCTACCTGGACAACCAAGCCTTCCCTGAAGACTTGGTTGGTCAATCCCGTTTTTGCACTCGTCTTCTGCTAACTAGTTGGCTCCTCCCGACAAGCAAGTTGCCCCTGCAACAAAAGACGGAAAAACGAGGAACACTGATCCTGACAAGTCACACTCAAGGCTTTATTACTGTTTTTGATCGACCAAGGTACCTGCCATTATTCAGAGCAAGCTACTCACGAGGATATCCGCCCCTGCCCCCGAGATAATAAAAATATCAAGCAAAACGGGCAGACACTTATGCGAACCCTTGCAGCGAATGTTTCTTGTAAGGTGATCATACCAAGCACCCCAACTTCGAACAACATTCGTTTGTGGTCATAAGCCGGCTGCCAAAATCAAAGAAGAATTAAAGCAGCCTCTTAAGTCCTTAAAATAGTTCATTAAGCTGAACGGTAATTTCGCAACGATTCAATAAAACGCGCCAGAGGCGACTAATTTTCGGAACAGTGTAAGATGTGGGTGCGACCCCCACGCTTGGTTAACTCCAGCCTACCTCATCGCAGCAGGTCCAGCCAGCCAAATCACATATTTGGGATACAACAAGTAACTTCTCAAGCATTCACTGACCATCCCCGCCGAAACGCTGCCAGCTAAATCCCATCACCGCACCAGACTGCGATTATAGCCATCGTAACAGCAATAAAGCCAGGCGCCCCAAGGTCATTCACTTTACAGTTGCGCAAGCAATCCTATAAAAGTATACCTTCAGGCCACACGCAAAAACAGGGGGGGGGGGGGGAGAGAGAGAGAGAGAGAGAGAATGATTTATTGGAGAGTTTAGCTCCAACCCAAACAGGAGCTGGCTACTCCAGGCATTGGAGTATACAGAAGGTACAATACTTGCCCTAAGGAACCACACGGGGTTAGATTAAGTACATTGAGACAGCACCGGTCCTTACAGCAGTGGAATATAGTTAAAAAAAAAAAAAAAAACAAGAGAACTATACACATCTATATACAGACGACATCCACGACGCGACACAGATAGTTTCGCCAATATACATAACACCCTTGTGTGTTTCACACCCATTTCAGAGCGTTTCAGAGGAAAGTGCACTCATTTAATAGTGTTCACACATCTTCGTCATTTGAAAAAATTCCCTTAAGGCAAGGAAGGCTTTCGTTTGGTTGCGTACATTGTCCCACGGACCCAACAGTTTCGGCAAGGATAGGGGTGTCCGAGATAGCAGGTTAAGCTTATCACTTAGTTTTTTCCGATCGGTCGCATATAGAGGGCACTCAAGCAGGACATGATGCACATCTTCAGTTTGGTGTCCACAAGCACAGCAGGTGTCATCAGCGAATCGAATACGGTAAAGAAATTTCTTGGTGTAGGCCACGTCAAGGCGAAGGCGATGTATTAACGTGTCGACCGAACGACCCAGATGAGGCGCACACGGGTATGTAAGGTACGGGTCCACTTGGTATAACAGCGATGAGCGATATTTATCGGTCAACCTGGTTTCCAAAGTAATGTGTGTCTTTAGTTTTTTTCAAATAATTTTTAACATCACCGCTGGTAAAAGGCACGGTGCTACAAGTGGAATTTGAATGAGCGGTTGCTGCTAGTCGGTCAGCTCGTGAATTTCCTCTTATTCCAATGTGCCCGGGAATCCACTGAAATGTTATTTTCTGAGTTTTTCCTATTTCAGTTGCCATCACATCACAGATGTGTCTTGCCAAGATATTGTGATGACTGTAAGCCGCAATTGGATTTACGGCTTGAAGAGCCGCTTTTGAATCTGTGAGAAGTGCCCATTTAGTCGGTGAAGTCATTGTAGCAATAAATTTGACTGCAAGATATATTGCGTAAAGCTCTGCAGCCGTCGACGATGTAGGGTGCGAGAGCTTGACCCCCTAATCGATGTGAAGACTCGGTATTGTGAAAGCTGACGACGACGAGGTGGTTGTCGACGATCCATCGGTATATATATGCACATAGTCAGCATAACGTTCATGCATGTAATTGAGCGTCATCTGCCGTGCTGCCACTGTAGATATAGATTGTTTTTTGGGCATCCCGGGGATATCAGCATTGGTGTCAATGCAGGGAACAGTCCATGGAGGCGACCCAGTGCTGTGTTGCCATTGAGATACAGCGGGCAGGGCCATGACATCACCAAAGATGGCCTGATGAACCTTTGACGCTGAACGCTGTTGGAGACGGGAAGCCAAAGGGTGCGAGTCATGCTGCGTAGTCAGGCGCAGGTAATGGCGGCGCACCTCCTGCACGCGCAAAGCATTTACGGGTGGCTCTCTTGCTTCCACGAGAACCATGGTTCCCGACGTTGGCCTGGGCACTCCGAGGCAGAGACGGAGGCCTCTGGTTACCAATGCTTGCAGTCGCTGCTCTTGACGATTTGACAGGCCGTGCAGAACAGGTATAGAATAGGCAACGGCCTGACGGACAAGTGCAGCATGCAGTTGAAGCATAGCATCGGACGAACAACCCCATCGGGTGCCTGTGAGGTAACGCAAAACGTGGACTACACGTGATGCCCTTTCCTGCAGATAATCCATACGTCGGCACCATGTGAGCGATGTGTCAATGTATATCCCAAGAAACTTGTGACATTTTTCTCGAGGTATTTCCTGACCACCCATGGTGAGCCGTAATCCACGCAACTTCTTTCGCGTGAAAGCAAGCACGCCGGATTTCGTTGCAGAGACATCCATTCCTCGCGCACGTAGAAACTTCTCAATGCTGTCAATGCCAGATTGGAGGTCAGCTTGAATCGACAAGTAACAAGCACCGCTGCACCAAATGCAAATGTCATCAGCGTAGATGCTTACGTGCAGCTGTGGGGAAAGCAACGCTGGCAACTTCGCCATTACAACATTAAACAACAGCGGACTTAGCACGCTTCCCTGAGGAACCCCTTGTTCCACTGCATGCTGTTGGCTGTCTCCTTGACTGGTAGTCGTTGACTTTGTACAAAGGCGAGGCGTGCCCAATCCCCAGGAAAGAGTGATGTGCCGGCGAGTACGGAGCTCCGCCGTTAATATTGGTATACGGGCGCCACTAATGACCGCGATATTGCAGTACCCGGAAGAAAAACAGCACGGCTCTGCTGCCGAGAATGGGAAATCGCGTGCCATTTCATAAGTGACTCGACAGCGACAAGTGTTCGCCCTTTCAAATGCCGTCTCGTCAACTTAACAAACCCCAGTGCCGTGCTGGCATATGGTTACGCGTTTACGGCTTTCCACGCAAGCGACGTCAGTTCGTCCAATCGGAGAATGTGATCGAAGGGTCCTCAATCTGTCTGCAATATTCCGTAATCACGCCAAAGTTTCTAATAGGCGAAATAAAAAAGAAAAGTCGTCGTTCAAAACTTCAGGTACTTCCCTATGAAGGACGCTATTATATACTCACTGAAACTGTCCGCGAAAAAGGCGTGATGACGAAAAAAAAAAAAACGCAAATAAAAAAACAGTCTTGAAGAAGAAATCAGTGGATTCTGTTTTTGTTTTCGTGTTTCGCTTGGGATCTACTACATGCAATCCCTCACAAATATAAGGATCATCCTTACTTCCCTCCTTCCCATCCTACACAAAAAATTATTAAAGAAAAAAAAAGAAGCAAACGGACGCTTTCTCTTTCAAATACATCTCAAATTTCTATATCTCTCTATATCTCTCTTTCTTTCTGTTGTGTGTGGTTGTGGGCGTGTGCGTGCGTGTAAGGGGGCCGGACGCATTCGACGAATCATGTACTCGATATGCGCACATCATTGCTATTTCCTTACCCTACTACTACAGGACTCCGCCAACGCCCAATGATTCCTTTCTCAGCAAAAATTAATAGAAGTACAATCAGCAGCACCAGGCGAACGGTTCAAACATGCTGCCTTCTATCAAATACTGGCCGATCTCAATTCATCCGGTGTGATTCCGCGGCACATCATTCATGACAATAAACTTCCGTCGACAATGAAAAAGAGCGAGGACACATGGCACTGAATTACAGTTACACAGTAGCTAACTCACTTCTGCAGTTCGAGTATCACCGTACATTGAGCGACTACCATCCCGGCAAAAGGGAGCGGCGAAGGTCGAATTGGAGCGGAGCATTCCAGCTCATGATGGATGGGGGTGAATGGTGTACGAGGCGAAAATGGGGGAAGCTGCAGCAGCTTGCGATGAGTATTGCCTCATCCGTCAGGGATGGGCCCTTCGAAGACATGTTAATCCTCGGGAAAGACCAGCTACGGAGGTGAAACGCAGCCCGCAGGGTCAAAGGTTTCATGGAACTGGGAAAATGGCTGGAACGGGAAAAAGCTTTTAAGGGGACTCTGCAACATTTCCGATAAACGCTGTCACTCTTTCCTTGGCGTCCGGAAGCACTGCGAAAGTTATAGTTATCGCCAGGACGGAGAGGCACTGCGTGATTCGCTCGCCGCAGCCCATACGCCCGTACCTCGGCAAAACTGGGTGCCATTCACTCACACTCACATAGAAAAACGTATTTTTCCTCACTCACTCACTCACTCACTCACTCACTCACTCACTCACTCACTCACTCACTCACTCACTCACTCACTCACTCACTCACTCACCCACTCACTCACTCACTCACTCACTCACTCACTCACTCACTCACTCACTCACTCACTCACTCACTCACTCACTCACTCACACTCACTCACACTCACGCTCACCAGTCGCCCTCCCCACTCGATTTCACTCGCATTCCCGCTGACTACGCGACCTCCACCGCTCGCACTCACTTGCGCTTACGCTCACCGCTCGCCGTCACCTCTCGCACTCTCTTGCGCTCACGTCACCACTCGCCATCACCACTCGCACTCACTCACGCTCACCGTTCGCCGTCACCATTCGCACTCGTGTTCGCGCTCACCACTGGTCGTCTCCCCTCGCACAAGAGTGTGTGCAGCATGCCCTCCATGAGTCATGAAACCGAACAGTATTAGTACATTACGGCGTCGGAAGGCCATCCAAATCATACTCCTAAATCAACATGCCACCAAAGAATTAATTCTAGGGTGCGTCATAGAAGGAGCTCATGGACGACATCTTTCCTAAGCTTAAAAGCAATCGCACCATTAACAACCATCACAGCGAGCGGTTCCTGCGACGAATAGCCAACAGCGAGTACAAGCGCAACAGTGGCGCTCACCGCGGTAAGCCCCGCAAAAGGCGCGAGTAGGGCGAGTGCACTCGCGAGTGCTGAGCGGGGCTCACTGCTCGCGAGGTTCGCACTCACTCGCACCCACACTCGCCAGTCCAAAATGATGGCTTGGCTCACTCGCCACTCACTCATGAGTGGTGAATGGTGGGTGTGTGAGTGCACTCGTGAGTAAGCCTGCCTACCTATGCATGATACGTCTTCCATTTCTGCTTTACTTTTGTGGCTTCCTTTTTAAAGTGGCTATTGAATGCCTTCATTGCCGCAGCTGAAGGAAGCCGGCCAACAGCCGCTACACAGCTGTAATGACGTAATTCCAGCTGTCGAAGAACGCCAAGACCAGGAAAGAGAAAAAAAAAATCTTTTGAGCACTTTTCCAAGTTGCCTGATGGTAATAGAGCCGTATTTTTTTAAACTCAGGTACTCTGCGACCCTGTAATCTAAGCACTAGATGTGTTCGTTGACGACGGTCTACAAGCATTTAGAATTAGAAAAAAAAGAGGAAATAAGTGTTGCAGGGTCCCTTGAAAGGACGAGCTCGCAATGATAACGTTTCATGGAGCAAGACTTTTCATGGGCTGATTAAAAAGTTTAAATCACTTTTCATTTCAGAGAAGGGGAAAGCGAAGTTTTCTGCGCAATTTATCTATATTTGAATCAGACACGCAACTTCACACTCTCGAAACAAAGAACAGTGAAAGGCGGTCCCTCCACACGTACGATATTCCACCGAAAAATGACAGACTTTTTTCGATTATTTGCATAGATGTGGTGGGGTGTTTATTTGGGAACAAGTTGCACTCATGACATCCATGACTTGTAGGCGTCACCCTGTCGAGAGTTTCATTTTCTTTCTCTCGTGTATCTTGGGCCTGCAGGCCCGCTAAAAAATTGTATTTTCAA
Source organism: Haemaphysalis longicornis (assembly GCF_048455015.1). Taxonomy (NCBI): domain Eukaryota; kingdom Metazoa; phylum Arthropoda; class Arachnida; order Ixodida; family Ixodidae; genus Haemaphysalis; species Haemaphysalis longicornis. Next base: position 111,386,938 of record NW_027526460.1, read on the forward strand.
TATAGTTCGCAGGTGTTGCTTGCTTGCCTCGTAGAAGGGACCACGAGTTTTTGTCAAGTTGCCTGTTTTCCGGGCAGATTTTACCCACTGTCTCCTTCATCGTTCGACGGAAATAAGTTGTTGTTTTATATAGCAATTAGTATTTCTTCTTCTCGGAGAAGGTCGCTGTAGTGGATGAGTGGATGAAATATTTCGCGGCTTCACAAAACACTTTTTTGCAAGGATCGATATTTGAATCAGCGCAGCTTTTCTAGGCCGTAACGACCAGGTGACACCAAACAGTCCACTTGGTTTTGCATACGGTTTCGGGCTTAATAAATTAGGCCGTGTCCTAATGGTAAACACGCTATCGTAAACGTGACCACTGTTTCCTAACCACTGCTACAATAGAAAATGTATGCCCATTATTATGATCTGTAGCCCTTAGATATTAAGGTAACAGCTTCAGTTTTGCTTTAATAAACGTTCTAACTACATGGAAAACTGGAAACCAAGAGCACCTACTTGACACGCCAAATCTTCGGCGTGTCAAGTAGCTTCTCCCTAACCGCTCAGTAGGGTTGAACCACTCAGCCAGCATTTGCATTTCCTGCCGTAGAGCGGGAAATGCGACTGCTGGCTGAGCGGTTCAAGTGTGGATGATGGCGATTGTAACTCGCAAAAATGCTCTTAAAAGTCAGGTGCACAATCGTACACGCCGTGTCGCAGTAGCTTGGAGGCGTCGATTAACTTGATACCACTCGAGGGTTTCTGAATGCTTAACGTGCGCCACGGAATATCGTTGTTGTTGGCGGTTATATGAACAGCTAGTGAGGACACACGGTGGCGCAAAAACAATAACAGAAACACCCCAGCGTTTGGAGCGAAGGCGAAGGTCGAAGAGTGCCGAAAATATGACGAGGAAGCGCCATGAAGCCGTTTCCTCGTGAATTGAACAGCTCAAAGCCAAAAGAGCGACAGGAAGAACACAAATTACATGGAGCATCAAGCATGCGTCCGCATACACGCCAAAGCGCAAAACATCATGCAGCGTTCATTTCTCTCTACAGCATAACGAGAGTAAACGACAAAAAACTTCGTTCGAACTGCGGCAGGATGTCGCTCCCGCAACTATAAGTACGACGTGGTCCCGAGTACCGTTACTGACATTTACAGTTCTACTTGTGTTGAACAGCGCGCCTGAAATGTACACCCTTTTGGCAAAATTTTGTGGGCCAAACCTAAGCCTTTTCGACCACAAAGAATTCAAATAATCAGCGTCACCTTTAAATGCGACAAAAATACTTTTAGCCACTAAGAAAGAAAGGTGTTTCTCGAGCTTTCTTGCATAAAAAGTTTCAGCCTCGCTTGGAACGTAAGCTTGTACACTAAATTTTTTGCAGCCTGCGCGTTTCCGGCTTGGACCACGAAATTTTGACAAAGACTGTACATATGTAAATGGGCGCACGCACAACGTTTCAATGGCAAGGCAGATTAAACGCCAGCGCTGAGGGCGACTATAAACACCGACACATTTATGCACATAAATGAAAAGGGAGCAATGTGAGTCAACAAATATGCTGGTTGACATCCAGCACTCGCGTTTGTGCTTTTCTCCATAATATTTCATGCGGAACTGTAGCTCTTCACGGCGGAACTCTGAAGATTAGAAAAAGGCGGACAACGGCTCGTTTAGCGTTGCGGGCCTTCAAATGAAGTAACGTGAGCTCAAGCAGCTGTGTAAGAAGAAGAGAGAGCGAGAAAAAAGAGAGCGAGAGAGAATTAACAGGAAGTGAACAGATAGAATTATGTAATTAAACGGATTAACCTATAATCTATTGTTCGGTGAATTGGCCTTTCAGCCACAGATAAGATAAAAAGCAAATTAGTTATGACGGAGTACACCTCATTAATGTCGGCTATAGATTGTTACAACAAACAATGCTGGCAGGTTGAAATATCAAAGTTTTGATGAAGTTCGTTGTCTCCGTTTGGCTCAACGATGCATTGTTTCGAATTAAGATTAAAGGAGCCATGAAGAGAAAACACAAGTTTGGTTCATTCGAAAGATTGCCTCATTAGAACCATAACGACACCACTTATAACGCAAACTTCGCTCAAATAAGCTACATAATTAGGAAAAAAGGAAATGGCCATGCGACCCACCAGCTCATTTTCCGCAACAGAACCTGTGATGTCACTCGGGAATGCTCTGCGATTGGCGGAGGCCGGCAAAAGCAAACGCATGTTAGGCAGGGCTTACAGTTTGCATAGCGAGCTAAATGCCCGTGAAACATACTGCACATTCTTTTATGACAAAGAACGGTGGAGTAAACGGTTGAAGTTCCGAACGAACACGCAAGCGTGTGCGCCAATGCGTACGAAACTACTGCCTGGCCGAGCTCGACATCTCGCCGTCGCGCATGACGAATTTTCGGGTTCGAGGCGCTCTGACCTTGGGGGAAAAATGCCGTAAACACCGCGCATTGACGCTCGTATCTTTCTGGTCTAAGCAGAGAGCTCGCGCGAACGGCTTTCCATACACGACACCGGCCAACTGGCATAAGCGATACTGCTACTGAAATTGAACTATTATTAACCGTAATAAAAATACGGCACATACGTACCAGTCTGTATTCGTCCGTCGCGACGGGGCTGACGAGGCAGCGGTGCCGACGGCAGGCCGTTCGTCTGTTGTGGCTATCGCGGAATGGTCGCTTTCCCGTCCACCGCGTATCCCACAACTCTTGCCACTCGTGCACTTAGAAGCATTGAGCGTTCAAGTGGTGTGAGGTTGTTAAATGCAAGCCCGAGCTCCTCGGCGAGAGTTTTGTTCTCCGGATCAGGCGATTCCATGACTAGGGCTGCGGGTGCACTAGGTTTTACTAGTATTTTTAAAATGGCCGCCGTCTCGGTGGACTCCCGCGTGTGGGTGCTATATGGAGTCGACATACTAAGTATCTGTTTCATGGACCGGCTCTATGACGCCATTGTACACGTCACGGAATGTTCAATTTTAGCGGGAGATTTAAAATTTTGGCTTAAATTGCCTTATTTCTCAGTGAATAAAGCATCATTTGCTTCCGGGAAAGCGCTTGGGGTACTATGAAACACCTAATCTTTCGCATAAAACAAACTTTTGTTTTCTCTTCATGGCTCCTTTAACGTCTCCCGTATTTCAATACATAAATTTAATTTTTCCATACACCGAGGCTTTTAGCTCTCTTTGGAAGGACCGCTTCGCTGACTTCGCTTCACAGGACCTGGACTTAGCGACATCAGATCGATGCCTTTTCAGATATGAGCAAAAGACTTTGCGATCTTCTAAGCGAAAGCGCGTCCAGTGCTGACAGTCTCAGGCTCAAAATACGCGTGCAGCGCATAGCCAACCATTTTGCCGCACAAGAGACCGGGGCACCAAAAACACGACATGCGCACTCAACCACCACGCATCGCACTTCGAGGCAGCCTGTATGCGCGCCAAACGAATTTTCTTCACTCAGCGCTGCCCCCGTCGCTCCCCCGGCTCAAAAGACGCAAGAATAAATATCCAAAAACAAAAGTGGCAGCAGCTACAGGAAATGCTAGAAAAAAAAGGTATGTTCCGAAAGGTAAAGTCAAACAGGCAGGAGCAAGGCACCCGAGGGGTGACATCGCGCAGAAACGGCCATGGAGAGCCTCTGGAACACCGCCGCTTCTGATGGTACACAAGCCGTGGCGCCTCTCCGCATTCTTTATCTCCCTCTTCTCTCTCTCCGTACTCACTGCGTTGTGCGAGAATGTCAACGAACAGAGTGAGAGGGGTGAAGTGGAAAGACAGTGTGACCGCAGCGAGGGGGGAAGAAGGCGCTTCGGGGGCTTCCGCGGCCACCATCCGACACCGCCCCGGGAGAGAAGTCGAATCAGGCTAATCACTTTCTCTGCCGACGGCCCAGACGAGGGGACAGGCGGCCGCCGGAAAGAAGAGGAGGAGGATGGGGCGCAGCCTCCGGCGTCCCACAGGAACGAATGTGCTGGCGCGACAGGCTCCTCCGAATTTTCCCTTCCTCCTCTTCCTCCCCGCCCCTTGGCCTCTGCACCTTTCTATGTTCGACCGCCTTGCACGTAAAAGAGAGGGTCGCAGCTCACCTTCCAGACAAACAGAGGGTGTCTAAGGCTACGTTCTTCGCCCTTTGGCCTAGGTCCGACTGCTCTAATCTGAACAGAATAAACCGATACGGATCGAAGGATACATGCCATAGTCTTCAGTGATTTCACGGTAGTAAAATACCGCGGAGGGCAATGCGCCGGGTCTATCGTCACTGCGTAAAGAAAATCGCGCCCACAGAAATACAAAACTTCAAGCAGAGAGAAGGCGAGAAAGGGAGATAGGTACTGTGTCTCACGCGAGTCGCGACGCTGGAAGGTATACGCTGCCGGGTCCCTCCTCTTCCAATCGACCATCCCCTCAGCATTTCACTTTCTTTCTTCGGGGTTTTTGAACCTGTGGTGTGTCAGCCGTCGGTGTGGTCGCTATTTTGGCGAGACGGGGCCAGGACGGCGCTGGGCCAAGTGCGACCTAAACCAGGCGCGCGTAAAGGTGCGGCTCAGAGGTAGAACGAGTGCGCCCGCGCGAAAAGCACGCGCTTGCTGGAACCCAGTACATCCATGTCGGAACGTCCTGCTTCTTCATTTTTTGCCCTTCTCCATCACTTCTTGTTTCTTTGCTTTATACAGATTCTGTCGAGCTCCGGCCGGTCTTTTCTACAGGCGTCCCGCTTTCCCTTCCATGGGGCATCTTGCGGAAGATAAGTAAATAAATATAAGAGCGTCGTCTAAAAGAACGCGTGGGCTGCGTGTATTTTGAAGACAAGTCACACGCCCAGCGTGGGATTTCCTTTCGAAGAGCAAGGCCGGTGTTTTGTTCTTTGCCTTCCTTTTTGTGTTTTCGTTCTTCCTCCTCCCTGTTGACGCATCCTTTCTTTGCTTTGTTTTTATGCTTGCTGCTTACGCAACATTCACCACGGAACATCCTCAGCGAGAGCTTCGATAGTGCAAAAAAAAAAATCAGATACGAGCGGAAGAAATTCGGAAGAGTCAGCATTGTAAAATGAAACCGGGGCTGGGGTCGCCACTAATTGGCCAGCCGCGCGCCCTGCGCCCAGTTAGTTCATTTAGGAGTCGCCGAAAGAGAATTTAATCAAGCCAGAGGTATTTAATTCAGTCCTGCAAATAAGTAGATCCGAGTGGGGGAAATTAAAATGGCATGAGAGATATGCAAATTAAAAACAGAAGTTTACCGAGTGGCGGAAGATGGTGTTTATATATTCGGTGGCGTTTCACTCGCTCTGAGGCACACGACCGTAGTCTGGGTAAGGACGTCGTTTCGTCTGAAAAAAAAAAAAATAACGCAGGCGTGTAACTACGTTACGCCGGGAGTGCCTCAAACAAAATAAAGGTTTCGCCCTTCGCGCGCATAATAAACCTATCATGTGCTAAAGCGAGCTGCTCGCAACTTATACTGAACTGAAATCCAACACAAGGAAAACCTCCACTTGCTGTCTCTCAGGTAAAGACCCCCAGGCAGTCAAAATTAATACGGAGCCCTCCATTATAGCGCGCCTCAAAGCCTGCAGGTATCGCTTTGGTGTGTAAAACGTCCATATAACCCTTGCGTATTGCCTGGTGTTCACGAGCTACATTTTCGAGCGCAAGGACAAAAAAGTTACGTCATTGTATTTTTTTCCCGAAACCAACAGCACCCTCCGCTTCTAAAGATCCAATTCGCGACGCCTAAAGCTAGAGTTGGCAAGGTTCAGATTTTACATGCAGACGGCTATGCAGTAAACAAAGCAAAAACACCAAAATAATCGCCGTGTACCAACGCAAGAGCGTCAATATTACCAAGAATCTTTGCTCCATGCGCTCACAACAGACGACCGTGCATACAGACGGGCTCCGAGTATTCCAGTGAGCCTTACAATCCTACTGCAAAAGTCGCAGCGCGATCGCGTACACCAGCCCGACGAAAATGCAGCCCTTGGCTGGCGAAGGTATACGGCGAAATAAAGGACCGTGAACAACGGCACGCGCGGAGACAGCAATGATGATCCCCTTCTCGGAGTTTCTTCTTTTGGAGAGAGCGCAAGGACGCAGGCAGCGTGCGCCGAGCATCCGAGACGCAAAGGCCGGGCCCCTCACTTTTGGGACGCGTTCCGTGTCAGGGCCCCGCAGGCGCCCTTCGCACAGTTTGCCCGATTTAGGCACGGCAGTTGGGGAGGCACTTGGGGCGTGCAGCAGCCGCCGGAAGGAATCACGAGCCACAACGGCGTGTGTGCTGAACACATGGTCCCCTTGCAAAATTGGCGCGTGCGGGGAGGTGAAGGACGGAATAAGAGGCACGTGGAATATCTCCCCGTATAATACGCCTGACTTATTTGGAAATTTAAACGCAACATGCTCGGAGCTGCAATCTGTTATGTTTGCTGCTGCAATCTCACACACATGCACTCAAATCCGACCAACTACACTTAAAACTCGATTTAACGAAGCCACTGGGAGCAACGGGATATTTCGTTAAATCGAGAACTTCGTGAAATCGGTACTGTTATTTTACACACAGTTGATTTTACGAATTCGATGTCGAAAGGGAGGCGCCTCCCAGCAGCTATCATGGCATTGTCAGCTGCGGCGCTCGCCTGCCAATAATTTGGCAATGCGCTAAAAGTCTGCGGTGAAAATAGACCAGTCGGGGCTTGCCCTGGAGTCGTTGAAACACAGCGATAAACACGGCGCTTTTTGTTTTATCATTTCCCGGCTGAGCGGAATGTTCTTGGCTCTCTATAATAAATGATCCTTGAAAAACGTAGACAGGGCTTCCTCCAACCTATCCTGCGGGTTGGTCTTGACCTTCTCTTTCTTTGACGTAATTACAGACGAAGTGGCATGGATGGTGGCGTAGTTTCCCGTCAAGGTTCTGGAAAGCGTGCTGGCTGTTATGCAGCCGTGGTCTGCGCCCACGGGAGTGCTGAGTTTATCTCGTAGAGCTCTGTAAAAACAAAACTAGATTCCTCGTTTTTTTTTTTTTTTTTCTGACATGGCGCAATAATCTTCGTAGCGTTCTGACGAAACACAGTCGCAATTGCTACTTTTTGAAATGTGCGTGTTTGTCGAAATACTTCGCTAAAAAGGGAATGGCGCTGAATCGATATTGTTAGTGCGAGTTCATAAAAGCATTAAGGCGCATAGGCAGTTGCGGGGGAATGCAAATTTGTTCGTTAGATCGGGAAATTCGCAAGATCGGGGTTCGCTAGACCCGGTGTTTACTGTACTAACAAAGTGAACACACTTTCCGGGTTCGTTGGGTTCATGCCAGTTTTGTGAACGCTCGCGTGAACACACGAGAGCGCGCACTCGTTTACCGTTCATTATTACTCAATGGTGCACGCGACGATATATGAGGAAAGGGGTGAGTGGGCCAATGTAATTCTTAATATTGTGTTCTCTCTCTCTAACAGCCAAGCCTACAGTCTTACCTCTGCAGAATCAATGCCTCGCTCTCTATAATCATATATTTCCGAGCGAAACCGGTAAGCTACTAATTTTTGAAAGTGGGGTAGCAGAAGCCCATTAACAGAGTCACTCGTCCAGTTCTTGTACGGAAAGGTTAACGAGACGGCTAAAACAGACCCACAACCGACGAACACCATACATTAAAACAGCCCAAAGGAAAAGGCGAAGGAGGAAGTTACTTCTGCGGCTGCCTCAATGAGCAGGAAACCGAGCGCGATCGAAGTGCAAAACACTGAACCTTCCACTTGCAGAACCGAACCTTCCCAGCATACTCTGACTACGTTCGTGCAACGCCGTCTAGGTTCACGCACTTCATTAGTTCTTAACGGTGGTGGCTTGACCGGGGGTTTCCATACTCCCACCCACGCCAGCGAGCTTTGTCTGCACCTCATACAGAGGAAAGAAACAAGAGCACTAGGAGCCACAATGGGAAAACTATACACCTTGACCTTGAAGAGGCGCAACTGCTGCCTTGGCCCGTATATCGACCAGGATTGTAGTGCGCCAGCCACAGGCGGCGGAGCTGAAAGAATTTCCAGGCCACGCGCGCTGATGACACCATGCCGGAGACAGAGCAGAATACCGACCGCTAACGCGCAGGGTGAAAGCGAAACTACAATCCTAGACGGGGACACAAAGTGCGAGAAAACAACGGAAAGCAAGAAGAAACGCCGCATGAAGAATGTCTTTCGTTCTGCGTGCGACGGGAGGTTGGCCACCCGTGCCGGCAAGGCAAGAGGAGTCAAGCAGGCGTGGCTGGGACGACGACGCACCGGGGGCACTTCTTTCCTTCCAGGAACGATAAAAAATGCACCAGAGGAGCAGAAAGAGAGGTAATTTTTCAGATCAGCTTCTCTTGCTTTCTTCCTTTCAAGTGGCCGCTAGCAGTTACGTATATACCGCACCGGGAGCCGTGGAGAGGCCTCAAGCAACGGAGGACATCGCAGAGCGAGACTCGACGAGACAAGGTGAGGCGAAACAGCAGACGAAAACGAAAACAAAAAAAAAAAAACACAAATGACTGAAGAAACGCCGGGGCGGCAGTAAGAACGAGAGCAGGCGAAACAGCAGCGGCTTTTCGTCTGCTTGGCTGTCGACAAGGCGAGAATGACGGAAGGCCAAGCGGCGGCGAGCCGTGAAGAAGGCCAGGAAAGTGCGGATGGCGCCCAGAAACATCGCTTCGTTTGAGAATACGGGCGGCTTTCACTTCTCGCATACCTCGCTGCACTCCTCCCCTTGTAGGCAGCTTCGGAGAAATTTTTCTTGGTGTAAGTTACGAACGATGCTTCAGGAGCTCCGTACTTGCAGTGGCTCTGAAGACATACGAGTCATAGACGGTTCTGGTGGTGGGTGTCCTGCTGGTATGGTACAACTCCTGAGAGAAGCTTTAGGGTCTCGGTGTAACGGTAAGATTCAGTGCTGACGTCGAGCATCAGCGCGCCAGCTACGAATGGCTCAATGACTGCGGAGTGTGTATTCAACCAACACATAGATCGCTGAACGTGATTAGAGAAAGTGCGCACCGACAATTACGCAGTAGCAACTCTAAGCAGGTTCTATACCCTCGCCCTAAATCTAACACGTTTACGCAGTCGTTCTTTCTTCAAACTTCTAAAGACTGGAGCCTTTTACTGGAAATTGTTAATAGCAAAAATACAAAAACATTCAAAAAGTTACTGACAACCCTTTCTGAGCCCGAGTAACAATTTGTGTTTATCGTTTTTGTGTTTTCGTGTTGTTTCGCTTCTTCAAACTGTATTATATATTGTATAACAAATTCCAGCACTGATTTCCGTCATTGGCCTTTTGTATCTGCTCGTCACTTGTACTTGCTGATGATTTGGGCCACCCCGAGGTAGTTCTTCCCCAACCGTGTAAAGAATCCTGCCCGTGTCCTGTAACATTCCGCGGTTGCACACACGCATTTCTTTGTTTCCCTTTACGCAGGCATTACCGCACGCCGCACCTGAAGCGATTTTATCTTTTTCAAGGCCGCCTCAATCGCTATACACTCTGCCGTTGTAGACGATGTCAAATGGTCAATGCAAGCCGCCCAGGAGACGTTTATGCCGGGAATGACAAAGGCCGCATCGCTGGTGTATAATTTTCTTACGGATTCCAAGTCAGCCCTACAACTTTCGCAGCTTGAATTTCCCGCAGATGAAACTTGAATTTCGCGCAGCTAAATGAAAACGGGACTAGCGTTCGCTCCCAGTGGGTTCCTCCCATGTCGGAGTGCTTGAAAATGAAGCCGCGGACATGTTGGCCCGTGAAGCGACATCTTGTACTCGCTTTCTGAAAGTGGCTCCAGACGAACGGCGAATTGTAAAAACCATCATTAAAGAACACTTCAGATCTCTTTGGCGACTACAGCACCAACCTTGTGTAACCAAAGGAATGAAGAGGACAGAGGCACCCTTACTGTTCCGCATCCGGACGAACTCAGCGCGGACACCGGCGTGGCTTCATAAGTTGAACCTTATCTCCTCACCTCTGTGCGCAACGTGTTGTGTAGCAGGTGATATCAGACATTCTCTTATGGACTGCCGAGACCATGCGAAGGAGAGGTTAGCTTTGTTTGAGGAACTTCGAAGGAGATCCGCTCCGCATTACTCTTTGGATGCTGTAATTTTTCCTATAGGACATTGGATAGCCAGAAGCGACATTTTGCGCCTGATCCTCGGGTATTTGATGGCCACACGCCTCAGTGACTCCTGGTGATTTCCCGCGCATAGTGGCAAGCAGGTATTGATCGGGGGAGCAATTGCCGGCATATCACGCAAGGCTTTATCCACCCGCTAATAACATCATCACCACCACCACCACCACCACCACGCAGGCATTTGTTTTGCTGTTTTCACTGCTTTTATGCACGTCGACCCTTGTACTTTCCTAACATTTGTATCGCCACCCCTCATAATGTCGTTCCCCAGGGACAGTTGAGCAAATTAAAATAAAAATAATTTCGTTGCGCAACTTCCGGTGTTGCGTTTGTTTGCATGAAGGTTTGGATGGACACGTCTGGCGTCGAAAGGGGACCTGGACGTAGTGGAGAAACCGTGTCCCATTTAATAAGGGAGCGGCCGAAGTACAATGAGCCTATTTAAAGGGACACTGAAGTGATATGTAAACATTGCGGGATTACTAGCGCAAATTGTAGTCCGGAGTCCCCAGGCCATGTTTCGACCACTCTAGGCGCGTTTACGCGATTTTATTTAGTAGAAAAACTAATTCGAAAACGCTGTCCTCCTCTCTTTACGCTCGCCCATTTTCTGTGGCGTTTTCGTGTGACGTCAGGAGGGGATGAGCTGGCAATTGGCTGCGCCACGGCTGCGCTACAGCACGGCTCCCCGGCCGACAGAGTCAGTCGGCCCAGCGTTTCGTCCGCCGGCCGCCGGCGGGTCGTCGCAATCAAGGAGGTTAAAAAAAAATTGCTTGGTCGCAATTCGTTCGCTTAGTTGAAACGAAGCCAGGACACGTTTGTGAATGGAAGAATGTGCCTTTCTTTACTTGGTTTGTTTGTACACTGTATCTAGCTCCAAGTCAAGGTCGCTTCACACAAGCGCTGCACATGCGACGCTTCGCTGACTGGTACGCCAGTAGGAAAATATAAGGCCTCTTGAAGGCGGGAGAAGAGTCAGCGAAGTCAATATAGGTACTAAGCAAATAAAATCAACTGATATTTTTACCGTACAGCGTAAAACTAGGGCGCGGGAAGCACTTTTTTGCGCTGGGCGAACAAGCACAGCGGTCAGCAGCACGACTACGCATCTGCGAACGCTTTTCCGTCTACGAAATGCAATTGCTAGACGTGAGCTACTGTGGAAACTCGGGCGACGCTTACTGCACGATCGCAGTACAACAAATAGTCACCTAAGCGGCTTGAAATGCCAAAACTAAATAAAAGTGTAAACCGGTTGTACAATATATACCCTATATTAGCAATGCTTTCGCGTCCCGCTCCGTAGCCTAGCAGTCTGGGGCAGTCTCCCGTCGGACACCGAAGGGAGCGGTCATGTCAGGAGCGAGCTCCTCGCGTTCGGCAGGCGCACCCGCGTCAAACCGGTCCTTCCCCGGCACATCGGCGACCGTCCCCGGCTCATCGGAGTACAGGATGCTTCTCCCCACCCTGCCCACGGGAAAAGTGACGGAGAATTCGCTGTTTCTGCACTGTGATCCGGCAGCCCGTCCATACGGAATTCAGGATATCGCAGCGGGCCTCTCAGCTGTTATCGAGCTGAAAAGCATCGCCAGCCTTGGAGGCTTTCAGTTCAATCACGTATGGATGATCACTTTCAAGACGGGAGAAGACATGGCTCCCCTGGCATCCAAGTCCGAAATCACAGTCAAAGGGAGGAAGTGCGTCGTGATCGACCCGAACGTGCAGGAGAAAGAGATTAAGGTGCACTGGGTTCCACACCACGTCCCGGACGTCCTCATCGCCCAACAACTTGGCCGTTTCGGGAAAGTGAAGCGGGTCGTTCGTGAGAAATGGAGGATCCCGGGCCTAGAGGAGGCTGAAACGAACACCAGAGTCGTGCAGCTGGCACCCCGCGACGCCGAGGCGCTCAACGAGGTGCCCCACCAAGCGAAGATCGACGGCGTGCCGATTCTGATCGCCGTACCGGGACGGCCCCCCCTTTGCTTACGCTGCAGGCAACTAGGCCACATACGCAGGCAATGCAGAGCCACGTGGTGCCGGAAATGTCGTTCTTTCGGCCACATTGACGCGGACTGCGTACAAACCTACGCGTCTAAAACCAAGCAACGGTCGGCCCCGCAAACGATGGACGACTTTATGGACGCGGAGGATATCGAGGCGGCGAAATCGACAGCGGCTGCGCCCGTGGCCATTGCTGCAGCTGAGAGCAAGGCAGGCGGTGACCCCAAGGAACCGGTTACGGAGAGCGCGACCGAGACTTCCCCCCCACCCACCGCCAAGCCCAACGAGGACGAGCAGCAGAGTGGAGAGGAGAAGCCGGCCGAACCGGAGGGAGAGGAGGTGCCCGCCCCGAGCGACCAGCCAGGAGGGACCGACGGAGCCGACGCCGACGAGTATCCCCCGACAAAGGACGCAGCAGCACCGCGCCAACCCGCCACCGCGGGCGTGGAGACGCGGCGGAGGGCGCGCGGGAAACAAGGCGGCGCAGCCCCCAACCATCCAAGCCAGGGAGAGACCGGGTCAACAAACCCCGAGGGCAGCTCAACGAGCGGAAGGAGTTGAAGACCCAGTCGGTAAGCGCCTTTCACACCATGACACCACAACAGAGCGCAGTCACGCTTGCCACATTAAATGTGGTAAGTCTAACCTCGCAGAAACGGAAGCATTGGCTGGCCGACCTCCTTAATGAAAACAAGATAGACGTTGCTTTTTTACAAGAAACAAAAATTGCTTCTCGAGAGGACGCTCAAAATTTTGTACGTTTTTTTGGCCACCAATTTTGGTGTTTTTACACCCTTACAGCTACCCGTGCGGGCGGAACCGCTATTCTAATTCGCAAACATAATTCCTTAACCGTAATTGACTGCGAGCTGGCGAGGGACGGGCGTTTTTGCACCGTCGATGTCCTGGTGGGAGGGGAGCTTACGCGCTTTGTTTGCGTTTATGCACCGAACGATCAGGCGGCGCGCGCCGATTTCTTCTCTTCCCTCCGTGACATCCTGGTGATTCCGGGTCGACTCGTCCTGGCAGGCGACTTCAATTGCGTTGTTAATGCCAGCGACAGAGCAGGTGCTAGGGGCGTGGCGGACGCTTCGGCGCGGGTTTTGAAAGCAGTCCTTCGAGAGGGTGACCTGAACGATGTCGCCCTCCAGCGTGGGTGGTCAACTTCTCGCTACACCAGATGGCGTGGCACGTCACAGGCTCGCTTAGATCGGGTGTATTTGACGAGCGATGCGCTGCCGTTAGTGACTGACTACGCCGTCACCCCTGTTGCTTTCTCGGACCACGGTTTGGTAACATGTACCATCAGAATTGAGCGCGAAATCAAGGGAGGGGTTGGCAGCCGTTGGCTGATGAACACTACGGTCCTCGATAATGCAGCCTTCGCTGATCGCATAAGAGGCGAAATTGAAGCACTCAACGCTGCACCCATCGATGGGGTCGCCTGGGAGCGCTTCAAAAAACGGGTTAAAAATGCAGCAATCGCAATCGGACGACAGGAAGCGAGAGACAGAAAGGCGAAATTAAGTCGACTCACGGAGTGCCTGCGCTCTCTTGTGGAAGCGGACGAGGAGAGGCCGGGGGAATTCTCGGAGGACATTCGCAGTGTTAAAGAGGAGATCCGTACTGAGCTGGAAAAGCGGTACTGGGGGGCTCTTGTGCGGAGTAGGGAGCAACGAGTGGTGGCCGAGGCACAGCCGTCGAAACTTTTTGGTGCTTTCGAGCGGGCAAGGACTGCCACTAAAGCGATTTCCGAGGTCAACCACCCTAATGGGCTCGCTCGTGGGAGCAGGGAGGTGGCGGCTGCCTTCGGCGACTACTACGAAAACTTGTTCTCGCGCGCTGTTCCCGATGTCCCTCCGCCGGATGTCCTCGATGAGCTGCCCAAGGTCCCGGAGGACGTTAAGGCCGTCATAAACAACCCCATCACGGTCGAAGAGGTCAAAAGCGCTATAAAGGAATTGCCAAAAAATAAGTCACCGGGGCCGGATGGGATCGTTTCGGAGTTCTACCAGGTATTCCGAGAGGAGATCAGCCCTGTTTTGGCGTCGGTATTCGAAAACGTCAAAAACACAAAGTTGCTGCCACCTTCAATGCGGAGCAGTAATTTGGTCCTTATACCGAAAAAAACGTCTCACGATACGGCACCCAGTGTTGAAGATTTCAGGCCTATCAGTCTGCTATCAACAGACTACAAAATCCTATCCCGAATCCTGTCCAGACGGCTCGAGAAGGCCCTCAGCAGTGTGGTGGGACCACATCAGACATGCGGATTCAGAGGCCGCTCAATAAACACCAACCTACACCGCATGAGGACTGTCTGTGAGGTGGCGGAGTCAGGGTTTTTTCCCCTTGCTGTCTTGCAACTCGACCTCAGAAAAGCCTTCGACCAAGTAGACCACGCCTTTCTGTTGATGCTCCTCCATCGGTGCGGGATAGGGGACGAAATGGTGGAGTGGATCAAGATCTGCTATACTGAAATCACCACCAGCATCATTATGAATGGGGAGGTGGGGAGCCCCATCGCCGTAAGAAGGTCGGTCAGGCAGGGCTGTCCCATGTCCCCGATTCTGTTTGCATTATATATAGAGCCACTTTGCAGAATGGCAATGGCATCGAAGTCAGTCAAAGGCTTGGTTCTCGGCGACGAAGAACTAAGAGTCCTGGCTTACGCGGATGATGTCGCCTTCGTATGTTCATCGAAAGATCAGGTGAGGGAGATCGTCGCGCTCGCGCAATCATTCTGCCGGTTTTCGGGTGCTCAGCTGAATCTTTCTAAGTGTGAGGGAGCATGGCTAGGTGAATGGCCCACCAAACCATCACAGCTCTACGGAGTCCGATGGAGGGAGGCCATCACCCGCTACCTCGGAGTCAACCTGGACTGCGGCCGAGCCATTGCCCCCCGCTGGCAGTCAAAGCTGGCAGCCGCGGGTAGGAAGTTGGAGCCCTGGCGAGCGCGACACATCGCCTTTTTCTCAAGGGCACATGTTTGCAATGCCGTGTTATACCCGGCCGTCCTGTACGTGGCCAGAGTATCGACCATCGACGCAGGCTCAGTGGCCAAGCTACACCGGATGTTCGCAGTATTCCTCTGGCGATCCACCTACGAGCCTATGCGTCGCACGAACATTTTCTGGAGTCCGGAAGCGGGTGGCCTCGGGCTTGTTAACGTGGAGCTCAAGCTGACAGTGCAGCGTTTTTTGTTCTTTCGGGATCGTCGCGACGGTTTCCTTCGGGCTGCTCTGCAAAACGTAGGCTCCTCACATTTGGCCCCTTGGCTGCCAACAACAGCGGAGTTTACACATAGTAACCGGGCAACGGGCTTTTACAAAGAAGTGGCGGCAGCGGTGGCCCTTTTGCAGGGACTGTTCTCTTGGGAGTACCTGTGCGCAGTGGCCCCGAAGAAGTTGTACTGGGACCTGGTGGAACAGATCCTTCCACCCCCCATGTATCGCTCACCTCCTCTTGGGCGCATGAAAAGTGACGTCCTCCGGCGAGTGCGGAAGCTCCCCATTCCTTCTGGTTCGAAGGATTTCTTCTTCCGCTTTCACACAGGGGTTCTACCCACTAAGGCAAGACAGGGGGAGAGGGGCTTCTTTCTTCCTGGAGGGACCAACTGCTTGTTGTGTGGAAGGAGGGAGACGGCAGAGCACGTCTTTTTGGAGTGCAACACGGCGTCGTATTTCTGGGACGAGCTGCAGTGCTCTTTCGACACGTACTGGCAGCTCACCTGGATGAACTTGAGGTTCTTGGAGGCGGCCTCGGAGCACCCGCTCCTCCGTGACTGCGTCCACGTCATAGGTCTCCACTCGCTATGGAGGGCGAGAGTCGACGTGGTTGAATGTGCCGAAAATCCGCGGCCAGCGTGGAGGCACTTTGTGCAGAAGGCGCAGTGGGCAGTGGCCGCCCTCGACGGGCCCGATTCAGACACTGAACTTCGCGACTCACTGGCGCGGGGCTCACGAGCCCTAATGGAGTTTAAGGTAGAACAGCAAAGGAGATGGGACTTGATCTGAGGGTCGGAAGCGGGACAGCACCATGGGCCACTTCTGCCCACTAACGACTTCTACGCCCAACCCCTCGTCCCTATTACATTACCGTATACTGTAAACAAATGACACCATCGCCCATTTGTAAGTGTTTCTAATAGGAACCACGCCAGCACTGGTGGCTTTGCTGGCACTGTCTACGAATAGTTTCCACTTCCCTGGCGAAACACGCTGAATCTTGTCCTGGCTTGTTCAGTTCCCGAACGCGATTATTTGTCTGTGTGAGCAAAGGATGTTGCACTGTTCTCTGAAACCTCTGTAACCACTTCATCTGGCCCTGTATGTATATTTGTAAATAAAGTTACTGTTACAAAAAAAAAAAAAAAAAAAAAAAGCCTAGCAGTCTGGGGCGCAAGGAATTCACCCCAAATGTTTTGCGAGTCACGAGTTCGAATCCCCGCGGGTACGTGCTTTTTTTTTTTTTTGTAAGTTAACTTTTTTGTTTTCCGCCGATGTTTTCTATATTTAGTTCACCTTTTTTGGGGCCGCAACGTTCATGGCTACACGAACTAGTTCACAAAACGCGCGCAGGCTGGCACTGGCGCGCTAGCGAGTTCTCGTTGGCGTGC
The DNA here is from genome assembly GCF_048455015.1 of Haemaphysalis longicornis. Lineage (NCBI taxonomy): Eukaryota > Metazoa > Arthropoda > Arachnida > Ixodida > Ixodidae > Haemaphysalis > Haemaphysalis longicornis. The sequence goes on from NW_027526460.1 coordinate 111,403,749, forward strand.
TGTTGCCATAAGCACCGACTGCTTGCAGGCAGTGGGCACAGGCCAGAATGAACAGACCCTTGGCCTGGTGCGAACACGCTTTTTACGATACAGGCATGAGGGAGGCAAGCTACAAATATGGGGGAAAAGCGCATGACATTTGGGCGTCTGCGGGTACGCGGAGGGCGTTCATGCACTGCGTAGGTCTCGGCTAGTGAATGCTACGACTACAAGCCGTCCTGGGAGGCTTATCTTGTGCATTTTACAGCCGACAACATGGCAGAAGCGCGGTACGATGATTACTGAGATATTGAGAATGCCCATCCAACAAAGCCATTGGTTATGTTTTACAGAACCGAAACCGAAACCGAAACTTGTGTGATTGCTAACCTTGGGCATCGTCCAATCACGGCGCCCCTCCTCTCAACGTCACAGCCTTAGTTGGTGCGGCCGCCGCCAACCGCGCATGGTAGTTTTTCTTCTTTCGCGCTTTGTAAAATAATTACCGATTTGTCAACCGGATAAACGATGAAAAGTGTGCTAATTTGAGCCAGTCTACGCAGTGCAAGCAAAAACGGGAGCTTGACAAATTCACTTCAGTGTCCCTTTAATGGAACGAGAAATGAGTTATGCAGACTGCCGACAGAACTTCCGGTCGGCGCGGGCTCAATGGGTTGAATAGCGAGGTCCACAAAGCCGCGACGTAGCTGCCAGTGCGGTCATTCGTTTTCGATAACTAGCAAAGTAGTGTAATAAAATGCACACACACTGCTCAAATAAAAAAATTAGGCCAGCTTCATTCAATTAGCGTCGCAAACGATGATACCTGAGGACGCGGGTGTGATTCCCAGCCGCGGCGGCCACTTTTCTGATGGAGGCGAAAAGTGAAAACGCCTGTGTGTACGAGATGTCGGCGCACGTTAAAGATCCTTAGGCGGTCTAAATTAATCCGGAGCCCTCAACTACGGCGTGCCTTATCGCCTGTGTAGCACCGCCGTGTTATACTTCATACTCATCAACAACATCGAACGCTGATGGCAACAGCGAAGCTACCTTGCTCTCCCTTGAGGCTAAGCTTTATAGAACTTCTCGAAGCAGCCAGATCCATTCTTGCTGGCTCCAATTCATTTTTGCCGTGTTCCACCGCTCGCGCCATCTCTTATCTCTGAACTTGGAGCACTACCCCGAGGGGGACGAGCACTTTTTGTTTTTCAGCGTACTTTTTTATTTGCTGTCGCAAAAACCAAGCAGCCATGAATTTTTAACTAAAAGAACAATGCAGATATCACTTACGCATTGATGCCTTGCCTCGAATACGTTTAATGTTTTCTTTCTGCTCAACAATGTTGACAAAGAGAAACATTGTCACCCGATCTAGTGGTTTCGAAAATATTTGCACTTGCTGCATGTGTGCTTGGTTAGGATCTGCCCTCTCTACATCGCTGTGACCACGTTGCCACATTTCGTCCCAAGAAAGCCTCTGCCAAGAACAGCTTTGCTGTTAAAAGAAATACTTCTCTCAGCCGTTGCCTGTGGGGTCACGAAATATAGGTGTCGGTACAAATGGCCCGGAACTAATGGCCACAGGACCAGCGCACGTAAAAGAGAAAAACCCTGTAGAACGGCGTAAGTGCTTCTCTCCGCGATTAGTGACGGCTAATTTGACAACGTGCCCTAAACTTTCCAAGACTTGGCTTGAAAGTGGACTTCAGTTGACTGAGAAACGGATGAGGAAGTAACTCTATTTTTTTTCGGAGGAAAGGCCTAGTTAGGGCTGGTGTGCTTCAGACGACGGCCAGGATGTCTTGGCTCCTAGCGGTGTCTTCGGCACTCTGGACGGCCCACTGCTCAATTGCAGGGTCCTCTCTAAGCAGCAGATGCAACCCCGCACCTCGCGTTCGTAAGAAACCTGGCAAGACAACAGTGCCGATTGGAGAAACCTCGGGCAACATTTGGGCAGCGATCACATCATCACGGCTACCTGGATCGCGACAGGCGAGGTCAGAAACGTAGGAAATTTTTCATATATCGCAATCATCACCCTGTTTATGCCTATTCCAGAAAGAGCAATACGCTGAGACAGATAAAAAAATTTATTTTGACTGCTAGTTTAGGATAATCATAAGGGTTTACTTTACAGTAAACAAACAAATAAAAAATTAAAGCCGTTCCACTCAACGTGAAAGCTGTCGTAAATGCAGAGCAGTGATTCGCCATAACGGCCTGTGGTACCGTTATCCGCTTATTGCTACTACCCATCACGCCCTTCGCCTCCCTGTCTCACTTCTCTCTTGATGAATTGAACGGAGGTTTGTCCAAAGCAGTTCAAATTTCCCGCCTTCGCAGTGCTCGCGCGCCCCCTGCCTGTAACGAACAGCGCGAGCGGTTCTCGCACGTGCCGGCACCTTACTGCGCAGTACACAACGCGTTGTTTTTGGCGGTCCCATCTCCCCGCGAGGGGGACTCGAGTAAATGCGTCGCATAGGGGGTGGGTGTATTGCGTTAACGTTTAGTGTTTGGGGAGTTGGTGGTAGTGAATGCGTTGTATCAGCAGCTTCTTGACGTAGTTTGAATGAGTCAAGGATATAAGGCGCGTTCGTAGCCTCCCATTCTGTGTCGGCTTTGTGGCGCAGTGGGTAGAGCACCATGTACATTGCGTTCCGCCCGCAGGGTCGAGGGATCGAAACCAGGCGCCGGATAGTATTTTTTTATATATAGTGTAGGGGGAGGGGTGCGGACAACGACGGACGTCAACGCGGGTGACATCGTGAGTTACTGAAATGCTCTGCATTTAAAAAGCCTCGCCCCCTTCCCCGTCTTGGGGACGACCGGAGCCCCCGCCGTTCCAAGTGTCCATTTTTTAGACCATGGCCGCCGATTTTCCCAGTGGTGGGAAACGTTCACATCCGATTTATCAGGGTACCAGAAAGTTCTCCACCCTTCTCGGTGGTAAAAAAAGACCATGCCTTCGTACCTTGATGTAAAGTTTGAATGCGAACAAAGGAGCGGTTCGCTCACGAAAAACGTCTTTCACTTATTTTTGTTTCAACGCACTGTACACGTATTTATTTATTTATTCATTGGCGTCCAGCGGCTTAGGGACTGGACAGCACCGCTTCAACCCGCCACTACACGGCATACACTCCTTTCTCTGTAGGAGTTCGCGCGCTCCTCGGGCGTCGACCACCAAATGTAACCTTTAAACTCCTCCCTCCCCATCTTCCTTTATTCCCCATGTCGAACGACGTATCCACCTTCTGTAATAAACTATTGTCATGTTATGTTATTTATTTATTTATTGGCGTCCAGCGGCTTGTGGACTGGACAATGCCACTCCAACGAGCCACTACACGGCATACGCTCCATTCTCTGTGGGGGTTCACGCGTTCCTCAGGCGTCAACCGCCAAATGTAACCTTTAAACTCCCCCACCCCACGTTCCTTTATTCCCCATGCCGACCGACGTGTCCACCCTCTGTAATGAAATATTGTTATGTTATTTATTTATTTATTTATTTATTTATTTATTGGTGTCCAGCGGCTTGTGGACTGGACAAAACCGCTTCAACCCGTCACTACATGGCAGACATTCCTTTCTCTCTGGGAGTTTGCGCGCTCCTCAGGCCTCGACCGCCGAATATAACCCTTAAAGGGGTCCTGAAATGCCTTCCGCCGATGCATGGATGTACATGTAACCAAATAAAGCAATGTATTAGCAATCTCCTCCTGCAAGAATTTTGTTAAAGCGATGAGTATTAGCTGAGAAATCGTAAATCAAAAACCGCGCATTATCGCCGCGCCGTATTTCCTCCTCCTTTCAACTGTTTCTTCGCTGTTGGCCTCCCCTCCCATGATGCTCCGCTCCTCAGCGGTGACGAACTTCCGCTATTGCGCTCCCACAGACTGCCGTCTGCTACGGGCCAGCTCTTTCGGCTTTTTCATCTTTGTTGACCCCATGGACACTCCTCTAAAGGCTGGAAAAGTGAACGAAGGACCTGGCCGCATGTGTGCGGCCTGGCCTTGCCCTTTCGCGGTGTACGTAGCTGCCGTTGGTATCGGCGGCGAATTCGCAGCCGCGCGGGGAGAATCGTGCGCTCGTTCCCTTTGGTGCACCGCGCACTGTTTATCCAAAAAGCGCGGTCTCAGATGTGACCCCGCTGGTGCCGGGTGTTATTTTGCGGCGGTTGTAATTCCTACTACCGGCGGCATGTGAAAAAGGACATTTTAAACCGACACAGAACCCGTGCACAAAACGCGCCGGATTGGATCGCTTTATCAGCGGCGATGAACGGGAAGGCGCAGAGCAAATTTAACCAACGCCGCACTCGATCAGCGAGAACCCGTGTTCTGACAAGCTGCACCCATGTGTTGCATTCAACACTGACGGGAAAGCGTATGTTTGCACTTGTTTGGATAGTCGTAAAATGTCCAAACACTCCGGCACTCCGATAGCAGATGAGCCGGCGAGACATTTCGGAAAACATTTGACAGATGGCGCCGTATGCATTAGTGTGTCGCTACGAAAAACTGATTAGACGCTCTACCGCTCTACTAAAACTCCCCTCGCAGTGTTTACGTAGCGGGATGCAAAAATTTAGCGTTTAGCGTATGCAAAGGCCACAAACGCTGTACTAAAACTCTATTAGCAGCAAAATAGCGTGCGTATGTGAGGCCGCTTGCGTTTACAAAGCTGCACGCCGAGCGCGTACGTTTCAAACCTAGTGACATCGTTTAAATACACTGGCAAGCACAGTGTAACGTAGTCAGACATAAACCGTATGCTCAGGCGATAAGCAAGAGCTTGTTTTATGTGATTGCGCATAAAGGCCCGTTCGCACTTGCGACGAAAGCGAGTGAAAGCGGCAGGAATTCCGTCGCTTTGTCGCGCGACGATCGTTTTTGTCGAATGGTCGGGACAAATTTTCGTCGCGCGACAGAATTTCCGTCGCATTCGCTCGCTTTCGTCGCAAGCGGGAATGGAAAGTTCTGCCGCTGCCGTCTGCGCCGCAGCTCGGAGGTAACCGCGCGATCTGCTCGGGCCGAACGAACGCGCACACTCCCGCACGGCAGCGCCCCAAGCTGCAGCCGGCCGCGTACATCGCTCCCGGCGCCCGCCTGGAGGCCGCCCTCGGCACACTAGCCAGTATATTTCAGGCACTATAATGGAGGACATATTTTTTGCTTCCGATTAACCTAGTTCTTTGCCCCTGTGTTTTTAAATACGTGAAGTGGTTAGCACGTCGTCCTCACGCAGCTCTGTATCGTCGTAGCATCGCTGATTGTCCGAACGAAGCTTGCAGCTAAGCCAATGCAGTGACCGAAGCTGTGTGTGTGTGTGCATCGCCTCCTGTGTGTTGTGGACGCGTTCGTTTCGCGATGAAATGCGGCATTGTACTTCTGCGGGTGGATAGTGCTTCCCATGGTCTGGATTATCTTTCTCGAACGACGTACGACTCAACCTCGCATGGGGTATGTGTAGTGTGCCTGGCTAAAAGCATTCTCGCTTGCGCGCCAGAGTTGTGACTTGCTGTTCGTCCACGCAAACCGGGTGTGAGGTGAGTGCCGAATTTACGACGTGCAGGAGGAGGCAACCCATCGTCTGTCAATCGCGGTTCAGACTTGCAACGCATGTTGTGACGTTGCGTTCGTTCGAAACGCATCTCTGGATTGTTTTGAAGTTGAATAAAATGTACGCGTCAAACCCTGGCATTCGGCTCAGGGCGTTCTCTGCGATTGCACCAAATAAGAGTCACGGGGCTTTCTTTATGGTACGTACTCATGTAACATAAAATCCATGTCGTGCTATGGCCGTGTTGCATTCAATACAAACGGTTAAGCGTTTGTTTACACTTGTTTCGTTTGTCGTAAAATGTCCAACACTCCGGCACTCCGCTGGCAGATCAGCGGGCGAGCCGATGCTGAGCAGACGACTCATCTCTTTGCCGGAAGTGCGTGAAAAAGCCGCCCAATAGCAGGATGTCTAGCTCATGACGAACATCTGGGAATCGATGATGTAGACATGTGAAGATGGCGGCGTCCAAAAACACGAAGGAAAGGGTGAGAAAAAAGCAACAAACTTTGCAACAAAAGTGTGAGCTTTCCGCTGCGCGTAAAAGAGTAATACTTGGCACAGATGATGTTGACGACCCTATCTAACGATTGCGCTAGTTCATTTAGTGTGCTCAAAATGCCTTTCAGGGCCCCTTTAAACTCCCCCATACCAACTTCCTTTATTCCCCATGCCGACCGACGTGTCCACCCTCTGTAATGAAGTATTGTTATGTTGTTTATTTATTTATTTATTGGCGTCCAGCGGATTGTGGACTGGACAACGCCACTTCAACCCGCCACTACACGGCAGACGCTCCTTTCACTGTGGGAGTTCACGCTCTCCCCAGGCATCGACCGCACAATGCAACCTTTAAACTCCCCCACCCCACGTTCCTTTATTCCCCATGCCGACCGACGTGTCCACCCTCTGTAATGAAGTATTGTTATGTTATGTTATTTATTTATTTATTGGTGTCCAGCGGATCTTAGACTGGACAATGCCGCTTCAACCCGCCACTACACGGCAGACGCTCCTTTCATTGTGGGAGTTCACGCTCTCCTCAGGCGTCGAACGCCGAATGTAACCTTTAAACTCTCCCACCCCACCTTCCTTTATTCCCCATGCCGACCGACGTGTCCACCCTCTGCAATGAAGTATTGTTATCTTGTTTATTTATTTATTTATTTATCGGCGTTCAGCGGCTTGTGGACTGGACAAAGCCGCTTCAACCCGCCACTACATGGCAAACACTCCTTTCTCTCTGGGAGTTCGCGCGCTCCTCAGGCGTCGACCGCCGAATGTAACCTTTAAACTCCCCCATACCAACTTCCTTTATTCCCTATGCCGACCGACTTGTCCACCCTCTGCAATGAAGTATTGTTATGTGTTTTATTTATTTATTTATTGGCGTCCAGGGGCTTGTCGACTGGACAAGGCCGCTTCAACCCGCCCATACAAGGCTGACGCTCCTTTCTGGGAGTTCGCGCGCTCCTCAGGCATCGACTGCCGAATGTAACCTTTAAACTCCCCCTCCCCACCTTCCTTTATTCCCCATGCCGACCGACGTGTCCACCCTCTGCAATGAAGTATTGTTATGTTATTTTTTTATTAGATGCGAAGCATCTCATGCTCGGGGCTGTGTTCCTCCCTCCCTCCCTCGTTGTCGTTGTCCGCCGTCCGCACTCCACTGCGCATGCGCGTCTCTTCAGCCCTGTCAGCGTTTGGGCTTATGTCAGCGCAGTCCACTATAAAACAAAATAGCTTGGCGGCGCCCGGTATCCAACCCACGACTCTCTGGCCGCAACGGAAGGTATGTGGCGCTCTTCCCACTGCGCTACAAACCAAGACGGGAGCATGTGCTACGAACACGCCTTATGTCTTTCACTCATTCAAACTAAAAGAAGCTCCTGATACAACGAAGGCACGCGAAGCTGAGCAGCTTGAGAGCCGCCATTTTCTGAATGTATGGGCTTCAATAGAAGCTTCGCTATCAGTTACATTTACTTTGGGTGCGTTGCGATGAGCTCAGCCGGCACCAACTGTATGCGCTCATTAGCGTCATGGTGCACTAGTTCGCTTCACCACGTGTAGACGGCTGCACCACTTAAATAGAGAAGGTTATAGGAAGGACATATGGCGCGTTCACACAGCTGTCTCCGCTTCAGCTCATAGCGCAGTGGGTAAAGCGCCTGGCTACTCCCGTTGCGGCGACGAAGATTCGGGCTCGAATTGTGGCGCAGCCGCGTCAATGGAACTTTTTTCTGGCGATGTCATTTCCGTGACGGATATGACGTCAGTCAGACCTTGGTGGATCCGGTCATAAAACACGCTCATGTAAAAAAAAAAAAAACAAGAAGCACGTGCTGTGGTACCGGAACGACAGGTTCTTTGATCTTCAAGCAGAAAAAAATGGAAGTACATAAGAGCAATACAGGACATGGGAGAAGAAAAAAAGTGAAAAACAGTGTTAAGATCTTATTGCGACAAGAGAGTGCGCAGCAATTGACGGAAAGTATTGTTCTCTGATACAGATGCGATATTTTGTCTGGAAGACCATCAACAAAAGTATGGTGCGGGGAAGAGGAGATGAGTTGAACGCATCAACTAACCCATATAACAGCGTAAAACTGAAGTGATTATGCAACCCACGTCTAGTAATGAAAGGAACATCAATGTGAGAGAAACAAAGAGAGTCTAAATTTATTCAGGATCAGTCGGTGGTGATCCGGACCACCTCCATCGCTGCTGTCCTCTGAAGTACTAAAATCCAGCGCCTCCTTGATGTGGTTTACCAGAAGGAACTGGGATAGCCTCCGCGTTGGGAGCCTCCGCAGTAGCTGCAAGGGGGTGGTCCGATCCCATGAAAGTTAAAGAATGTGTAATCTGGCGGGCGTGAGTAGCGTGTTTGTGCCTGACGAAGAAGTGTGCCTTCTTCTCTAGTTAGGTCACCCTGCGGAACAGGAAACTTTCTCCAATTCAACTTCAAGTGTTTAAGTATTTTAGGAGTAATATCGTGGACCTCCGCATGCCGAATACCTGGTGCCCGGATTCTCATCTCACGGGCTGGCGCATCCGCCCTTTGAATTGCAAGTATTCCGACATGCCCTGTGATCCATATAATGTAGTATGTACTTTTGGTGTGCTCATTTAATAGAATTGCTGTGTCCTTTGCGATTGTGTTCTGTATAATTTGCCGACATGCTTTTTGCGAGTCTGTGAATATGACATCTGACATAGCCTGTGTGCTCGAATCTTGTGAAGAGTTTTTGTTGTGGTACCTGATGACCCTGGCTGTATCTGCGCCTCCATGTCCTGTGGCGATGAAGATTCCGATTCGGGACTGCGACGCTGCACTGCCTGTTGTCGTCTACGCTCACATCCACATGATATATTGCCTGTCTAGGGTCCGCTCGTTCACATAACTTCCTATGGGAGATTTATCTTTGCCTCCTCCTCTCGTCATTTCTTTGAGGGTCCATGTTTCTAGGCAATGGTGCAACTCTCAGGTATTGTCTTGTCCCAGTAGTCAGGTGGGTTACCCTAGCCATGGAAGAGTTATAAGGCTTAGAGTCATAATTAATGCTGTCTAGAATCCACCTGCCCTGTGAGGGTCAATGTGAAGAGGGAAAGGTGTGTTACTGTAAACGTATTTGTGAAAGAGGCAAAGAAGGGAAATGTCGCGGCAAGTATTCAGGGGTTGAATTGAAAGGACAATGATTGTCTCGATTGCATGAAATGAAATGGGCCGCCCTATTCTGAATCGCTTCAAGCATATTAATTAAGTAGTTGTGGTAAGGGGACCAGATAGGAGCGGCGAATTCAGGCTGTGGGCGGACGAAGGTTTGATAGGTTATTTGAAGGACGTTAGTGGGACAGCTATGTAAATTACGCCGTAGATATCCTAAAGATTTGGAAGCTTTTGCACTTATGGTGGCAATGTGGTGAGACCAGGAGAGATTAGCTGTAAAATTGATTCCAAGGTATAATTATTGATAATTATAAAGGGGATACTTGATAAAGTGGATAATTATTGATAATGTAGCGATAGTTATAAACGTTTTGCTTGCACGTAGAGGAAATTAATTTGCATTTTCTGTGTTCAGCAACATTTGCCATTTGTTACACCAGTCAATGCGATGAAGATCGTTTTTCAGTGTTAAGTGATCGTCGTCGGGCTGGTATATAGGACGATATATTATGCCATCTTCTGCGCGAATTCGCATACAGGATGAAATGTTATTTGGCAGATCATTTATATGCATTAAGAACAATAAGGGGCCGATGACGCACCCTTGTGGTACGCCAGAAGTTGTCTAATTGGAGCGCAGGTAATTTAGAAATCAGACGGCATTGGGCTACACGATCGAAAGCTTTAGAAAAATCAAGCCCAATACAGTCAATCTGAAGGTTACTGTTCATGTTGGAATGCAGTTCTGTTGTTAATTTTAGCAGCTGTGTCTCGCATGAGAAACCTTTCCTGAATCCGTGTTGATTGTGAAAGAAGAAATTATATGATTCTAAGTGCCGGAAAACATGACGAGCGATTATTTGTTCAAGACGTTTGCAGCAAATAGAAGGGACATTGGACGGTAACTTTCATGTGAATGCTCATTGCCGGCTTTAAACATGGGCACTATTTTAAAAATTTTCCGCTCATAGGGATGTTGATTTGTCGCTTAAGATTGCCTGAAATCAAATCAAATCAAATCAAATCAAATCAAATCATATTTATTCAACATCTTTCACCAAGATGTTGGGAGCACGGACAAAAAGCCTTTGCAGGATCGGCTTGACTGGGTCCGCACCCCCTCAGGAAGCTGACAGTCCTATAAAGTCAACCAAAGTTGGCTGTGCAGCAGCGGAGACAGCGATACATCATTACACAATGGAAACAATTACACAATGGAAACAACATTACACAATGGAAACAAACATTACACAATGGAAAACATTAAACAATGGAAACAAATATTACACAAACATTACACAATGAAAAAAAAAAAAAACGAGAACAGAAGCAAAAAAGAGAATCCAAAATTTATACAGTAAATAACCGGCACAACCTTTCATCCGATTTACATTCTTGCATGTTGTTGCAATAGATACCCTATATACCCTAGGGATACAAAATGTTAACAGAAACAGAGGCGGTGTTTGCAAGACTTTTAGAATTGATTTTGCCAATACTGGCTGAACTGGATACATGTATATGAATTTAAGTATATATTGTGGGCGCTAGAGAATTTATTAGCATAGAGTTGTTAGCGTAGTTGCATGACAACTGACAACAACAACACGTAGTTGTTTGCTGTTGCACAACGTTACCGGAACGGTGCGAAAAACGCTTCCTAGCTGTCTGTCGTCTACATCGCATCAACGTCCCTGAGTCATCGTCTACGGCAACACCTGTTACGCGCCAGTACACAAAACGTGCATTTAAAACTCTTAAATAAAAAAAAAGACAAAGAAAGCAGTAAATACAGCGAAGCAACCTATACGCGTTTAAGCAAAGGACGCAGGTGGTTCGTGTCCGAGCTGTCATCCCATCTTCAGGTGTCTTGCAGTCTTGCCGCCGGCTGTCGTCTCCACGCCACTCCGCAGGCAATTTTCCAAGAAGCACTTCGTTCACGGAAGCTGTCGCCAATGTCAACCACAAGGAGGGCAAAAGAGAAGATGATGAACAAGTTGGCAACACAACGGCAAAAGCCGCGTGTTTCCGAAGCCACCTCGGCGCTCTTAAAACGCAAAATAGATCACAGCACCTGCATGCAGTGAGCTGTCAGAGCAACGCGGCGTTTAAAGCGCCTCCGGTCTCCACTGCCGGCGTATTAAAAGAAGACACCTGTTAACGACTTGATTTCCTTGCCGTAGGAAGGAAGTGGGCGATACATATGAGCGAAGTCACGAGAGGGAATGGTAAGAAAGTTGTCGCGTGCACTCCTTCCACAAACGAAAGAAACTGTTATACGCTGGTACAAACAATGAAAGATGATGAACATTTCATTTGTGTCTAACGATTGCTCACAACACAGAACTGGAACGCGTGCTGGCATTTGCAATAAAAATCTAATTGCAAAAGAACGCCGTACACATTGCAAAATTCGGAATGCACAATTGTGCAGAAATCGCAAAAGTCCGTCACGAACTGGCCGTTTTAGTGTTTTTGTGGTTATTTTACTTTCCCAATTTGGACCCAAGCAGAGCTTTTGTGCGTGTGAACGTTCTAAACAAACAAAGTTCGATTCGGCCAAATGTCGCTCTTCTGTCACCTTGTGTCGCTATAGTTGGGGAGCCGCTGCTCGGATTACGCATAAGAGGTTACTTCGAAGAAATCCCGGTCAAGAGCTCACCGGACATTAACTCGATGGACACAAGCTCAGCCAACATGCCACGAAAAATGACAAAATTTCACCATGAAATTTTTACCACAAGTCTTTCGCACCTGCTCACGTGGCCTCCCCGTTCGTTTTCTTTTTTGATGGCCGTGGGTGAAGATATTGTCACGAGGAGAAGACGAAGAAGTGGACTTGTGCCATACCACCACCACCACCACCAACAACAACAACAACCACAACAACAACAAAACAACAACAACAACAACAAGACAAGAACAACAACAACAACAAGACCACAACAACACCAACACCATCAACATCAATAACAAGACAACAACAACACAACAACAACAAGATGCAAAAACAACACAACAAGACAACAGCAAGACAACAACAACAACAACACAGCGCTATGCTTGCCCACTTTTGAAGCAGGTGACGCACGCAATTTTACATAGTTGTACCCGTGCCAAGACGGCTGAATCATCGTCTCATCCATCATGGCGCGTCTGATTATTCTCCCGGCAAGTAAAAATATCTATAAAGTTTTTCTTCTCCGTCATTACAAACATGTATTTGTGGCTCATGCGCGCCATGGCTGCATACAGAACTTAATATACAACCCACACCTAAAAAATGGAGCGTTGCGGTTCCATCGAATACCAGAATCCAAAAGCCCGCCTATAGTCAGGGCAAATATGTGCCTTCTGCGTTATTATTTACGACAGTTGTCATTTCCCGTAGGTGGTATGTAAGATGAGCGCAATCACCGTACGAGTACTAGGAATACATTAGAGTAATTTTCAGTCTTCCCACCGCTGAACAAGAAAACTGCAAGGTATGGACAGATAACACGTGCTTCGCCCATATGAATTTGTAGCCAAGATTAGAAAGGCTGCTTAATCAAGGCTGCACTGTGGTCGGGGGGGAACAGAAACGCAGGCTTCCACGTTTTCTTATGGCGGTTACTAGTTGAACCAACCACCTTATTTTTGCATTACCCACGTTTTTCATCGCCCTCATGGTAGCTTACAATTCCCATCTTCTGGTTACCTCGAAATAATGCACCCTAAATATTGTAACTGTACAGCAAGTACGATGGTGATGTGAATGCTGGGCCCGAGTCAGTTTACGGGGAACTGCAAGTGGGGCTCAACTGAAGCTCATGACCTTTTTCGCGAATGTAGAGGACCACACTCGCGCTACAAACTAAACATCGAAATGCTCGAACCCCTCCCTTTCGGTCATGATCATTCACCGTTTTCCGTCCGGAGCCTTTTACATGATCCCGTTCAAGCTAGGCTTAATTACAGTTGACGTGCCTACCATACGTCCTTCAGGACTCGGGTGGCTCCACTTCCATGTTCGACGAGTACGTAACTACCTACGAGCATTCCCCAGCAGGCCAGCCTTTTCTCGACGCTTAGCTGTATAGTGACCGTGCTTTATAATGTACAGGCATGGACAATTCAAATACGAACCGCGGAACGCATGGCCGAAGATACCGGTGCCGTCACCTGGCAGCGGCCGGGGAAAACTCACGTACATGCGCAGTGGAGTTGACGGGAGCGAGGTTGCGTGTCCCACTGCGATATGTTGCCCTCTGCTCGCTCGCATGCTTGCGTTTTCGCAATGCCACAAGAGCGCTGAAAACAATTGTTAGCGATGCGGCGCGAGATAGCATTGCCGCGGCCACTGCGTGCTCGGCTCAAACGAGCGCCTTCCCCCGGTGTGTGCCGGCGTCACATTGCCGACATAGCTTTGCATGTGGAATGCAGTAACTTGAACAAATAACGATGGGCACCTGGGTCACGCTTAAACCATACTCAGTGCTGCCCGCTCCGCAGATTTCTACAAACACTGAGGTGCCTGCCAAAAAAAAAAAAAAAAAAATCGGGCCCTCAAATTTGTTGTGCAGGGGCAACTGTTCTATTGAATGGTTGGACCTGCCAATATTCTTAATTTGTGTGAATATTAGAATTCTGCTAGTAAACTTCCCAGCCCACACAACGCTTGCTGTTAATGCATATCATTGGGGACGTATTCTGGTGGTATATCTATTGTTTGCTACAAGCACTTAATCCGCGAAGTGACTCAGTCATGACTCAATCAAACAAAGACGCATTCTTGGCGGCCAGCTCATTGGTCAATTCCCGAGCCACTGCACCACGAACGCAAAACAATGCAGTGCCATCAGAAGTTAGGCGGCACGCATTTATTTTTGTTTCAATTTCTGTGCGCTGGTTTTCTTCAAGAAAGCATCATAAGCTCAACAGTATGCCTTACGAGAGCGTACAAGCGTTTCCCACGCAAGCACTGGACGCAGCTGCAAGCAATTATGCGCCGCGTTGCTCTCAACACGACCAACACCTTCAGCTGCAGCGCCGGTAGTACTTTCAGTGCTTGCAGCGCTCTCGCGGCATGTCGACAAGGCAAGCATGCGAGAGAGGAGAGCGCGACATATCGCAGTGGGACACGCAGCTTCGCTCCCGACATCTCAACTGCGCGTGCCCGTGCGTTTTCCACGGCCGCTGTCACGTGACGGCACCGGTATCTTCGACCGCGCGCTCCGTGCTTGGTATTTTGAATTGTCCATGACTGTACCTTGTCAAAGTGAGTTGCGGCGCAAAGCGGCTTTACGTCGGTAGAACCCTGATTTTTTAAATTGCGTGCTTCCACGAATGGTGCCGGTTGCCGCAAACTCAAACGACCAACACGGTCTTTTATCTGGAAAAGGCAGTAATTAATGCATTGAACTCGTCCCGCGCCGTAACGAGTAAACCGCTTCTGAGTTCGAACTTAATTCAAGCTTCCATCCGGGCAAGTTACAATCGGCCTTTTAAACGCAAGCAGACAAAGGCCGTTAGCCCATTTATGTTAACTGCCCGAGCCCTCCATCCGTCGAGAAAACGGAGAACAGAAACCATTACCAAAGGGAACGCGATAAAAAGGCGACACCACTGAGATTTCATGTCCAAAATAGCTCCTTCGAGAACAAATCTGTGGAATTATAAATGAACCGCATTATGTCCTCAGAATCGATATCGTCCGCTAACGTCGCTACGTATAGTGATGGCACGACCGACAGAATGTATGCCAGGGAGCTACAAACAGGATCAAAGCTTTTCTCAGCTCGGTAGTGTTGAGTGAGCTGAAGGGTGGGTCTTTCACTGAGTACGAGAAACGGGTCGCCCTATATACAGGCAGCTCGCAGGGCTAAGTCAGAATCGACGAGGCAGCGCAGTTAGCAAAGTAAAGTTAGCATCGATCAGGAAACTGCTCGGGGTGGTGGAACGGCGCCAGTGTCGCCCGCGCCACCCTTTGGCCAATTGTCGACCGATCAAAGACGGGAGAAAAAGCTTTTAGCAAAGTGCTGAGTTGGGGGAAACGCGCCTATAGACTCGAGAGAATGGGGGGAAAATGGAGAGAAGATTCGGCAGGATCTGCTAAACGGCGTACGCCAGCTCGTAGTCACAAAGACGCAGCACTTAATTTACTGAGAGCCTTGCGGTGCCGACGCTGACGACGACCTGTTACGAATCCGTGATGGGATTCGCCAACTTAGCGGCCTCCATTTGAGTTCGTGGGAGGTAGTTTTGCGAGACAATGAAACGGGAACTAAAGGAAACAATGGCTTTTCTGTCTCATCAGAAAAATATCTAAAAAGAAAAGAAAACTCGCGAAAAAGTTCAGAGAAAGCATTGCTACAATCCAGTTAATCTCCTTCTGGACGCCGCAAAAGAAAACGATTCGCCATTCGAAACTTTGTTTTCTTTTTCCTTTTTCAGGAGGTTCTCAGTTCACCTGTTATATAGATCAGCTGTAACATCCAGATCGTCACGAGCCACTGTTTCTACTTTAACCGTTTTTTAACCAATACAGACAGCTCTGCAAGCACGCCACGACGGCAATCCCTGCATTTAGAACGTTCAATGATCTCAGTTCGATTGCTTAAATGCGCAAGGCATCCCGGACTCTTTTTCACGAGAAGTTCTCGTACATTGTTAAAAATAAGCGTCTCAGGAGGCGCATCACGTCAACAGGGATCATCATCTATGATAAGCGTCACTGGGGAGAAACATCAATGCAGATAAGGGTAAATGTTCGTTGCTCTCAGAGAATAGGAATAAACGAGCGGCGAATGGTCGCCCCTAGTCCGGGATGCATGGCCAGCTGAAGCTCGAATGGTCCGGGTTACAAGGACATGCTGATTTAATTTTTTCGTCATGTGATTGTGTGACGGGGACCAAAAGTTGTCGACGACACCTGTAGTAACGGGGAGCGATTCAGTGGCGAGGTAAGGGAGAGCATAGTACGAAAAGAAAAAAAAAAAAGAAGTCGTGAATTGAAACTTAGATAGTCCGGTAGGGCAACAAATCTCAATCCGCCTTTCTTTTTTTCTTCAGCCTAGTCAAAGAGAGTGCAGCCGACATGTTTTTTCTCGGGCGAGCAAACATCGACTTACGGCCCGCGCACTTCGCGAAAGTGGCCGAGCGCCGGCGAAAACCCAACACACTGAGAGCCTCCACCGCAGGCAGTTATGAAAGCGCCCACAACGACGCAGCGTCAAATCCCGAGCAAGCAAGGCCCGACAGCCGGGAAGTCACCACTGCAGCTCCGCTCATACAAGGCGCGCAAACGTATAATCGATGTACGCATCACGACCTAAAACGCGAGGTTGGGGGGTGGGGTAGGTGTTTAGAAGAGCCCGCAGCCCAGCGAATCCACCGAAAAACAATAACAGTAGCAGGGTGTCGAACCGAAAAAAATACCGGTTCGGTTACGGTTCGGGTTCGGGTGAAATAATTTCGTTCCGGTTCAGTTCCGGTTCGACAAAATCACGTACCGAGCCGGTTCGCGAACCGGTTCGGGAGCTTGAACCGGTTCGCGAACCGGTTCGATGAGTTGAATTATCACTGAAATTAGAAAAAAAAAACATTTACTAGTTTAAAACGACCGTCAAATCAAAACACAAACTAACATTCAAAATGCTGCTGCTCACCAAGGGCAGCTTTAAACAATTTAAAGCTTTAAACAGCTTTAAACTTTAAACAATTTGGAGATATTAGAAAAACACATGAAGTGGCGACGATTTACCACCTTCTTTCTCACTCAGACTTTATGTTGTCCCAGTGACTATTCATAAAGCCACCGCCAAGAGATATGACGGTGGGATATATTTTCTGCCCTTTCCTTTTTTGTTGAAATCGCAATCGTCGCTATGCAATCACCCATCACGCTAACCTTGAAGCCTTAAATTTAGTCCTGCGTACTGGCGCGTTCAAATACCAGCGCTTAATACCAATGGCGCACATTTTTTATATTTGTAACAAAACAGAAAAATCCTACAACAGGCACATAAATACTACCAATGAATTAGAATATTTGGTCACCAATAATTTGTTAGCCGTCACCTTATCGAATGTGTTAGCCACACTTTTGTTAAAAGTAAGCTTTAGTTAACGCTCAGTCACTGCATTATTGCTCTGACCACTGCAATTCCTTTTGCGATACCGAAAGTGTGCATTACAATCAGTATGTCATCGTACCGCCTGAACCCTTACCATGGTTCCGTGTGCTACATTGCGGAATCTTATAACAGATAATGTGGTTACAAAATGAAAGGGAAATTTGACACGTGGAGCATGAGATGGGACTTTTTGGGTAGACGCTCTTTAATTAGTCCACAGCAGTACTCCCCTCCGGAACGAGTAGCAGTAGAAGCAATGTAGCGAGTTGGGCAAACGGCTTAGCAAACGGCTTAGCCACTGAGCAGCTCCTGCGGTCACACTTGTCAAGTATTAATAGTGTCGGACCTTTTAAACAAATTATGAAATGCAAAAAGTTTGCACACATCGGGTGTGAGCTTTCGCTGTTGCGCAGTGGAGCACTCCTGCAGCCTGATTGCTCCAATGAAGTCGCAGCTAGGGAAGGGCAAAGTCGTTTTATATCCCCTGCACGCTGCCGAGAATGACATTTCGTTTGGTCAGCTTGCACTACGCTCGCGCCTCCAGCAGCAACAGACCACTGCTACATTGGTGCTCATTCATTTCCCCTGTTGTTACATAGAGCGTGATAGTGTTCAATTGTCTGGAGGGGAAAGTGCGCGAGCAAGTACGAAGTTGATGGTACGGGAAAGAAAAAAAGGCCTGAATTGCATTCACTGTGCAATATCAACAACAGAGGGTCGAACCGTTTCGGCATGAACCGGTAACCGTTATTTCTTTTTCCGGTTCAGTTCCGGTTCGGGTTCAGCGTGCTCAAAAAATAACGGTTCGGGTTCGGGTTCAGTTCCGGAAAAAATACCGGTTCAGTTCCGGTTTTCGGTTCGGTTCGGTTCCGGTTCGACACCCTGAACAGTAGTAGCAGTCAAAATCTTAGGGATGCACTTTCGATTTCTTTTTTCCCCCCGACAATCCGGCGGCGAAAGCTCCCTTATCGCCCGAAGAGAATTGATTTACGTACCACTGGTGCTGACGGCCTTTCCTTCTCGCCTTTGGGTAGCCCGTTTTTTCCCCGAGTCGGCTTTTGCGGATCAAAGGAAGTTCGTTGACGCCGTCCCTCCCGCGGCTTCGTATACTGGAGTTAGTCGTCGTTCGGTCACTTTCGATCCGACAGCCGCGTGAAAGCTACTGCGGGAACTCGGCACGTCGCTTAGCCTCCCTCTCTTACTGTCCCGCAATGTCTTAATGCTAGTCTGTGCAGCTGCCTTCAAGGATACCAGCGAAAAGCAATAATAATTGAACCGCACTTCGGATATAATATCGTACTCTTTCACGCCGCTGAAATAGCTGTTCGAAAGCTTATTTGCGTTCTCGCTATGCGCCACGTTGGTTCATGGTATCATGCCCTTTGGTAAAGTAAGTCTCCTCTCTCCCGCCGCCAAAGTGATAACTCTAACACGCTTGCAAGCGTATGTACATTAATGAACAAATGAAACACGAACACGAAAATATGAACAAGAACAGCCAAATAGCGCGATTTCTTTCCGTGCAAGTCTTAATAACGCGTCCTCGTAATTACAGTAACCCAGTTAAGAAATGGAGCTTTTCGGGTACACCTATTGCGCGCCCTTATTAGACCTCAACAACAATATTTTTTTTTTAATTTTTGCGCGTTCTGGTTCATATTTTCGTGTTATAGCTTGATTTGTCCATGACTGGGCGTACATAAAGTTGAAACGGGACCTTCACAATATTACATTATGCGAATTACAAATTTGGTAGCTGATTGGGGTTCCCCTACTTTACTGTGTTTCTTCACTGTGTTTAATTGATGTATTTGAGGAGTATATTTCAGGAGCAATATTGCCCATGCAAAACCATTTTGCGAAATTTTTCCTAAGGAAAGATACGAAACACAAAAAAATGACCAGTTACTCGACGCAGGACCCTGTCACCAAAAAGGGAAACTCGAAAAGAAAGCTCATAAACAGTTGGCCTTCACAAGCAGTTGGAGTTCGGCTTTACAGAGCATGTAATATAAGTACAAGACGCCGGAGAAATGGGGTCGCAGCGCGAAGGGAAAATTTTCTGAAGTTGGCCCAACGAGACTACCACGAAGCCAGAAAGAAACTACAATCTCAGAATACAGGAAGAGAAACATTGCTTGAAAGCTTCGAGAATACAGAAAGTTACAAAATGCGTAAAGGAAAACACTTTGACGAAACTGTAATAACGCAGACGAAGCAGTCAACAAAAAAAGAAGAAAAGCGAAAACCAGTGTTGCGGACCAAACTTCAATCAATCAATCAAAGAAGTTTATTTTTCGCCATATATACAACGAAAAAAAGGTGGTCGGAGAAAAAAGCCGCACTTTCGCAGCTTGACGAAGCTCCATCCACCCGTACACAGCAGTGGTAGGCGCGAGAGAAAAAAAGGAGAAAAGAAGGGGGAAAAAAAGGAGAAAAAGGGAAATAAAGAAGAAGGTAGACGAAAATACAGATTGTAAAATTCGTTTAAAATTTCGATTAAAAGATTCGCTTAAAATTTTCACCCAGGATACAACACGATAAAACCGCGATGATGCATGTAAATGTACATTTCACACGTCAAAATTATATGTAACTCACTCGTGAAGCGAAGCATTCTCTTCAACGCTGGAGTAAGAAGGTATGTATATACACATTATATATCTACATACACACGTATACATACATACATGCGCATACGCACGCAAACATACCAGACACACATATATATGTATACATATACTGCAGATGTCGCAACTCACACGCCATACAAAGAAGCAATATTGGAGAATGACACAGGGCGTAAAACTCACAGCACTGCATTAAATAAGCAATAACCAACCAGACAACAAACGAAAGAAGGGCAGTAAGCGAGTACCGTGACAAGGTCAGGCAGCTTGCGGTACAGCAAAGTATTTTTGATGCATTATACATTCTTAGAAACATGCGATGGAAGCATAATTTGGTAAAAATAAAAAATGACATTTTGTGCTGACAAATTCCCTCACAAGAACAATGCAAAAATACCTTTACGAGGCATGTTTAGGATGTCTATGCGTCCTACATCAAGGAAGTTTAGTGTAGCGGGTAATGCGTGTCGAATTCGTTCCGTCCCGTACGTGGTACGAGAAAATGGTATCTTCCATGGTGGTCTGTAGCGTAGAGGATATATATTATTCTGTATATTGAGATGAGCATGTTCTAGAAACATGTACAGCCTTCCCTGGACGGCACTTTTGTAGGTACACAACAATCTGAATATGTAGATATTTTGCGCTTTCATTATGGCATGTTTTTCAAAAAGTGGCGCTGTGTGCTGTAGGTATGAAACGTTTTCTATAATACGAATAGCTTTTTTCTGGAGTAAATAAATTCTGTGTAGGTTAGATGAAGTAGTTTTAGCCCATACTAGTGCGCAGTAACAGAGTTGTGAATAAAAAAGCGTGTTGTAGAGGAGCTTTTTAATCCTACATGGTAGCAATTGCCTGTTGCGGTTTAACATGCCGATTATTTTGCTGAGCCTAATCGACAAATTTCTAACGTGATCATTCCACGACATGTGCTGGTTAAAGGTAACGCCCAGTGTTTTTATGGATTTTTCTACCGCAATACTGAAGGGACCTAGAGTAATTGTGTCTGGATAGGATACATCGGTATTTTGGGTCCTATACAGTACGCATTTTGTTTTTGCTTCATTCAGAGTTAAGCTGTTTTTTCTGCACCATTCTTGGAGATGGTGGCAGAAATTACCGGCCGTTCGTGTTATTGCTTTTATATCCTTGCCACTAGTGAACACTGCACAGTCATCTGCGTAGATAACAAATTTACAAGTTTTATCTAACATGACAATATCATTAATATAAAAAAGAAAAAGGATCGGTCCAAGAATACTGCCTTGAGGGACGCCTGATTGAATAGGTCTCAATTCTGATTTGCATTTGTTTATTTCAACAAACTGGTAACGGTTTGAGAGATAAGATTGAATTAGGTTCTGAGCTAATCCACGAAAACCGTAGTTTTCTAATTTGGCAACTAGAGTTAAATGATCCACACGATCGAATGCTTTGCTAAAATCAAGGTACACTCCTAGTGTCAGAAGTTTATTTTCGAAATTTTCCAATATTATTTCTTTTTGGGCCAGTAGAGCGCTTTCAGTGGATAGGCCTTTTCTGAAGCCAAATTGAGAGTCGTTTATGAGTTTATGCTTACCTAAAAAACTGTCAATGCGAACATTAATGATCTTTTCTAGACATTTCGAGAAAACTGGCAAAATTGAGACCGGACGATAGTTGCTAAACATGTTTTTCTCCCCACCTTTGTGGATAATTACGGCCTTCGCAGTCTTCAATTTGTTAGGAAAGACGCCTGTTAAGAGTGCCGCGTTAAAAACGTGTGTTAGTGTGGGGGCGATCAAGTCCAACACATGCTTAATTGGTCTGATTTCCAAGTCATCAGCATCGCAACAATGGCTGTTTTTAAACTTCTGAAACAACGTTATTATTTCATAAGGGTGGGTTGGGCAGAAAAATAAGCTTTCTGTTAGACTTGAAATGTTGGCGGCAGCTTCGGGAGAGTGTACGCCTTTTCCTATTTCGATGAAAAAGTTATTAAAACGATCTGCAAGTTCTTTACCGCCTATCTCTTCGTTGTCAATAACAAGGCTCTTAATCGGATCATTGACTTTGTTGGGGTTAATAACGTTGTTTAGTTTTTTCCATACCACTTCAGAATTCCGTAAGCAAGTGCTATCAAAAACGCGATTGTAGTATTCCATTTTAGCTTGTTTTAAAGTTTTATTCAACTTGTTTCTGAACACCTTAAACTTTTTCAATTTAGTCAGGTCACGTGATTGAATAAAAGATCGATAAAGTCTTAATTTCTCATTTATTAATCGGATGTGTTCCCTCGTTACCCAGGGCTTCCGGGACTTCGTGTGTTGGAGGGTTTTTAGAGGGAAACAAGCGAAATAGTGGGTTTTAAATATTTCGAGAAATTTTTCATATGCCTCATTTGCATCACTTAGTGCCGTTACGGCCTGCCAGTCGACCTGCATAAGCGTATCACGGAATTTTTGCAGAGTGGATGATGATATATCGCGGTAAACGTTTCTCGTTTGTTTTTTTGCTTCGAGAGATTTATTGCGCTCTACCATTAGAAAGATAGGCAAGTGGTCACTGATGTCGGCGCAAATTGTGCCTGACATGGTTTTATCTGAAGGTGCATTTGTGATAAACAGATCAAGCACAGATGACGTCATGGAAGAAATACGCGTGGGCATAGCTATGGCGTTACGGAAATTATTGCTTTGCAAAACGATAAGAAAGTCAAGAGAAGCGGTGGTGTCTTTCGTCACATCGATGTTTAGGTCTCCCCCAATCGTTAACACATACTGATTTTCGGCAGCAAAAGAAAGCAGACTGTCAATGTAGCTTAAAAATGCTGAGAAGCTTCCGTTTGGTGGTGGTCTGTATAGGACCGTGAAAATAGTTTTTTTGTTCCTGATTGATAGCACTTCGTAGTCATTGGTCATTGCAGTGTAAACTTTAAGAATTTCAAAGCCTGAGACTGCGCTTTGAATGGCCACCCCTCCACCCCTCGTGCCTGAGCGATCCAAGTGGTAATGGCAGTAGCCCGGGAGTACAACGTGATCAGAATCTTCAGTGTACCACGTTTCGGTGAAAAATAATATATCGAATGAGAGGCCGCAAGATTCTAATAACGAAAACACTTCGTCTCGCTTAGGTGAGATTGACCTGCCATTCAAGTGAAACAACTTCAGCCACTTTCCAGCATGATTTGTTGAGACTAAATGTGGCAAATCTTTCGGGAGAACGCAAACCGCCATATCTTCACACGACAAGTGGACCGGACTGTGTGGTTTTATGCGTGTTCACTTCGAATTTCACTTATTATTTTGTCGAGGTCACTTTCATGTTGAATTGATACGGCATCGGAAGAGTCAGTTCGGCGGGCGAAAATGCGTCCCTTTTTTGTCCATACATAGCGCCAGTTGTGCTCACGCTTTAGAGCCACGGCCATTCCCAAAAGCCTTTTAAGGTAAGGGCAAAGATGCTCATTTACGAAAATGGGCGTGTCTTCCGACTCAGACGTTGATTCTGCCAACCGCAGCCCGATACCTTCGTTCGTAAGCTTTGTCTTACGGCTTTTCTCGAGAACTTTGTCCCGCTTTTCACGCCTCTGAAACTGGACAATTATGTTTGACTCTTTTTTGTTTTTAGTTGGGACCCTGTGACATACATCTACATCGCTAGGTAATATCGGCTCACCAAGGACCTTCCCAATCGCTTCCAGAATCTCGGGGATGCTTTCGCTCTGTTCTTGGATAACACCTTTAACCTCAAGATTTTTATTTCGGGTGTATTGTTCGGACTTAATGAGGTTGGTCTGACATTCAGAGAGGTCCCTGTTCAGCACGTAGACGCGCTGTCGCAGCTCTTCGTTTTCCTTTTTTAAACTTTTATTTTCCTTTAACGTATCTTCCAACCGCTCGTTTGCCTCGTCAAGGCACTTACTGATATGATTCAGACCAACCTTCATTTCGTCCATTTCCGTCCGAAGACCTCGATCTTCAGAGCGGAGAGCCCGCTCCATTGCGTCCTTAAACGACTTAAATTCTGTTCGGAACTCCTCCTTAAAGTCTAGAAACAGCTTCTGGAAGTCTTTCGTCATCACTCTCGCGACAAAATCCGACACGGAAATATTACATGCACAATACCAGCAGCAGTAGCAGCGACAGAAAAAAATATCAACAGGCTGTGAGAAAACTGCGCTAACCTGCAAAGGGCCGAAGGGAGATTACGCAGTGCTCGCACGCTGCCACTGCTGCAAGTGTCCTCGACTGGTCCGGTGCTGTCTTTTATAGGGTGCACAGTGGTCACGAGGTCTGGTCGCTGCGTGTCTCTGCCTTGGGGCTTGTGACGCTCGCTGCGCCGACGAGGACCAGGGTGAAGTTGTCGCGCATGCGTCGGGTTTCAGCCACCGGAGTCCAGTTGAAGCCAGCTCTGCAAAGGGCCGAAGGGAGATTACGCAGTGCTCGCACGCTGCCACTGCTGCAAGTGTCCTCGACTGGTCCGGTGCTGTCTTTTATAGGGTGCACAGTGGTCACGAGGTCTGGTCGCTGCGTGTCTCTGCCTTGGGGCTTGTGACGCTCGCTGCGCCGACGAGGACCAGGGTGAAGTTGTCGCGCATGCGTCGGGTTTCAGCCACCGGCGTCCAGTTGAAGCCAGCTCTGCAAAGGGCCGAAGGGAGATTACGCAGTGCTCGCACGCTGCCACTGCTGCAAGTGTCCTCGACTGGTCCGGTGCTGTCTTTTATAGGGTGCACAGTGGTCACGAGGTCTGGTCGCTGCGTGTCTCTGCCTTGGGGCTTGTGACGCTCGCTGCGCCGACGAGGACCAGGGTGAAGTTGTCGCGCATGCGTCGGGTTTCAGCCACCGGCGTCCAGTTGAAGCCAGCTCTGCAAAGGGCCGAAGGGAGATTACGCAGTGCTCGCACGCTGCCACTGCTGCAAGTGTCCTCGACTGGTCCGGTGCTGTCTTTTATAGGGTGCACAGTGGTCACGAGGTCTGGTCGCTGCGTGTCTCTGCCTTGGGGCTTGTGACGCTCGCTGCGCCGACGAGGACCAGGGTGAAGTTGTCGCGCATGCGTCGGGTTTCAGCCACCGGCGTCCAGTTGAAGCCAGCTCTGCAAAGGGCCGAAGGGAGATTACGCAGTGCTCGCACGCTGCCACTGCTGCAAGTCTTATAAACGTTTCGTCTTAGCAAGTCTTATAAACAACTTATAAACGTTTCGCGTCCCATGACGCTGCGCGTTTACAGTTTCAACTTTCCCCGTTGTTTCGCTGCAGCTCTTTGTTGGAAACGACTATCGGGTCAGCCACGAAACGTGAAGGAGATGAAGAAAAGAAAGAAGCTCCAGAGCAAATGGCGTGATGGAGATTAGCTCCACAGCGGGTTAAAGCAAGGCCGAGAAAGAAAGCGGAATGTTAATGGCAACCGGATCGCCCGCGAACAAAGAGCAGGGCGAAAGAAGGAAGAGCAGGGTGACAAGATGGAAGGCGGGGATTTGCAGGACAATCAAGGGCGGAACAAAAAAGTATCTGTAAACGTTGGGGGGGGGGGGGGGGGGCTGGGAGGAAAGGAGGGGTTCGAGGCACGCGACACGGCCAAGGAAAGTAGCCGAGGATGCACAAACCAACGCACGCACGAACGCGCATCTGGTCGCACAAAGGGCCGCGTACAAACTCACGCGCCCGCCGCAAACGAATACCATAAGCCACGTGTCAGAGAGGGAAAGTGAAAGAGAGGGAAGGGAAAAAAAAAACGGCGCCAATCCACTCGGTGAATGTGGTAGGAAAGCAAAGCTGGAAACAGCACCCACAACGATTACTCATTCGACATCACAGAAATTTACTCACGTCGCTCTACAAATCGTGAAACCAAAGAGAAGTGAAATGTACTTAACCACACCCTGTATTACTACAAAGAGATATTCTTCCTCAGGTTAAATTATTGCATGAGGCATGAACGGCGGTTGGTCGAGTTGTATTGGTGAAGGGCACGAGTGGAAACTTTTTTTATAAAATAACATCTCAAGCCCGGTGTCAGACGATCTGTCTTCTCCGTCTCTGCCGTCGCGGACGGAGGCGATGAGATCGGTGGCAGAGACGGTGAATGAGGAGGAAGAGAAGGAGGAGCAGGACAATGAGGTGGAGAAGGAGGAGGACGAGGAAACACTTCTATTCCGTTTTCTGAACGGCCCAGAGTGCAGCCCAGGGGAGTGGTTCCTTCTTCAATGTAGCCCATATTCAATCCGCTCCGCTTGTGCCCTGTCCACCAGCAGAAGCTGGGTAGGCAGGGAGTGGCTGGACAGCAGCATCTCCCATTGCTCTTGTTCGGTATTTGGCGGAAAGACAAGAGGGTTCTCAGGGTTAAAGTATCACACCCCGATTATGTGACAGAGTGTTCCTACTCATGAGCAAAATTTAAATGCAGCGTAGTAGCGATTCGGGTGCATTAAGTGAACACGCGTCCGGTGTGGGAAGGAGCCGGATTGTATGAGCCGTAGGGTAGTTTGTTGTTCTATGGCAAGGTCAGGGTATGGCGAAGGTAGAGTCTGCTTCAGAAGGCGATAATTCTGGTTTATGACCCTGAACGAGACAAGCGGGTTACTGTCCTCGTGCAACTCCATAGCACCGGGGGTGAAAGTGCAGGCTTGGTGGGCGTATTCGTTGCTCTCCATGGAAGCGTGAGCAGGTGTCCAAATGAGCTAAATGGAACCATTTGGGGAGTGGTTTTTTAACACACGCAGTGAAGGTCGGGACACCAAACCCGGCAAGTAGTTCCGGTACGCTTGTTGGGAGTTTGTGACTACTTTACGAACCCCTTGTTGAGAGCCACGGCGATGGCTGCCTCTTCTGCTGCCATCATGTCTTCGGTGTTGAGTGAGGCACAAGCAAGGAGGTTGGTTCTGGAGGTAGCCACGATGATGGCGTACTGCTGCCTTCTATGTTTGGAGGCGTCTGTGTAGATAACTGCATGATCCCCACCGAGGGTGGTGTTGAGTGCAGCCCGTGCTTGTCGGAGACCCTCGTCGTCTGAGGGTTTAAAATTTCTAAGCAAAGGGAGCATATTTATTTCTTGTCGCCAAAACCCAGGAGTATATCAAGCGGACTGATATCCTGTGCTGCCCAGCCGATGTGGTGACGGATTCGGCAACCCGCAGCAGTTCTGCTCATTCAGAGCTTCTGGATAGAAAGATGACCCTCTCTCAGCTTTTTAGAGCCCCGTGCTGAGCAGCTTCTCTGGGCCCACTCATTGGAAGACACATGGCTTGCTCAACCGCCTTTGTAATCATTATATAAAGCAACTTTATGTCCTCCTTGCCGAGAAGAAGACATGGGGTTGATGTAAGTGATTCTGGAGAGGATGAAAGCTAAAGAGAAAGGTGTCGGATTCCTTGAGGCCTCGCTTCTTGGTTTCAACTCGCCGGATCATGTGTATCATTTATTGATGTTGTGTTTGACGCACTGCAAGGATACGTTACTCTTGGTGTTGGCCTGAAGATGTAGGCTCAGGATTTTGATGCTGGGGCTTGGAGTGATGGTCTGGCCATCAAGGAGTATTTGAATGTGTTTCTTGAGGTATCGTCTGGTGTTAGGGAGGACGACAAGGAACTGATATTTTTTTACGCGAACAGTAGAAGCCACAGGCCCATTGGTGTACTAGAAGTGTAATGCCATGGGTTAGTGTGAGCGTCGTTTAATCGCTATTGCGTAGCATTTAGCGAGAATGCACGGGTTATTAAGCCCTTAGATGTGCTTGGTCAGTGCACCACTTGTCTTCCCCGTCTCCGCGTGGGTCTCGTAGCTAAATCGGTAAGACTACGGGCTCTTGCTTTGTTACTCTGTTAGTTCCAGGTTCGATTCCTGGCGGTGCAATAAATTCTTTTATTTGTTTCCGGGAGTTTTCTGGTGACACCAACGGTCGCGAAAGAACCCTTGGGGGGTAGAGGTAAAAGCTTTGCTTAAAAGGTAGGAGGCAGCGACAAATGCTGTAAGAACGCAATGCGGCGAGGAGTAACCACCATAAATAGAGGGCTGGGGGAAAAGGCGGGATGGATAGAAGGAGGTGGCTCATTCACGCTTTCTCGGGGCATGCGGGAGCTCAGTGCGGGGATGTCTTCACCATCCGCTTCCGGCGGATGTTGAAGCGCGGTACTACCAGAGGTGCGCTCAGGGGGGGGGGGGGGGGGGGTCTACGTGCACTAAAACAACGACAGAAGCCATATGGCAGCGGGAGAAGGGACAAAACTCCCGACGATTCTTCGCTTGCCGTTTAAACGGGCCATGAAGACAACATATACACTCAGCTCCACTCCAGCAACAAAAGACTTTTTCTTAACCTTAAAAAAAAAAAAACTATTTCATATTTGCCGCGCTTTCAAGGCGCTTTTTCAAAGAAAGTGCTACGAGTTGTGCCGCGCCTCCGCCAGATGGCGCCACGGGTCCCGCGACCGAGAGAAGACGCAGTGAAACATCCCACTCGCGAGGGGCACGATCAAATGCAGAGCATTTCCGGGGGCGCACGACGTTAAGTAGTTTGCGTTACGTTAATGTTGTTGCACTTGTGGCAACTGCTGACGAGAGAGCGCTCGTCAGCAGTAATTTGAATGAGTCAACGATATAAGGCGCATTCATAGCGTCCCATTCTGTGTCGGCTTTGTGGCGCAGTGGGTAGAGCACCATCTACATTGCGTTCCGCCCGCAGGGTCGAGGGATCGAAACCGGGCGCCGGATAGTATTTTTTTTATATAGTGGGGAGGGGTGCGGTGTGGACTACGGACGTCAACGCGGGTGACATCGTGAGTTACTCAAATGCCCTGCATTTAAAACGCAGGAAGAGTTGAAAAACTTCCACATTTTTCGCTAGAGCGCTCATGAAGAGTTATGACAACATATGGGCAGGAGTGACGTCATATGGGCCAGCACTAAAAACAATACTCGGGTGTTAATTGCACGCTCGCATTCGAGTGATGCGATCAAACAAAACCAGTCCTTCTACGAAGAAACATTTGACATCCACCTCAATGTTTGATTGATTGTAGGGTTTAACGCACCGGCGCCACACAGGCGATGACACGAGTCGTAGTGGAGGGCTCCGGATTAATTTCGACCACCTGGGACCTTCAAGGTGCGCCGAAATCTCGTACGCACGGGCGTTTTTGCTTTTCGCCCCCATCAGGAAAGCAGCCGCCGCGGCCGGGAATCGAACCCGCATCCTTCGGCTCAGCAGCACAACGCCTTAGCCACTGAGCAACCGCGGCGGGCGACTTGCACCTCAATGTAGCCGTACGGCTACAAAGGAAAGCTGCACAGCTTTCTCAGAAACTTCGCAGTTTAAGAGAGATTCGTCCTGGTCCAGGATTCGAACCCGAGAACACCGCCTAGATCGCTCTCGCGCTA
Source organism: Haemaphysalis longicornis (assembly GCF_048455015.1). NCBI lineage: Eukaryota > Metazoa > Arthropoda > Arachnida > Ixodida > Ixodidae > Haemaphysalis > Haemaphysalis longicornis. The sequence goes on from NW_027526460.1 coordinate 111,433,065, forward strand.
CAAACGGATAGCGTCCACGGTTAGCTCAGTTGGTAGAACGACTGCACTGCCATAACTAGGCGGTTCAGTTCAGTTCAGTTCAGTTCAGTTCAGTTTAACAAAACTTGTTGCTGAGCTAGTTGGTACATAGTTCAAACAAAGTTAAAAACGTGGCGCAAACTAGACGGGACACGAGAGACAAGTTTCTGTGTTTCTTGTCTCTCGTGTCCCGTCTAGTTTGCGCCACGTTTTTAACTTTGTTTGAACCAGTTCAGTTTATTGTAACTGATAACAGAGCTACAGTGCATGGTGATTGATAATACAGAAAGAGGTCCAAATGTGGCACTGCAGTGGGACCCCTTGTAAATGAACAGTAAAATAATACGTAGACACAATCGCAACAGAAGGAACTTAGAAAAGAATTATTGAGAAGATTATTGCAACATTACACAAAACACACACAGAATAATTTCTTTCACAAAAGAGCACACATGTTTCAGATGTACAATAAAGTGCAAAGACAAAAGCGGCAAATCACAAGTAGGGAGAAAAGAAAAAAGAATTAAGCCGAAACAAGAAAAAAGTCGTGCGAACTAAACAACTGAACAACGGTGGTAACGGGTTCGAATCCTGAAATAGGACGAATCTCTCTTCAACTGCGAAGTTTCTGTGAAAGCTGTACAGCTTTCCCTTGTAGCTGTACGGCTGCATTGAGGTGGATGTTAAATTTTCTTTCGTAGAAACTTACTCCACTTTGGGGACTTCCCCCTAAATCTAATCGATTGACAGAAGTTTTTCTAATGAACCAAACTCGTATTATGGCACCTTTGATGGCATGACGAAAGTTCGAGGTGAGGTCGTCGGGGAAAGGACAGAAGCAAGGGGCGGAGAATAGTGGAAGCGGTGGAGCTCTGCGTATTAAGTCACTGCGCAGAGCAGGGGAACTGGTGAAAGGCACAACCCCGTTTTCAAAGACGGGACTGCTTGAGGATTTAAGAAGGCTCAGGATGTCTTCCTTCCTCGGGAGGGAAGGGTGGGAGGGACGGGCACTAGATTTGAAAAACAACCTCCCCCCCCCCCAAAAAAAAAAAAAAAAAAAAAAACACACTACGCTTCGAAAATTTACCCTTTTCGTATAGCAGAGTAAAGCGCGCCTACAGGACGCTGAAAAAAAGAACGCACGTACGAGTATTGCGGTAATTGAAACGGGGTGACAGATGTCGCACCAGCCATGGTAACCGGTTCGAAGAATTCAAACCGACTGGACAATTCGGGGAGGCCCGTTGAAACCTAGAGAGCCGTTACAAGCCACATTACGGAGCGTCCCCTGGCACGCAGGGCGCCCGAAAACAGGGGTCACCATTTTAATAGGGCCCGCTTGTGGCACTGGATCAGAGTGCGAAAATTACAGCCTTTGGTGCTTATGGCTGTCGTGCCATGCGAGTTGATTCGCTCGAATTCTAGGTTCATTAATTATCGTATAACCAAAATATCATTCTGTCAGCAGCATATGACACGAGGATTAGCCAAATTTTTCCTACTCACTCGCATACAGGCGTTTGCAACGCGTCGACGCCTGTCATTCGTAACGTGCGGCGGAGTCGACGGAATTCCTAAATCTTAACTTATAAGGACCTTTTACGGGTTCAAATATAAGCTTAATAATGGGAGTAGGTATATAAAAATTTGTTATGTATTCAAAGTATCTATCGGCTCCATTACTCAAGGAAGGCGTAGCATTCTTTGCCGTGTACACACACAGTCAGAACCGTATAACGCCCTGCATTTCCACAAAAATACAGAGTTCGCGGAAGTAACACCTTAATCATTATAATAGTGTAAACTGACATAATCGGTCGTACAGAATTAGGAACAAACAAAAAATAGGAAAAACAGAAATAATAAACTTTCACAAAAATGATCTGAAAAAGTAAAAAAAAAGGCATCTTACACATCTGCATTACAAAAACCAAAGAATCAACAAAAAAATCCGCAAAAAAAACGTTGGAAATACGAATAAAAAATAGCGTAAACGGATCAACTCTGGAGCACGCCTTGCATCCATGAAAAAAAAACAACATCATTAACGAAATTAAGACACTTCATCGCCACATGGTATCAATGGTGAAAAGAAACGAAAGAAAACTTAAAATTAATAAAATAAGCCAACATCTTGCACTACTCATAGCTATATTTGACATTAAGGAACTCGGACTATCTACAAGCGGCATAAGAATGCTGCGCATTAGTAGACAATTCTCTGAATTTCCGCAGACTTTCAATGAAGGTACGTCGGTTTCACACTACGGCTGTCGCACTTACCTTCGAGACGCTGCAGGTAATAATTGTTCCAGTTTTCCTTTTGACTTGTTTGCAAAGCAAATCCATACGACAAACAGCCTCGTCGAAGAATAGAAAAATCCGTCTTCAAGACAGTGCATCAATTCTCTCCGGCTACCACATACCGGCAAGCAGTTAAATGCTCCACCGAAGCATAGTGCTTTCCACGCAGCCACAAGCTTTAAACAAATGCGTTTTATGGTAAAGGCACGGTTAGCCAAGGCGTTGCGCTTTGCTTACTATCTGGAATACGTTCCAAGAAATGGATTAAGCGAAATAAGAAGGAAATATAACAAGGAAACCTAAGAGGTGAAGACAGAATGCTACACAGCAGTGTCGGACAAAAGGAAAGAAACGCATAGGAAAGAAAGGGCCTTGCTTTTATTTTAAAGCGAAGACATCCGGTATAACAACCTTTATCGCATCCGCTCCGGTGGGTCGAAGACGGAGAACCACCAGCAGCGCCTTCGCTTCCTCCGTTGCCGCCACTGTTTCATTGCTTCCGAGGGTGGCACAACCGCGGAGCAAAGAACGCTTTGTTTCCATACCGTGAACCCATTGTCTGCCGCGAGGCAAACTCGGGGGGCCGTTTCACAGCGCTCCATGTACCTAGGATATGTAATGGCACGGCCGCTGGATCAGAGCGCACCCAGCGGCCGTGGTAATGGCAATGCGCCGACGTCGTCAGGAACAACACCGCAGTTCTCACGAACTTCTTGTTTTAGTTTCTTTAGCTGGGGAAATATCGGCCCTCTGGCAACGAGAAATAAATGCCAGGAGCTGGACGTACCCACCGCTGAACAAACGCCACTGCGTGTGTGTGCTGCGAATCAAGCGTAATAGCCTTTTCTTCAAATGTTTCCTTTCGAAACCGCGAATGGCCAGACTGTTATTGTAACAACGCTGCTCCAGGTTGGGCCCATTACGACACGAAGCCGTGTCCGACATAAAGGGGTAACGCTTTCCAGCCGGTTAATTCATTTTAAATGAGCCAGCCTTCATTTTGGTGTATCGAATGTGTATCGAAAATCAAGAAAGGTCGCGCGTCCGGCACGGCTTCAAAGCGATTCCAACCAGGCATCTGAGACGTTTAAAGATTAGCAAAACGGGCCTTTTGTTTCATTTTGTGAGTACCTTTGCCGGAACACACACGTTAATCCTATTTTTTTCCTCTCGGGCCATGCTTTAAAGACGTTCCCCAGCGGAATAGGTTCCGTAAAGAAACAGGGCCATCTACACTAACGTGAAACCTTGGGAGGGGCGAAGCATGCAGTGCGTAAGACCATTCCAAGATTGTAAGTCTCTTTCTGGCCACACGGCGTGCGCTTATTGGGCGCCGGAGGGGCGCCGAAACGTCACTAGAACCTGCGTAGCCTTCAAAAAAATCTGCAAACATAATCTTTACCAGGAACACATGGTGGGGGGTCCCATCGTTCACAGGCGCCTTACCATCCGTAATGCGGTTTCGGTGCTGAGTGCTCGGTGCAAGATCTTAGGCCTTGACGCCTTCGCGTTTTTTCCCACTGAGACGAAAGCGCTGGTGGGGGGTAGCAATTTACAGCTTTACTGTGAAAGTATCGTGTCTTTGAAGTACGAAGCATTCTAGCGCGAGGTGTTGGAAAACGAGTGTCGTTGTCTGCTCTTTTAGTACGCGTTTTTACCACGTGATGAAACGTTCTAGCGCGAGGGGTCGGGACACGAGTGTCCCGGTGTGTTGCGTTACGTTCTAGTGCGAGGCGTTGGGAAATTAGTGTCCCGGTGTGTTACTGCTTTTGGTACCGTGACTACAGGATACGACGACAGGAGACGCCGACACCCCGAGCCCGTAAGGTGCCTCGCGCCTAAAAGTCGCTCCTGGAGTGAATTGTACTGTAACGAGTTCTTGGGGTGAACAGAACGCCATCCGTTGGGGCCTGTTGTTTACCCACGGAGGGGAGAGGCCTTAAGCAACTCAAAGCAATCGATACTCGACGCTTCGTTCGGACGTGAACGCTCGCTTCCATCGGTTCCCGAGGGACACGATCGTCGCCCATCAACACCCTAGGGATACGAAACAGAGGCGACGTTTCAGACTGCGTACTTCAATTCTTAGCCGGCTGCCTCACAATGGGAAATGCAACGCGTCGGCACCTCCACAGGAGGAAGTTACGCGACCAACGCTGCCGTAACTCGAAAGGTATTGGGATGCCTTTTCAGCCGACGCTGAGAGGCCGTCTACGAAACAACGCGCAAAAGAAACAAGCATACAACGACAATTGAAACAGAACAACTGAGACAATAGGGCGGCAGGGAAAATGAGACAAACAAAACGCACGCAGCCAGGGAAACCAGAGAAAGGGCAGTTAGCCTAAGGATGACGCCGACGTCTGCGCCGACAGACAAGGACAGACGGGGGATCTGGCCTGTACACGTCATAGCCATGGCGGAACGGCGGCTGAGGGGATAAGGTTGCGGAAAGAAGGCGGAGGGGCCGTTTCTGCCTGAACCGACACCTGTAGTGCTGACACTCTCGCTTTCAAGGTTGGCACCTGTCTCACTGTTGGAGCTCGTCATGGCGCTGCCAGACAGAGAGAGAGAAGAAACTTTATTTAAGAGTCGTTCGTTGCGAACTCCACACTGGACGGAGGTGGTTCCCTGTTCACGGGAATCCATATGCTGCTCTCGCCGCCTGGCCCCTGGTGACCAGTAGTAGCTGATCCTCCAGGGCGGGGCTGGTCAGCAAGATCCTCCATCTCTCGTTAAAAGGTAGAGTGGGGTTGGTGGGGCGAGACTCGGGTAAGGGGGGCGGGTGCTCCGGGCTAAACTTACACTCTCCTATCATGTGCTGGAGAGTGCCTAGTTTTTTACAGATTGGGCAAGCTTCTTCGAATTGGTTTGGGAACATGCGGTTGAGTAGACGGGGGTGCGGGAAGGACTCTGTCTGGATTTGCCGGTATATAGTTTGCTGCTCCTTGGTGAGTGCTGCGTGGGGTGCTGGTAGCGTCCTCCTGTCGTGCCTGTAATAAGTGGTTATTTCCCTGTAGGTAAGCAATGGTTGGTTGTTTGCCTCTGCTGTGGACGTGGCCCGGTAAGTCAGTGCTCGGGCCTGCTGGTGGGCAAACTCGTTACCCTCCACCGCAGAATGGGCCGGTACCCACACTAGTTCTACGCTTTCCTTCGGAGGTTTTTTCTCCTTGAGCACTCGGAGGGCCAACCGGGACACCCAGCCGCACTGGAAGCTTCTGTAGGCTTGCTGGGAATCCGTGACCACCTTGGTCTTGTCCGGTAGAGTAAGGGCCAGAGCAATCGCCAGCTCCTCTGCCTCTTCAGTGCTCTGAACTACAGCGGATGCACACGTCAGCAGCTCTTTCGTGGTTGTCACCGTTGCAGTTGACCGGTTCGTACCGTCATTCATGGAGGCGTCCGTGAAGATAGCCCCTTCTTCTTTTGCCAGAAGCCTGTTGAGAGCACGAGCTCTTGCCTCCCGCCTGCCGCCATGGTACGCTGGGTTCATGTTCTTGGGGATGGGCTTGGATTTGATGGCTTCCAGCCATTCATCTGGCAGCTGGTCTCTGTCCTCAGATTATTGTTGTAGTTCTTCTCTCTTACGAGCTTGCAGATAACTTGCTTAGCAGCATAATCTATACGAAAACAAGTTACCGCTCTTCAGCACGTATCGTTACGGGGTGGCGAGGCCACGCGTGCAGGAGCCTAAAACAGAAGGTGCTTCCACTTTGAGTTCCGTTTCCAGACTGACTTTATTGGCAGAATCGAGAGAGAAGGAAAAGAAGTGTACATATAGAAAAGAATGGGGAGGGTGGCTGCAGGCATCCACCGCCACGCAAGAGTTCTTTTCGGAGCGGGCGGCGGCGTGGGGGAGTCGTCTTCATTTCACAGCGTTCGCTCACTGCGCGCACAACACACACACACACACAAACCAACCTAGCAGGTCGCAGCCTAGACATAACTCTCGTGCGCCGGCGCCCTCGGGGAAACAGATGTCCCTCGAACGGGTCTCCCCGAATTCCGGTGGCCGCCCCGAAGAGCGTCTGCGGCGATCGCACGAGGTGTCGAGTGACGGGGCCCAGGCGCTTTACGTGACCCGCTGGAGGCAGGCAAGCCTGTGTGATCTTCGTCTGCGTGTGGCGCCGACGCCTCCTCGGACTTGTCTCTCGCGTTGTCTGCAGCTCCTTACAATAATACAACAATCTCCCCCGGATGAGCGTTTTCTTGCGCTCATGGTTTTTCTTTTTTCTTAAAGTTCCAAGGGATACAGCAACTGTACGGGCCGTCTGACCTCTGCTCCCCCGGGTAGCCTGAGCTTGCAAGATCGCACGAGACCATCTCTTCCCTTGAAGGTTTCCGTGATTCGACCGGTTTTCCATAGATGCCTTTTGAGGTGATCTTCCTTTAAGAGCACCAAGTCACCAGCTTGTAGGCCACTTGACACGGTAGGCTTGCTTAGGTGTGCCGATCTCAGCTCCAACAGGTACTCTTTGCGCCACCTTCGCCAGAAGTTGTCCGCGATGGTGCTGCGGTATCTCCAGCGCCGAACAAGTTGCTGGCCACCTGGAGATGTTGCGGCCGGAAGACGATGCGGTGGCAGAGCAGTGAGTTTTCGCCCCACGAGGAAGTGACCCGGCGACAGCGGTTCAGACTCATCAGCTTCGGAATAAACGAACGTCAATGGACGCGAGTTGATGACTGCCTCCACCTCGTTGAGAATTGTTGTCAACTCTTCAAAGTTTAGGCTGCTCCGACCCAGCACCTTGCGGAGCGACACTTTCACCGATCTCACCAGGCGCTCCCAAAATCCACCCCACCAAGCGGCCCTTTCAACTATGTATTTCCACCTAATTCTGTGGTCAGCGAAGTAAGATAGAGTTTCTTCCGACTGTAGTGAGTCGAACATCAACTTGAGGTCTCTTGATGATCTTTTAAATGTGAGCGCATTGTCAGAGTAGACCGTAGTGCACATTCCTCGACGTGCCACGAAGCGCTTAAAGGCCAATAGAAAGGCGGCAGCCGAAAGATCACTGACAAGCTCTAGGTGCACTGCACGCGTTACGGCACATGTGAAGAGGGCGATGTAACATTTCTTCGTCCCACCGCTCTCCCGACACATCAGCGGGCCAGCGAAGTCGACTCCAACGACGTCAAACGGGTTCCCCTGTGTTACTCTATCGGCAGGAAGCGGTGCCACTTGCTCGGACGCCGGGGGACAACTTTGTTTCCGACACTTCAGGCACTGATTTACAACTTTCTTCACGACCTGCCGCCCCCTGAGGATCCAGTATGACTCTCTCAATTGAGCGAGGGTGTGTTGCACGCCGGAGTGCAACAGCCGTAGGTGTTCTCTCTGTATGAGCAGGGAAGTGAACGGGTGGTCGCCGGGGAGCACTATTGGATGCTTCGTACTTTCGCTGTTCTGGCTGAAGTGTAATCTCCCCCCTACCCTCATGAGCCCGTCTTCATCGATGTACGGGTTAAATAGGGACACAGGAGATTTCTTCGAAAGCGGTCTTTGAGTGAGCAGGTTCGAGATGTCGTCGCCAAAGGCTTCTTTTTGGATGGTCGCCAACCAGTACCTTTCAGAGGTGATTATTTCTTCAGCTGTGAGTGACCCCTTCCTTTTTTCATCTTTCTTCCGGCAGTTGTCCACAAAACGGAGGACCCAAGCAGTCACTCTAAGTATCCTGTTGAACGAACTATGATCCTTTAGATTCAGGATCGGGTCTTGCGATGGAGACATCACTGGCATTGCAGCCACTCTCCTTTCCTCTTTGTAGGAATCCGCTTGTTGTGACGCCTGATTACCCAGCATCGGCCAGCCTGACTCATCATTCAGTAGCCACTGGGGCCCTCTCCACCATAGTGCGCTCTGCACCAATGCCGAGGGCAGTATGCCGCGTGTTAAGAGATCCGCAGGGTTGTCCGCTCCAGGACAATGCCCCCAATCTTCAGGGTTGGTCAGTGTTTGCAACTCTGTAACTCGGTTAGCCACGAATGGTTTCCATCGGCTGGCGGAACCCTTGATCCAGTACATGGCCACTGTAGAGTCCGTCCAGAGTCGTACCCGAGCGTGCTCCATTCGCAGCGTCTTCACGAGGCACTGGCACAGCCGCGCGCCTATTAGGGCTCCCATTAACTCGAGTCGGGGCAAAGAGAGTCGTTTCAGAGGTGCCACTCGGGTTCTAGCCATTATCAAGCTGACGCCTACCTCTCCCGCCGCTGATGTAGTTACGATGTATGCAACGGCGCCGTAGGCCTTGGGGCTTGCATCACAGAAAACGTGCAGCACTTTCTTTGTTTGATCGTCCCCGAAATCCGCGGCGATCATGCGTGGCACTGTAATCTGTTGAATGAGCGGAAGCTCGCTGCACCACTGATCCCACTCGGTTAGCAAACTACTTGGCAAAGGTTCATCCCATTTTACTCCTAGCTCCCACAGTCTTTGAAACATCATCTTAACATTCACTGTGGTGGGGGACAGAAATCCAAATGGATCGAAAATTCTCGCTGACACTTGGAGCACAAATCTCTTATTGTCCACTCTGGCGGAGAGAAAATCGATGAGGGCGGTCAACCTGTATTCGAACACGTCGCTTTGGGGGTTCCAGCCCACTCCCAACACCTTTGCGGCCGCAGCATGTCCGAAGTCATTGTATTGCTGCTGAACAGCACCCTGTTCCAATGAGTTTAGCAGCTCGGTATCGTTGGACATCCACTTGTGCAGTTTCATTCCTGCTTGTCCCATGATAGTAGTTGCCTCCTGGCACAGCTTCGTCGCTTGTTCTCGGCTGTCCACTCCAGTCACGAGGTCATCAACGTAAAGGTGACTGCGTAGGATATCCGCCGTTCCGTCGTACTGCTCAGGCAGGTTTCTTAGGTGATGGTGCAACGTCGCTGCCAAAAGAAATGGGCTTGAAGTTACGCCAAAGGGCACTCTTGTCATTTGGTAGGTCACGACTGGAGGAAGTTCTTCCCCGATCTTTGGCGTTCTTTCGTACCACAGGAAACGCACCGCGCTCCTATCCGTCTTGGCCAAAGATATCTGCAAGAAAGCCTTCTCGATGTCCGCAACAATAGCGATGTTATGGGTGCGGAATCTGGTCAGTACGTCAATGAGCTCAGGATTCAAATTTGGCCCACTCTCCAAAACGTCGTTCAGAGAGGGGCGATTGTTGGTGCTTGACGAGGCATCGAAAACAACCCTTAGCTTAGTTGTTTGGCTGTCATGACGTACAACAGCTTGGTGTGGCATATAGTACAGCGGACTTGTACTGTCTTTGTTTTCTTTCACCTCCTCCGCGAAGCCCTTCTTAATGTAGTCACGGATGGAAGTATCGTATTCTTGCATTAGGTGCTCGCTCTTGCTTAGGCGTGTTGTTAGAGACTTTAGACGCCTGGTAGCACATTCTTGGTTGTCGCTCAATTCTGTTGCTGTTGGCTTCCACGGGAACGATACCTTGTAGCGACCGTCTTCAAACCGGACCGTTTCTTTATGATGCTGAAGAACGGCATCTTCGGGACAAACTCGTTCGGTTTCGTTGATACCAAGGTGCTCAAGCTCCCAGAAAGACCGGAGTTGTGAAGCTATCTCTTTGTCTGTTTCTTCACTCACGCTCGCTCTCATCACACTTGTCGCAGTGGAGCAAATTGCCGTAGATCGGGTCGTACCAACCTCGCCTTGCAGAGTCCACCCAAAAGCAGTGTCCACTGCCATGAGCTTAGGAGCCAGTCGCCTGACCGATCCCGTGACCACTGCCCAGTAGAAATCAGCCCCAATCAAGAGACCGATCCCCTCGTCACTGTGATCACCGTGTGAAACGTCTGCGACTTTCATTCCTTCTTCTAGCATTCGCAAAACGTCTGCGTCCGATGGAACAGGCATGAGATCTGCACATATGCAGGGCACCTCGAGAGCTTCAACTCGCACCTCTGTTCTGTCATGCTGGCTTCGGAGCCAGAGCTCGACTCGACGTGACTTGGTATGCCTCGCAGCTTCCGCGCCTCCGAACGTAAAAATGTTCAGCTCCTCTTCGCCTAGGACCTTCAACTGCAGATTCTTGGACAGGTCGCTTCGTATGAATGTACGTTGGCTACCTCCATCAAGGAGAAGTCTCACCAGTGTACGCCTTTGTTGGCCCTCAGCCCAAGCCTTTGCTGTCTGAAGAAACACCTGTGACCCGTGATTACGAGCATTCAGTGACGACTGCAACACTGTCTTTGGCTCTGTCACTGTTGTTACGGTTGCATTCTCTTTGGCCGTGTTGTCAGCGCCCGACATGTTGGGATCACACAACGTGGTGAGATGTTTCCCTCCGCAACTTGCGCACTTCAACCATCTGGCTGTTCGGCATTCTTTAGACCTGTGTCCTTTTCTTGTGCAGCGAAAGCAACGGTTGTCGCGCTTTAGAAGTTCCCGCTTTTCCGAAACTGACATCCGAGAATCACAGCTCCCAGCGTCGTGATTGCAAGAGTGGCAGAACACGCATCCTATGCTGTCTCTGTCCGTTACGGCGTTCAGCAAAGCAGCAGAAGGCGCATGCGATCCTTTGAAGCCACTCTTGTGTCGGTTGGGAGCAGCGGTAGGCTCGCGGTGTCTGGAGTCAGCTGCTTGTATCTTTTCGCGCGTTTCTACCTCTTTTCTTAGGAAAAGCAAAAATGTTTCTACCTCGCTGCCCTCTTTAGTTTCATCGTGCCTTCGGTAATATTCGAGGCAAAGATCAGCTGGCACAGCCTTCTTGAGTACGGTCAGCAATAGCACGCCGTATGTGCTAGCACTCACTCCCAATGCGGCTAAACTCCTGACTTCCGTCTGCACTTCGTCGACGAGCCCACGCAGTTTGTCGAGGTTTCGTACATCCTGAACCGGCTTCACATGAAGCAAGCGCGACATGTGCTCCTCGATTATCATTTCCTTTCGGCCGAATCTTTCTTGAAGGATGGTAAGGGCTACGTCATAATTTGCCTCTGATAGGTCAAGCCCTGCGATGGCCGCCGCTGCCTTCGCTGTCATGTAGCTGTTCAGATATTTAAACTTGTCAATCTTTGATAAAGTGGGGTTGCTGTGGATAGTAGAGTTGAATTGGCTCCAAAATCCTTGCCACTTTCTCAGTTCTCCTCCAAATTTAGAAATTTCCAACTTTGGAAGCCTCACGACTTGCACGGGGGGAACCGGAGTCATGCTCGTTTCTGCCTGCTGCCTGGGATCTGTCTGCCGCGTTGCTGCAGTAGCTGCTGCCTTTTCATTGCCGGACTTCAGATCTTTTATCCAGCTTCTGACTTCGCTTTTGGCTACGATGATTTTCTCAGCGTAGGATTCAGCGCTTGCTACATCGTCTTCTAGCTCTTCCACTTCAATGACTGTATGGATTTCTTCATCCAGTTCTTTCAGAGATCTTTCTTTAAGAGAGAGAAGGTCCAAATTGGATTCCAGCTCACCGATTGATGCGGAGTCCCTCTTGTCGGCGATGTCGTTGATCAGCTTTGTAGTCGACGATCGCACCACGGTCCGCTTGCGTTTGAGGCGGCTGACGTCCATCTTTTTTGAAGTCCCTCCTCCCGGGTTTCGGCACCAGAAAATATTGTTGTAGTTCTTCTCTCTTACGAGCTTGCAGATAACTTGCTTAGCAGCATAATCTATACGAAAACAAGTTACCGCTCTTCAGCACGTATCGTTACGGGGTGGCGAGGCCACGCGTGCAGGAGCCTAAAACAGAAGGTGCTTCCACTTTGAGTTCCGTTTCCAGACTGACTTTATTGGCAGAATCGAGAGAGAAGGAAAAGAAGTGTACATATAGAAAAGAATGGGGAGGGTGGCTGCAGGCATCCACCGCCACGCAAGAGTTCTTTTCGGAGCGGGCGGCGGCGTGGGGGAGTCGTCTTCATTTCACAGCGTTCGCTCACTGCGCGCACAACACACACACACACACAAACCAACCTAGCAGGTCGCAGCCTAGACATAACTCTCGTGCGCCGGCGCCCTCGGGGAAACAGATGTCCCTCGAACGGGTCTCCCCGAATTCCGGTGGCCGCCCCGAAGAGCGTCTGCGGCGATCGCACGAGGTGTCGAGTGACGGGGCCCAGGCGCTTTACGTGACCCGCTGGAGGCAGGCAAGCCTGTGTGATCTTCGTCTGCGTGTGGCGCCGACGCCTCCTCGGACTTGTCTCTCGCGTTGTCTGCAGCTCCTTACAATAATACAACACAGATAGCGTCACCTTCCAGCCGATTTTCTGCAAGATGCGTCTGCCCGCTTTTGTTTGGCTCAGCCTTTGTTTCTGATTGGCGAGATGGGCCTCAATGAGCTCGTCGACCGAGTTATGCAAGCCCATTTCCAAGAGTCTGCATGTAGACGCGCTCATAGGAACTCCAATAGCTTGCTTGACGGCTTTGCGGATGATGACGTCCAGCACCTGCGTGTTCGCTTTGTTCAGGAGGAGGTAAGGTGCAACATAAGTTATTCTGGTTACTACAAAGGCTTGGACGAGCCTAAGTGTGTCCCTCTCCTTGAGACCTCGGGTTCTTGACGCCACCCGTCGGAGCATATGAAGGATTTGTTCCGACGTGCGCTTTAGTTTCGCAACGGGTATAGATGCCCTGTTGTCGGCCTGGATGACTAATCCGAGAATTTTTGTGCTGGGGCATGGGAGGATGTCTTCGCCCTCTAGGCTGACTTTTATGCCCTCTTTTTGTTTCTTAGGCGCCCTTGGCCGGATGATCACCAGTGCTGATTTAGATGGGGAGCATCTAAGGCCACACCCTTTGGCGAATTTGTCCACAACATCTGCGGCTGCCTGCAGCGTGTCTTGGATCCATCCTAAAGAGCCTGCTTTTGTCGTCCAGAGCGAGATATCGTCGGCATATAGCGCATGCCCCAATCCTTCGATCGCTCCGAGCGCCTTTGGCAGGCCCAGGAGCGCCATGTTGAATAAAAGGGGTGACAATTGACGGATCCCTGGGGGGTCCCCTGGCTACCCAGTTTCACAGGAGGGGATACCTCTTCCCCCACTTTGATTCTCGCCTGGCGGTCAGTCAAGAAGTCCCGTACATAATTGTGAACCCGTTCTCCGCATCCGGTGCCCTGGAGGTTCGATAGGACGCTGGCGTGAGAAACGTTATCAAATGCGCCCTTGAGGTCAAGCGCCAAAATGGCTCTGGGCGAATGTCTCGTGGCCTGCTTCATGACCTCCTCTTTTATTTGTAGCAACACGTCCTGCGTTCCGAGGCGCTTTCGGAATCCAAACATGGTATCCGGCATCTGATCGGTGTTTTCTAGATGCTTTTGCAGCCTATTTAGCACCATCCGCTCCATCACTTTACCCACACAAGACGTGAGGGAAATGGGCCTTAGATTGTCAATGTGCGGGGACTTTCCGGGCTTCGGTATGAACCTGATCTCTGCCTCCTTCCATCGCCTCGGTAGGTTGCCGCTCACCCAGGCTTCGTTCATGTGCCGCAAGAGATCCTTCCTTGCTCTGTCGCTCAAGTTTTTAAGCAGCCTATACGTGATGGTATCTGGACCCGGGGCACTATTCTGACGGCTCTCGGCAATTGACACCTTAAGCTCAAAGTCGGTGAACGGTTTGTCCAGCGTCTCGTTGGGTGCTCCCCGATAAGATCCTGGCCGCTGTACACTCCTGTCCGTCTTGAGGTATTTGTCGCTAAGATCCTCAAAGAGCCTCTTTACATCGCCATTATAATTGTTCAACGTTCTCGTCATATTTCTGTTTGTCTCACCCTTGCTTGTCACTGGATCTACAAGGTGTCTAAGGAGCTGCCACGTCTTGCGAGCCGATAGAGTTCCCTGAAGTTCGTCGCACAGGCTGAGCCAGCTTTCCCTGGATAGCTCCGCAGCGTATTCCGCAGCCTGTTTGTTGATTTCTTGGATTTTCTTGCGGAGCTTTCTATTGTGTCGCTGCCGTTTCCAGCGTTTGGTCAGACTGCGCCGAGCTTGCCAGAGATGTGCCAGTTTTGCGTCGATACGTGGGGTTTGGTTTGTGGTTGCAATTCTCTCAGTGTGTTTTTCTACTAAGGTGATTTGTTCCTCTTCCCAGTGCTCGTAGGGCTTGCTCTCCGTCGTTGTCTCTTCTACCCCCTCCTCCTGTTCCTTCCTAAGGTTGTCCCAGTTCGTTATTCGTGCTATTCCGAACTTCGCCCTGAAGGCGGGGCCCCTTACTGTGATCTTCAGGACGTCGTGGTCGGACCCCAAGTTCACTCCTGTGTTTTGCCACGAAGCGTCCAGGATACCTGCCAAGAGCGACAGGTCAGGCGTGGTATCTCTGGCAGAGCTAGTACCCATTCGTGTTGGAGTGCCTGGTTCATTGAGCAAGGCCAAATTGTGCTGATCCATGAGGCTAGCTAGTTGCCTACCTCTTTTCGAGCAGAATTTGTACCCCCACGTAGTATGCGCCGCATTGAAATCGCCAAGTACGAGCAAAGGTCTATAGCCGGCTTTGTCCATGGCATCCTGAATTGTCCCCGCTAAGTCAAGGTCCTTCTTGGAAGGTCTGCAGTACATATTCAGTATAAAAACGTTGTGTACACTTCCTATACCTCGGCGGTGGATTTCAATCAAGGTGTGCTCACACCCTCTTTCTGTTGTTATACCCCTGCTACACTGGGGTCTAAATGTCATTTGAACCAAATGTCATTTGACTCAAATGCCAAGTTGTGCTGCTACACTACGTTTTAAAATGCCATTTGGCTCAAATGTCATTTGAGCCAAATGAGCACCGAGAAAGACATTTAAGATTTCAAATGCCATTTCCAGCACTCTCGGACGCAGCGTCTTCGATCGGCAATAAAAAATATAATACTTCCGTACGTAAAACAAACAAAATATTGTTTTTTGTAGAACTTTTTTCACTGTTTATTTACTTAAAATACGAAATCAACGTATTTAATCTTCATACTCTCAAAACCAGTGGGTCAGTTGCAAAAAAAAAAAACGCAAGACAGCCATATTTACAATCTTTTGTGTATGTGTGCACGTTTTTTGGACACAGTTTTTTTTTTTGCGAGTGTGCGCATTTCCGTAATTATTTTTTCCTGTTAATCCCCTGTAGTATTGTGAAAAACCACTTTTTACTGACAAATGGAAGGTAATTTGGAATCGAATGAGCAACCGGCAAGGCGCAGAAAGCGCGCGGCGGATGAAAATTCGCGACCCCGTCAGCGCAGTCAGCGTTGGGGCGAAGCCGAAACATTTGTGTTGATTGACCTGTGGGAAGGGCGGCTCGCGGACCTGCGGCGACAGAAAAGAAATAGCGTGGTCTACGACGAGATTGCTGAAGGCCTTCGGCAGGCGGGGTTTGAAAGATCCCGGGACCAAGTGCACGCCAAGATAGAAAATCTTGGTAACCTATTCAGGTGAGCACCAACTACTTATAATCACCGAGGTTAATGTTGTGATTCCACTGAAACGCTGTTCATCGCTCCCGAGCCTCTGTAATATTATTGGACGTTACTGTAGCACAAAATTGTCCCGTGGTGCAACCTGTAAATGGCCGGAAAACGCCAATAAACGCTCAGAAAATGCTGTTGCATAATATATTTCGTGGCGTTCGAGGACATCTAGACCGCAAATTAAAAGCGAAGCCTATTGCAAATATGTATGGGCCACTGCCCCTTGCAATGTTGTTGGTAAATCATAAGGTGCATTTAAATACTGTTTCAAGTGGTTGATATCACTGGAGGCTATTTCATAATATTTTATGTTTGCGTGCACTGTAGGCCATTAAGTCAGAGGAGAGAAACGTGCAACAGAAGTAGTACTACATAGAGGCTATTGCACAATGTATTGTTTGTGTGCATCATGGGCCATGAAGTGGGAGCAACCAGTTGAATATTTTAGCAATGTTCAACAGAATACCACGACATACTATGTGAAACAGTGTCATCGAATCCCTTCACTGCATCATTTCTTGCACAGAAATGTGCATTGTTTCCTGTGAGAGGCTGCTCTGCTTTAGCTAATGAATGCAGTGCATACGCAGGAACAAGTGAGCTTGAATGTTAAAGTCAGTTGTTTTGCCGAACTGTAAAGCCAAACATTGGTAGCTCAGATGGGGAAGCCTTTGCTAGAAAAATGAAGATGTGCTTGAAATGATGTACAACAACACTATGTGTTACATGCTGTTCGAACCAATGTTTATTCAGCCAGTGTATCATTCTTCAACCTTGACAACAATCACTCCTTGCAAGTTTTTGCACAATGCCTTTTCAGTGTGCATTTCATTTTTTTTACACCATCTATTCCAGAATTTATCAGAAAACACAGACGACAGGAGCTCCTCGCGTTAAATGGCCATTCTTCACCCGGGTAGGCAAGTTCCTTGGCAACCTTCCACGGAACAACCGAGCCTTGGTGCGTGAAAGCGCAGTCCCCAGTGTTGAGCAGGTATGGCAACGTATTGACTTTTATGCTGCACTAATGCTCTTGTTACAAGCACACTTGTCACATAAAAGGTGATCCGACACCATGACATACAATGCAAAAGACGTGTAGTGGCACCAGACAGAAAAACAATTGCACAACTTGACATAGTATGAGAAACCCAATACCGTCACAAAGCCAAAGATGACGTGGTTGGCTTGAAGGAAAGACAAGTTTATTGGAGCAAACTTGTGCTCGCCTAACAACTCAAAAACTACACAGGCATCAAAGCAGCAGTCAACAAAGTGACGTGCACAAGCGAGTGTCAGTGAATCGAATGCCGCGGGAATATATCTTTTGGCACGGGTGTTTCTTGAACCGTCGAATTACAACGAGAACGCTGTAGATTAAAGAAGACTATTCTAGGCTAGCGGCGTCAGGGTAAAACATTCTCTCTATCAAATGAGATAATCCATGCAGCATGAGAAAGAAAGGCTGGAGCATGCACTGATAACAGCCCGGCGCAGCCGGGTGGCACAAGCAAAAACATAAACAATCAAATCCCATGCATGGTTCGCGGCATTACAATACTATGAAAGGAAGCCAACAAAACACAATGCAAAAAATGTATTAACACCTAAAGCCACAACTTTCTGTATACAAGACAAACACATAAAGCAGTGGGATTTTGTATTGCAAGTGTGACGCCTTTTGTTGCCACTGATTTTTCATTCTCTCAACAGATCGTCATTGGAATGGAGAGGGGAGCATCAAGTGAAGTTATTGAAGATGATGTTGCACCCAGCACTTCAAGCGATGGCTTAGCAGAGGCTGAGCCTTGGTACAGCGACTTTGACCACGTCGAGTATGTACCAGATGACAATGGCGTCATACACGTGCCAGCAGTCACCCTGCTGGCTCCACCACAGACAGCTGAGCCGGCCAGGGAACAAACCATTGAGCAGCAGCCTCCACGGCAGAAGCGCAAGTCCACATCTCCTCCAGAACTTGTGGCCCTTCTCGAGGAGCAGAAGCTGATGCGCGAGGACCTCAAAGCAGCTCGAGCCAAGGAGTATGCACATCGGGAACGGCAGCTCGTCATGCAAGAAAAGCTCTACGGCGCCATGACACAGTACTTCAACACGCATTCAGCTCAAAAATAAAGTGTTCCCTCACTGCCGCCTCTTGTAATAGTCAACAAGGGCTGCCCTCACTTGATGTCCACTTCCTTCAACAGCATCAGTGTGGTGTGCTGGCTGCTCATACGCCACATTGCTGGCCTCAACGTCGGCACACCACTGAGGCAGAACACCATCACCAAAATGTTCGCACACATTGTTGAGGACACAGCATGCATGGATGGCCAGGCGAGCGTTGTCAATGTCGCACTCCATGCGCTTCAAAACGAAGCGAAATCGGGCTTTCATCCTCCCGAATGCGTTCTCCACAATTCGCCTCGACCTTGAGAGGTGGTAATTGTAGGTCTTCTGCTCTTCACTCAGCTGCCCTCGGTGGGGGAAAGGCTTCACCAGGTTTGGCGTAAGCGGGAAGGCTTGGTCGCACAGGATCAGTGGGGGCACTGCTGTGCCACTAATCACAGCTAGGGGGGCACGGAACAAGGGCCCCTCAACGGCTGTCGCCAGCTGGGACCGTTGGTAGACATACGCGTCATGGCACCGGCCCGGTGAGCCGACGTTCACAAAGCGAAATCTGTAGCGGTGATCCACCAAGGCAAGGAGGATCATGCTGTGCCTGCAGAAGTAACAGAAAAACAAGTGATGAAACATTAAGCATGGCACAGATTTTAAAAAAATCATGCATACTGAATAAGGCCAATATAGGCTGAACAGGTGCACCTCAGAGCTCCCACAGCATAGCAATTTAAGTGCGGCATGCTACGTTTTATTTAATTAGTACCTAGAAAGTTTATTTGATGAGATAAGATTGGGCATGATTGGCTTACCATCCTTTGTAGTTGATGTAGTCGCTGGCGTGTTCCTTCGGCGGCGACACAGGAAAGTGGCAGCCGTCCATGGCCCCGACGGCATTGGGGAAGTCACACACTGCTGCAAACTCTCGCATATGGTCTGTCATCCCCTGGGCTGTGGGCAGGCCAATCCACTCGTCTCCCATGACTTCTACTACAGCTTCGCAAAACTCTCGGTAGATGCTGTTCACAGTCGACCTCCCGACAGCAAAAATGATGGCCACTGACCTGTCCTCCGCGGACGAACAGAGCTTATATAGACCAACGGCCACACGCTTTTCCACGGGTATTGCCTCGCGCATCTGTGTGTTCATTTTCTCTAGAGCGCCTCTGCACGTTTCCGCAATGAAGCGGAACGTGGCGCGCGACACTCGAAAGTAGGTCTTGAACGCCTGGTCATCCAGTTGGGGAAGCGTGCGCTCAAACCATCCTTCGTTGCGGGGGAGCGCCCAGAACCGTCTTCCCGGTCTTGATGACAAAGAGGCGGCGGCGACGGCAGCAGCGATCACTCCGTTCATTCGGACCATCCTGTCCTCCGCAGCGTCCGCTTCGTATTTCGCTTCTTGCGCCTCTGCCTCCAATTGCATAACCGATGCCATCAGAGCTGCTATGCGTGCGTGACCGTCTCCGCCGGAGTCTTCGTTCTCCATGTCGCAACGGAAATGAAACGCAGCGGCGATGAGAACCTCGAATCAACAGCGAGCATGCGAGTATGGAGGCAGAATAACTTCAAGCATGGCTTCAAGCAAGCATGGTGGCGAGCGCAACGTTTATAGATGGCGAGCGCGAGCGACAAACCAGTGTAGCCAGACAGCACGAAACATGCGGCTAAAGGGATGAAAAAACATAAATTTCAATTCGAAATTACGCTAACAGCCACCGCGTTAGAGTCAAAACTGGTGTCTCTTCTAATTTGATATCATTTTACTCCCTCGGACTGCTCCTAAGTTTGATTGTTGTATTAGTGTACGAAAACAGAACGGAGCAACGACAGCGCCACTACAGCACAGCGAACAATTGTGAAAGCTTTTAAATGCCATCGAAATTGTAGTGTAGCACGGCGGATTCTGAATGGCATTTGAAGCAACCCATTTGAGTCAAATGACATTTTGTTCAAATGACATTTAGACCCCAGTGTAGCAGGGGTATTAGATGTTGTGTGGCCGCTATTGTGTTCCGCACCAGCACTGCTGTCCCTCTTTCCGTCAGATCGACGTACGTTACGAAGCCCGGGAGGTTGGGTTTCTTGTTTGTTTCCTGCATGACCAAGATGTCTGGCTTGCTGTCAAGTGAGTCCACATATTGTTGTAGCTCACCTGCCTTGCCTCTAAAGCCACGGCAATTCCACTGGAGAATTGTCGTGGTCTCAGTTGGCTTTTTAGTAGGACGCCCCATCTTGATTTGGGGTGAGGCTACTGGTTGTGTGACCACCCTCAGATCCCGTCTTGGCATACGGTACCCCCTTCCTTGTCTTTTGCGTCAGTAGAAGCTGATTAACGTTGGCTTCAAGCTTGTCTATCCTAGATATCTTTGAGGTCATTTGCGTCACCAGTTGTGATACCTTGTTTGCGAGCTGCCCAATGGTGCTGTTCATTTCTTGCATGGGATGCACCCACTCTGGTTCGTCCTTTGTGGCTGACATTGGTGACTTTTGGTGTTCCGGCTGGTCTGGCTGGATGTCCCGTTTGGGTACCTTTCTCCTTGCGTTGGTGTCCGTCCGTTGGCTACAGCTCTCAGTCTCGCTTTTATTTAATATCGATCGATACATTTCACTTAGATTTTCTATTTGTGCAGTTAGTTTAGCAATCTGCTCATTTTGTTTGGCTACCAATGACTTCAATTGTTCGCACTCTTTACATTGCTTCTGAGGCTCTTGCAATAATGGGGGAAATTGGTTGTCATCTATGATGGAGGATCTGTCTGACCAGCCCACCTGTTTTAGGTTGCTCCTAGCTGGTGTCTTGTTCCTGGACCTTGAGCTGGACCTCGACTGCTGTCTGCTGCCGTCACCGGCACGTGTTGAACCGGTGTTGGAGGTACTCCTCTCCTTTCTTCTTGGAGTCGCCGATCGGTCCCTTCGACTTTGGCTCGAAGACCGGTCCCGCCTCGACAGCCGCTGCTGCTCCACCGACGCTTTCTGTTGCAGGCCTTGTTGCGACTTCACCTGATGTTGACCTTGCGCCTGTCGTCGCTGCTGCTGCTCTCTCCGGCGAATAACGTACGGAGTGACGAAGCGCCTCGAACATCCTTTGGCGCCCGTAACGTGAGCGCCTTCGCACAGGGAGCACTTTGCCACGCAGGTGTGGTCAGGACCTGGGTCGCGCGTACCGCACTCGTGGCAGGCGCGTGTTCCTGGGCGTGGGCAGGCCGTGTTACGGTGGCCCACCTCGTAGCACACACTGCACACTGGTACTGTTTTCTTGTGGAGTGTGCACCGGTGTGCCGTTCCGTAGAGGTAGACGCAGCGGGGAACTTCTGACCCTGCGAACGTCAGGATCACAGTAGTTGACTTTTCCCCCATCCGCCTTGCTGCGTACAACTCGAAGCCGTCCTGCTCGATGTTTTCAATACAGACAGCGTGGCCTCCCAAGAGAGCCAGCCGCCCTCTTGGGATGCGGATGCGCGATGGAATGCGCACTCATCGTCCGCAACAGGAACAGGCGCCGCGTTGTTTTTTTTTTTCAGCGAGGAAAGCCGCATAAACAGACGTGACATCAGAAAGGAAAAACACGGCGATGAGATGTAATTGACTTGGGAGATATAGGGCTGGAAAAGAAAACCTCGTTTTTCGGTCAATGCCACCAGGTGTCGCCGAATGCAGCTGTTTGAAATGCTACGCTGGGCGGCCTATTTTGTGCACCTGAAGCTGCATGAAGATAAATTGACTGGGAAATTATTAAAGCCGACAATTTGGGTGAGAGCTTAGCGCCACCGAGATTAGATAGATAGATAGATAGATAGATAGATAGATAGATAGATAGATAGATAGATAGATAGAGAGAGAGAGAGAGAGAGAGAGAGAGAGAGAGAGAGAGAGAGAGAGAGAGAGAGAGAGAGAGAGAGAGAGAGAGAGACTTCTTTATTGAGACCAGCGATGTTCTCGCGAGAGTGGTGCCCTCTTCACGGGTATCCAAGCGCCGCCGTCTTGGCTACAACCGCCTTCTCAACCAGCAGGAGCTGGTCGGTGAGACGGCAGCTGGACAGCAGCGTATTCCACTGCTATGGGGGATGAGGAGGAGGTGTAGGAGTCGTGCGTTTTCATTATGGTCGCACTCCAGGAGGATGTGTCTGAGTGTGTGCAGTGTTTGCATTGGGCTTTAGAGTGATAATGGAACAAGAGGTGCATTCGCATTGGATGTGGCAACTTGTTCCATTGCAGCAGACTGAGTATTGTTTCTTGAGTCTTCGTAGCCTTTGGATGGGGTAGCGGGAGTGTTCTGCCGGTCAGTCTGTAGGGCTGGGTGATCTCTCGGTACGTCGTTAGTGGGGCGAGCTCTGCGTTCTCCTCCACGACCTAGTCTACAAAAACTTAAGCCTCAGACCTTACGGTTGGCAACTTCACTGCCCTCCAGGGAGGAATAGGCCGGTTCCTACACAATTTCGACGTCTCTGCCCGGTTGCTTGGTCGTCAGTATGTGATGGGTCGTCTGTGCCACCCAGACCGAGGTTAAACTCCTGCATGCTTGATTAGAATTCTTTATGATATGATAAAGGTTTCTTTGGTTCGTGCCAGGACTAGTGCTACAGCTATCCTCTTGTGAATTGTTGCAGGGTGGCGCCGCTCACGGGGTCTGCCGTCGTCGTTACCACCGCAGTTTTTGCTCGCCGTCCATGGTTTGAGGCTGCATGAGTGTAGGAAACCATGGTGATGGACACATACCTTTTACTGAGGTCCTTTGACTCGCGTCATCTTTGTTGATAGTCGGGATGCATGTTTCCAGGTAGCGGGCGGATCTTGATGTGGAGTCGCCATTCCTGCGGTATTTCCTTGGTGTCGTGGGATTCGACTGCATCAAAAATGTCGATGGGAGAGAGAGAAAAAATTCAGGTTCAATCATCTGTCGATGGAATATGCAAGGAGTCAGATTGTATACTGCGCGTGCAAGCACGCACACGCCTTTAGATCCGCTCGCGTCCCCTAATAACGAGATTTCATATATAGGGTGCCCCAGCTATCATGCACCAAGATTAAAAAAAAAAGCAATGGCGCCACTCGAAAAAAACCACGTGCGTAATGTTCGCAGTACTGTGGAGAAGCGGATAGTATTATTTATGTTAATGAGACTTGTTGTTTTTTCGTTTATTAAATATTTCTAATTAATCATCTAACTCGATAAGTACTCTTGTAATAATTAACATGCTAATTAGGCACATGTAGGTACCCACGAGAGGCATCTAACTACGGTATTTTCATTTATTCGGGCTGATAACGATTCAGCGCGAAATATGAAAAATACCACGTGACGGCGCTCCCGCCGGCCTCATAAAGCGGCGACCCCAAATAAGGTGACTGGAAGCAACTGCTTCTCCGGTCACCCGTCCGAAGAGACACCGCATCACTTTGGTAATGGAACGCAAGGAAGGAGCAGCAACAGCAAGTTTCGCAGGGCACGTGTGGCCGATAAGGCATAAACTTGGTCGCGGTTTCTTCTTTCTTTCTTTTCTTTATTTCATTCTGGCGAACTCAGAGGCAGCTTGCTTGAGGGCATTGCTTTACGAGGCGGGCGGGTGCGCTATCACGGGGTATTTTTCATATTTCGGAGGGTTTCATTATCAGTCAGAATAAATGAGTACGCAATTAGTTGGTAGCTCAAAATACCGCCGTTAGATGCCTCTCGTGGGTACCTACATGCACCAAATTGAGACTTTATGATTAGAAGAGTGCTTTTCGAGTTAGATAACTAATTACGATCAATCAGTAAATTAAAATGAAAGAAAAAAATTACTGCCCGCTTCTCCACAGTACTGCAAACATAATGCACTAGATTTTCTTCGAGTAACAACAATGCTATTGTAATGATGACAGCGCCGATGACCCCCGTCTTGACGATGACCCCCCTCCCTTCTCGTGGCCTTGCTGGGCCTCCCCATCCCGTGGCGGATGTTGGGGCGGCCTCCGCCGACGCCAGCGAGCCGCAACCCTTTGTTGGGCCTCGACGGCGGCTTTTGTGCGGCGTCGGGGGAGGCTTTCCTTTCATCTTGACCTTCGGGGACGGCCGGGGGGGGACGGAGGTCAAAACCCTTTTTGGCATGTGCGCTGCTGTGGGGGAGGCGGCATTGCTCGCGCCCTGCTCGCACACGCTTCGACGAGTTTGTCGAGAGCTGCGACTGCAAGTGGTCGCACGAAGACTCGCTCCCGTGGCGGTTTCTGGGCGCCAGACCCCACGCATCTTTCCAGCCAACCGTGCGGCGGTTTGGCACCTTTTTGGCCTCCGGGCCCCCACGAGGGATCGTGCCGCGATACTCCCTTGCGCGCTGCGGCGCCTTTTCATTTTAATCCAGTTTTCCTTGTCTTATGTTATGCTTCGTCGTCTCTTGTAAATACGTGTAAATAGACTTCTTTTTCTTCATCACCTACTGGCCTCGTCTCGTCATCGGGTCCTTCACCACCCTCCACGACGACACCAACCACCTCCACCAACGAACCAAACTTTACTGCTATTTTTTTAATCTTTGTGCATAGTAGCTGGGACACCCTGTCGAAGCGCCGCAAGTGATTGTTGGGTGATATTAATCGAGCTCACGTTTAACGGATTCTGAAGGAACTTGCGGCGCCTTCAGGCAGCGCCGCAGCGATTATGCAAACGACACGCCGGGATGTACAGCAGCACTTTCCTACTTCGATACCTTGGAGGTGACACCTCGTCTACAGTCGCAGATTGCGGTGAAAAGCCCTTACGTCAAATGTATCCGTGCCAGCAACCATGCGCACTTAGGCGTACGTGCAGTACGAGACACATCCCAGGACACATCCCAGGACATGCCAGCGCACGCAGGCGAAGTTGCTACCGAGGCGCCACTGATCGCGCAAGAGTACGGCACTGAACGGCACGTCGACAGACAATGTCGCCCTACAGTTTTGTCTACGTTTTCACGAAGGTACCGCCATGTGCAAAGGCGCAAGAATCGGGTGCGGACACGCCACTGTTCATCGCGATCACGGTGTAAGATATAGTGATCGCGATGTATCACAGCGCCAATCTCCAACGGCCATGTGCGAAGCGGCTCCAAAGAAGGGCCGCGACGATCCGGCGGGAAACGGCAGCTGCCCGGGCTCTATAGGTGACCGGTAAAAAGCGCAAAGGCTCATGGGTACGTCGTCTGCTCCAGCCACTTCCGGTTCGAGATCTCGCCTGGCCTCCCGTACGCCGGCGGCTTTCAGGCGCGTGTGTGCGTGTTGTTTATTTGCCACAGGGTGCTTACCTTTCAGGGGAGCCCCTAGTAGGATTCATCGTTGTTATTCATTGAATGTGCGATGCATCAGCGTTTGTTTTTTCGGTGGAAACAGATAAACAACACGCGCACGCGCGCATGAAAGCCGCTGGCCTACGGGAGGCGAGGAGAGCTCTCGAACCGGAAGTGGCTGGGCTCCACGGGAGCAGACAATGCACCCATGAGCCTTTGCGCTTTTTACCGGTCACCTATTCACACCGTGTGTTGTGCGAAGCGGCTCCAAAAAGGGTTTCCGCGCGTGGAAAGAGGCCCGAGAGCGAGAGTGCGTCGCCTGCGAGGGGCAGGCAGGCATTTGAGCGCGACGCGTGGCCAAGGATTCGGTCCAACAAAGGCCATCTCCACGGCAGCGGGTCGGAACCGCGAGCACGCGGCCAAACAACGAACCCGCTGGGGGGTGGAATTGAAAAAGCCAACGAGGCGTCTACCGCTGCTTTAACGCGAACGGAGTATACGGTAGTTTGGAAAAGAGCCGCGCGCGCTGTTTGCGGTCGTTCACGCGGCACGGTTGGCGGTGCCCGGCGGTGGACGTAGTTCGGCAAACTTCCGCGGCAGCCAGCCATTGCGGGAAAGCTCTCCTTAAGGAGCAGCTACGTTCTACGATGTCTCCGCGCCTGCAGTTGGGACAGTGTAAACTACACCGACCGGGTGTAACACCGTTGATTAGAGGGAAGGCCGAACACGAAATACATGCGTACGCCACGGAGGCGCCGAACGAGGCCATGTCCGGGCCATATTTACACTGCCTCCATGTGATCCAATCAGCGCTACAAGATTTTTTGCTGGTTTGTCTTCTTGCCACGGAAATAAAAAAAAAGAAGAAAGAACACCCCTAGCTGTGTTTGAGGAGCACAAACCACGCCAATAACCTTCGCCCGAATCAAGACACAGCCACCTCATCCATACAAAGACCGCGCAACCTCAATGTTGCGACAGCGTAACGCCCCTGTCGTCACGTAGGGAGGAGGAAGACAGAAGGACCGTCTAGGCAGCTCAGCATTCGAAATACCGCTCCCGTTAAAGGCGGACGCACCTCATCGCGTCCACATTTCTTGAATCTAAGTTCCGCCGAATCGCATGCATACACGCTCTACGGTGCGCCTTTGCAGTGACTCTCTTCTGGTGTGGCGATAGCAGCGACGGCGGTTGCGACCCTGCGGCGCCGCCACGGACGATTTGGCAGGGCTAAAAGGTCGAAATGTGCCGCAATCTCGAATCGACAGGAATCAACTCGAGCGCACTACCTCCTCCCCCTACGCTATCTCTCTCTCTCACTCCTTACTCTTTCAATCCGGCGCCCATGCAAATGGAGCTGGCGCTTTCAGCCATTGCTTTTAACGCCGAGATACTGGCCTCCATTGTGTACACCTTAGACTCCAAGCAACGAGCGGTCGATCTTATCTCGAGAAAACCGCTTGTGTGAAACATTGACGCATCCGAGATCTTTCATCGTACAACAACCCCTATATTTATCAATTTCCCGAGGCAGCTTACGATTCCATTATGCTGAAAGGTCTTGAGCCTCTTTGCGACACAAAATATCCGGCGAGGTAGAGATACTAGCTCTCCTTTGCTACTCGCGCTAAATCAAAAATACTAAAAATTAAATGAGAGAACGAACAAAAACGAGATAGAGGGGATATCGGAGAATAAGGAAGCGCTCAAGCTCCGGTATAGAAGGTAACACCCTGTGTTTGCTTTCGGTCCGGCTCCATTTGCCTGTCGCCGCAGAATACGACAGGAAGGAAAAAGGGTAAACTTAAAAGGTGGCATATTATCTCGGGCTGTTTCGCAAAGCGAGCGGGGCCGTGTACGATTCGAAGTGCCGGAACGTAGAATGTGTGTCCTCATCGAGGCCTGACAAACGAGGAAATCAGAAAGATAATATGGACTGTGTCGCATTTTCACGGGCAAGGATACGTTTAAAGGGACCCTGCAACACTATTTTTCAATTTTTTTTTGGAATCCTAAATGCTTGCAGAACGTAGTCAACCAACCCATCTAGTACTTAGATTAGAGGGTCGCAAATTACCTCAGCCAAAAAATTACTGCTCCATGCCCATCAGATAACGTAGAAATTTGCTCAGAAGATTTTTCTCTTTCCCGGTCTTGGTGTGCTTGGACCGCTGGAATGACGTCATTACAGTGGTGTAGCGGCTATTGGCCGGCTTTCTTTCAGTTGCACGAATGAGCGCATTCGATAGCCACTTAAAAAAAAAGCCCCAAAAGCAAAGTAGAAACGGAAGGCGTATCTACTGCGACGAGCAAAGCACGCAGTGCCGCGCCATGCTGGCGATAGCTATAGCTTTCGCAGTGCTTCCAGACGCGCCGGAAAGAGTTAACGTGTTTATTGAAAGTGTTGCAGAGGCCCTTTAAAATTGTGTACCTGCAATGGGACTGTATCGGAAGGGGACAGAACGCAATCGTGTCGCAAAGAGACGCGTAAGCAGGCCAAGTTGTGCGCACTGTACAGGGCGTGCGCATTCTTTCCCGAATACCTCACAGCCCAATCGTAACGCCTTTACCTGCGCAAAACTGGATAATTTGAGAAGCCCACTCATTTAGTCGTTATTATAGCGTGAATAGAGAATATTGGTCGAAGAAAAGTTCGACAGAAAAACAAGAAATAAAAAAATTATCAAGTTGAATTAACAATATAGAAACGTTGAGTTTTACAGTGCCCTCACAGGACAAATACAAAAGTACGAAAATCCAGAACGTATAAACTAAAACGTGAAAAGGAAATCTGGAGCCGCACCAACCGGGTAACACCCTGTTTTTGCACACAAATGCAAAACTGGCAACATTGACACTTTAATCATTGCACTAGTGTAAAGTGCAGATCATTGGTTGAAGGAAAAAAAAAAACTCAATAGAAGAAAAGCGGCAACGAACCCTTACACATTTGTACACAATTCCCGCAATTTCCTTGCACATTTCATTTTACCGCATTACAATGCAGAATCTTTAGGCCAAGTCCCGAGTTTTTTAAAATTATTATTGAGGGGGGGGGGGGGGGAAGGGGAAGGGGGGTTATTAACACGCATTTTTAGCGAAGCGAGCGAGTTCGAAGCTGTCGTTTCCTTCACGCCATCCTGCCCGCCGGTTTGCTGGCGTAGGCCATGACGACACACTGGAAAGTTCCAGGGCTAAATTTAGCGTACTTTTAGGGCGGTTAATCCAACGTTACTAGATTAACCTAACCTATCTAGTAACGTTGGGTTAATCAGTGCAACCTTCGCGTGAGCTAGAAACAAGAATGTCGATATTAACCATGCAATGAGCGAGAATTTACTCTGCGAATGCTGCACAAGTATGAAAACAAATAGCAAACCGGTGCGACATTCTAAAGATGGCGCAAGTTTTGTTTATGTCATAGTTAGTTTATAAGACTGTAAACGGTGTGAGCGCACTATTGCCGCTTTTTGTACCGTGTATATTTGTATTAAGAGTAGCCATTTTCCCATCTTTCTTGGCGATCCGCTTCCGTTTTAAGCACTAGCATTTCTGAATATACATGCACAGTTTTCTATTGTGACGTAAGGCTGAATATTTGAAACGAATATGATTCTCTACACGCGCGCGCACTATTCCAGCAAAGACACTTAGTTTCATTTTGCTGGCGTGACTTCAACTGATTAACCAATTAAAAATTAATACCGACTGAAGCATTAATAATCGATCAATCGCCCACCCCTACGGCTAACACTTACGTTTAGGCTCAAATACGCGCAACGTTTGCTTTCTCCTGAACATGTTGACGTGCGCTACATGTCAGCGAAATTACTAGTTTCAAGATGAGTTTGTTTATAGTATATGTATGAGTCTTCACAGTACAGTCTTGACGGCCTTTGCAGCGGCACGGTCCACATTAGTTTAACGCAGCGTCAAAAATGCACCGAGCAAGAAAACTGACGCACGAAACTCGGCGGTGTTGGCCGAGATATACACCGCTTATAAAAATTCCCTCTACGGTACAGAACACTGAAGCTGCGCGCGCCACGTTGACATCGCCGATATTTTCCTCGCTCGAAGAGCTAGCTTTAGAGGAGATGTCAGAAGTGTCACGAGCAGAATTTAAGTTTCCCGGAGCAGAGCACGACGTGAGGTCTATAATGGAAAACCGCCGAACCGTGACGTGTAAAGTGCTACTTAGGTGTTTGGAGGACAAGTCCCATAATGCTACCTTTTACGGAGAAACAACTTCGAACAGGTTGAGCGCGAAAAATTCGTTTATCCACGGGCGTTATTTTACACCGCTACACAATGTTACGACGTTAAGTGAAAGCAGGATGTCTCGCGCGAAGAAAAAAATATTTCTGATAAAACACCCCAAACAACGTAGACTTAGACTCTATGCGTATCCGGCAAATTTGACGGCTGAAATTCAATTTACGAAACGCAATAAAATTTCATGCCCACCCTTTGCATTTCCCGTTCTTCTTTTCTATCTTGCAATTTCTCAGTCGCCACCGAAGAACTCTTTCTGGGGCTCTTTTTTTAAAAAGCGATGAAACGAAGATGCGAAGGATAGAGTACTACCCTCCGCTTTTCGTTTCCCAGCTGAAGTTCCTTTTTTTTTACGCCACGTAAGAGAAGGCCTGAAAGAATGTAAAGGCGCTAGAGAAGTGGGGGAACACGCAGTGCAGCGGCGGAAGGCGGAACACGCATGTTGTAATGAAATTGAAAAAAAAAAAAAAAAAAACACGCCCTACAAAAAGAATAAAGAAGAAGGCAGTAATCTCCGATCTGTGCCCCAATTTCCAAAGAGGTACTACTTTCTTATTGACCGGAAAAAAAAACAATAATTTCGAAGCCAGCCCTTTCTTGCGATAGCTGCAGTTACTACAGCACCACCTTCCCTCGCCCACAACACCTACACCCATTCTAGTTAGACAAAGAAAAAGTAAAGCAGAAGCCATTACTGGGAACAACATCCTGCGCTCACAGCGGGCACGCATATTTCCAATCAAGCACCGCGAAACAAATGCACGCCAGCTTGCGGATGCAGAGTGAAGGAGAAGCCTATCCGGCGGTGCCGAGAGGCGACGCCCCTACAATAACTGCAGCCGCGCACACGGCGTTCCACGTGATAACGGGACGGCAACTATAATAGTGTACGCGGTAATGTCGCCGGTGCACGGTTTAAAATCTGCATTGCAAATGAGGCATCTCAGGTGCGGACATGGTTAGGTGCTGCAGCTGTGCCTCACTTCGCGGCAACGGCGCCGTTGTTATCCGCCGCGCAAGGCCACCACCGCTGGGCAATGCAGTGCCCGCTGGATTCACCGCCGTCACGCATGCGCACTACTCGTTCAGTGCACCGTACAACGAACGCACGCTATGCTGCAATAACGAGAATTGCATCTTGGGAGATCGACGGCTGCTTTATGCGACAGTAGTATTGGCGGGGAGCGCGACCACGGGCGGCGCTGCGAAGCGCGCCTCCGTGACGTCGGCTTAGGGATTCTCGTATTTGTCGTCTGCTTCACTCGGGCTCGCTCTCCCTGCTGCTTCTTTGTGCTCGGTTGACGTGTGATGGTTGTCCGCGCGAGATTTTGCGTGTGCGTAACTTTTTATCATGATGATAGCCTTAAAATCGCATACACTAGCTCAAAGCGTGATTTAAAGTATAGTTTTTGATGCCTCTACGGAAGAAACATTCACGGCGTCGCCCCGTTCCTTGCGAAGCCGGTGCTGTGCGGAGCTCGAAGAGTCGGAGTTAGGCGTCAGCTTCTGTATTAAGCAATCTTTCGAGCCAGCTGCTAGTAACCGACTACAGAGAGAATACAAGACCAAAACAAATTCCCTTTGGAGCTGTCGGCTTTGCCAGAAGGCATTCCGATTCCCGGTTATCATATGTAAGGTAAAACAGTTTTTGCAACCTTGCCGAACGCTCGAAAGTATTGTATCACATCAATTTACGTTGTCATGGCATGAAAGTGTGCCGCCATGTACTATAGGCTGCAGAAACTGTAGGTTGAGTTCCAAATAACCCACTGTGTGTATAGCTAGGCACGTGCTGGTTTTATACCACGCTTCTAACCAGCATGGAGATTTATTGAGCAAAACGAGCAACGTCTACGGTAAATATACGGTAACACTATGTTTGCTCAGACCTGGACGGATATTCCGGTACATTTTCCACAGCCAAATCTTCCCAATATTCAGATATGCGTTATAGGAAAACTGCACTCAAGAGGGAGAGGGGGAGGAGGAGGAGGAACTTTGCTTAACAAAAAAATCGACGTGGTTAGTAGGCCGGCTGCTCAGAGTAGCAGTAATTTTCCTCAATTCATAGAATGTCATCCCAAATAGACCAGGATTTGTTCTTTAAACCTGGAAGTGTTGGAAAACAATGAAAAGCATCTTATAAATATTCATCCGTTTCGATTCTTCTAATATGCGGGCGTATACTATTTATTGCGTTCGTTGGCGTGTATATCAAGCCTTCAACACCGAAATCACGTTATAATTGTTCGAGTTGATAGTCAGTTCGTTGTGATAACGATGGTTGCGATAGAAATACTGAGCACAAAAGCCGCCTTCGAGTACTGTGGACAACGTTGTTTTGGGTGCGATCGCGATGGCGTAGCACAAACCTTCTCATTGTATTTGGATGTGAATAAACAACACACGCTGTGGATATGCACCTCCTTGAACGCAGCCATAACTAAAGCCAATTTGTGAAGAAAGAATGTGTGCCATACAGCCTGCAAAAAATACCCACACGACCTTTGTGAGCCTCCCAAACATGCCCAAACATAGTAATAGGACGTTTGTGACAGTGCAAAAAATCAATGCATTGGGCACACACACACACACACACACACACACAAAAAACATTCATTTGATACCAGTCAACAACAACGAAAGAAAAGGAAGACATCTGCTTTACTTCCTGCTGTGCCATGCGTGCGTAGGGGCCCGCTGCTTGGTACGTAGCATGAGGCTGTTGAGTCGCCATAAGAGCATCTCAAAAGTACAGTAGGGAAGCCTACGCATTTTCAACACTTATCGAGGAGCTCTCAGCGCTGAACCTCGCGAATAAGCTCGAAAGGACGAGTTACACACAATCTTCTCACCGATGCTCTGAAGAAAGTTGTTCTCGCTCTTTTCGTGCGTTGCAAACTTGTAGGGGATACAGCTTGAAATTATTCAGATGTGTCAGAAGGTGGCAAAAATCACTGAAAATAACTGAATTACTGTAAATGCGCTTTTTAATGCACTAGAGCATCAAAGCGGGCGATTTCTAGCACAGGCACTGCTGCCCTTCGCAAGCGGAGGGTAGCAGACGATAGCGGCGCGAGTCCCTAAGCCGACGTCAGAGCCAGGGGGCGCCACTCAAACATCTCACCGCCAATAGTGTACGGCTGAACGGCAACCAATGAAGAAGTTAGGATGCGTGTGTTGTACAAGTGCCGTCATAAGTAATTTGAACAAGGACTTGTGAATATCACAAAATATTTGTCTTACTGGCTTTGCGACAATCATTACCGATTTAGAGGAAGTTTTTTTTTCTTTTAAGGAGGGCCCCTTTACATGCACACCAATGCAGCCAGCCAGCTTCCCGAAGAAGAAATTCCTGTAAATTAACGAGACCGTGTTCCAATTACTTTTGACGGCACCTGTACATTCGGCTTCAGTAGAGGGTAAATGGAGTGCCGCACTGGCTGGGGAGGTCTCCTAACGCACGAAGAGCACAATGCACCGCGTATTACCGGGTCCGCGCTTTCGAAGTTTATTTTCTACCCATCGCACAGGTGTCGTTCAATGTCCGAGTGCCGTGTTGAAATTTGTCAAACTATAAAGTAAATTTATCGCGTGCGCGCGCGCGCACGCACGCATGCACGCACGCGCACGCGCACGCGCACGCACACACACGCGCACGCGCACACACGCGCACGCGCACACACGCACACTAATGCGCAACTTAAAAAGCAACATCTCAACTCTCTTAGGAGCACGAAAAAATCATTCGAACAAAAAGAAAAAAATGCAGTGAGCGCATTGTCCTGAACAGTAGCGGCTGCTAGCGGTTCAGGCACCGCAAGCCAGAAGACGCGCGTTTCAGGATCACGCACTTCAAACATGGGACTTGGAGTAGAGGGAACGTATGGACACGACCGGTCAATATTTGTTGTGGTGAGTGCTTCACATGATGGCAAGGCAAACTTCAGCAGACAGAACAAGGCTCATAAAATGAACATTCAAACGGTCAGTATTCATGGATAGAACAGTGTAAGATGTCACCACTGCTCAAAACTATGCACTCGAGTGTTTCTGATGTTGCTGCAGTTTAAGTGAGTGGTATACAACTTTGCCAGGTTCAGATTCCATTGGCGACCTGTCCGGATCCAGGGATTCTTAGCACCCTCTGCTGCGTCACAGGTCTGACCACCGCCGTGGTCAGTTGCTTCGCAGCCGCAGGGGACTGAGCGCCGTGGGTTAATTGGCGTATTCATGGGAGGTTGTGGCCGTTACTACACCAGGGGGGCCAATCCTGCTCTGGTGAGGGAGTGCATTACCGGCAATGGT
Source organism: Haemaphysalis longicornis (assembly GCF_048455015.1). NCBI lineage: Eukaryota > Metazoa > Arthropoda > Arachnida > Ixodida > Ixodidae > Haemaphysalis > Haemaphysalis longicornis. Next base: position 111,466,719 of record NW_027526460.1, read on the forward strand.
CGCCGGGGTCAGGCCGCACCCCAAGCCCCTTTGTGCAATTCCATTAATACGCGGACTTTTTTTTTTAAATGCGGAGCATTTCTTAGGCTCGCGATGTCACTCGTCGATGTTGTCGGCGCCGTCCACACGCTCACTGCGCATGCGCGTCGCGTCGAGGCGCAGGTGCGCGTCTCTCCCCCGTACCCTCCTCGCTCTCAACAACAGGTGCGGTGGTGCGGGAGGAGCGCGTGTACCCCGTGCGCTCCGTCGCTCTCAACAACAGCTGCGGCGGTGCGGGGGGAGCGCGTCTGTGCGCGCATGCGTCGTAGCTATCCGTGGGCTGCGTCGCGCTCAACAGTAACGGCGGCAGGGCGTGTACACGTGATAACGGCGTGGTGGGTGCGTGGAAAGTTCGCGCGCTTGTGCACGGAAGTGTGCGCATGTGCGTCTCTCCCCCGTACTCCTCTCCCTCGAACGCGGGCGGTGTGTATATAAGCGGCGGAGCGCGCGTTCGGAATTCAGTCAAGGGCCTCTTTGCTTGGCTTTCGCTTGACTTGACGCTTTGCTTGACGGCACCAAGCAATAAAGACAGACTTTAACTTTACACTCCTTGCCTTCGCTTCTCCTTCATTCAATAAATAAGAATAATAAAGACGAAATAACAATTAAGCATTCCCAAACCATACCCAATTACGCAACATTCACGCGATACCCCCACCACTCTGCGACGCATTTACTCGAGTTCCCCCCGTGGGAAGATGCGGGCGGGTCTTTTTTTAATCCGGTGGGAATTGTCCGGCACCGGCATTCGAACCACGGTCCTTCTGCACGCGAGGCGGGTGTTCTACCCCTACGCCATCGCTGCATCGATGGAATCTGATCCTGGCAACGTTTAACGCGCGAACCTTACCTAGCGAAGCAAGTCTCGAGGTGTTGTTCGAGGAATTAGAGGGCATTAAATGGGATGTAATAGGGCTTAGCGAGGTTAGGAGGACAGGCGAAGCCTTACGGTGCTGAAAAATGGACACGTCCTATGTTACCGTGGTCTAGAGGACAGAAGAGAACTGGGAGTGGGATTTCTAGTCAATAAAAGCATAGCTGGCCACATAGAAGAATACTATAGCATTAACGAAAGGGCAGCAGGTCTTGCAATTAGGCTCAATAAGAGGTACAAGCTCAAGGTGGTGCAGGGCTACGCGCACACATCCAGCCACGACGACCAAGTAGTGGAACGCTTCTATGAAGATGTGGAATCCGCAATGGCTAAAGTAAAAACACAGTATACCGTAGTTATGGGGGACCTCAATGCTAAAGTAGGCAAGAATCAGGCTGCAGACAAGGCAGTTGGGAACCATGGTCTGGGCTGTAGAAATAGCAGGGGGGACCTACTAGTTGAGTTTTCAGAACGGAATAACCTACGCATAATGAATACCTTCTTCTGTAAACGGGAGAGTCGGAAGGGGATCTGGAGGAGCCCCAATGGGGAGCACAAAAATGAAATAGACTTCATATTATGCGATAACCCTGGCGTCGTGCAGGATGTGGAAGTGCTCGGAAGGGTAAGGTGTAATGACCACCGTATGGTAAGATCTCGAATTAGGCTAGATATGAGGAGGGACCGCAACAAGCTAGTACGAAAGAAGCCGATAAATGAGCTAACAGTAAGATGTAAAGTAGAAGAATTCAGGATCGCGCTGCAGAACCGATGCTCAGCTCTTACCGAGGACGCCGAGCTTACGACACAGGAAGCCAGCGACAACCTTACACGCATTATCACGGAGTGTGCAGTAGAAGTCGGGGGCACTATGGCTAGACAGGATACTGGTAAACTTTCACAGGAGACGAAAGATCTAATCAGAAAACGGCAAACCATGACAATCTCTACCGCAGCTGACAGAATAGAACTAGCGGAGCTCTCGAAGTTAATCAATAAGCGTAAGACAGCTGACATACGAAACTATAATATGGAGAGGATCGAATACGCTGTAAAGAACGGAGGTAGCCTGAAAGCAGTGAAGAGACGTCTTGGCGTGGGGAAAAATCAGATGTATGCACTTAAGGATAAGCAAGGCAATGTCATCACAAATAGGGATAAAATAGTCACAGTGGCCGAGGAGTTCTATAGGGATCTGTACAGTAGCCGGGACATCCAGGATAATGCCGAGATACTAGTTCACAGGAGATAGACATCCCACCAGTAACGACCGAAGAAGTAAGGAAGGCTTTGAAAGAAATGAAAGGGGGCAAAGCACCTGGTGAGGATCAGATAACAGCAGACCTCTTGAAGGATGGCGGAGAAATTGTACTTGAAAAACTGGCAAACCTGTATACGCAATGCCTAATGACCGCAATGGTACCGGAATCTTGGAAGAACGCGAACATCATCCTAATCCATAAGAAAGGTGACATGAAGGACCTGAAAAATTACAGGCCGATCAGCTTACTCTCAGTCGTCTACAAGGTACTTACCAAGGTAATCGCTAACCGAATTTCTGCAAGATAAGATTTCAGTCAACCTAAAGAACAAGCAGGATTCCGTAAAGGTTATTCAACAATAGACGATATTCACACGATCAATCAGGTAATAGAGAAGTGCGCTGAGTATACTGAACCCCTATATATAGCCTTCATAGATTATGAGAAAGCATTTGACTCGGTCGAAATCCTAGCAGTCATTCAGGCATTACGGAACCAGGGGGTAGATGAGCATTATGTAAGAATACTAGAGGATATCTACAATGGGTCTACAGCTACCATCATCCTCCATAGGGAGAGCAGCAAAATACCTATAAGGAAGGGTGTCAGGCAAGGAGACACAATCTCTCCAATGTTATTCACAGCATGCTTACAAGAAGTATTCATAACGTTAGATTGGGAACAGGTGGGAGTAAGGGTTAATGGAGAATACCTCATTAACCTCAGATTTGCTGAAGACGTTGCCTTGCTAAGTAACTCGGGGGATGAATTGCAAAGCATGCTTTCCGCACTGGGCGAACAGAGTAGAACCGTGGGCCTGATAATTAATATAAAGAAAACTAAAATAATGATCAATAACCTCGGGACAGCACAGCGATTTGAGATAGGTGGCGAGGCAGTGGAAGTGGTAAGCGAATATATCTACTTAGGCCAAGTTGTGACCCCAGATCCCAACCATGAGGCAGAAATAATTAGAAGGATCAGAATGGGGTGGGGTGCATATGGCAGACATTCTCAGATAATGAATAGCAGCCTACCATTGTCGCTGAAGAAGAAAGTGTATGACAGCTGCATCTTACCGGTACTCACCTACGGGGCAGAAACTTGGAGGCTCACTAAGAGGGTTCAACTTAAATTGAGAACGACTCAGCGGGCAATGGAGCGGAAAATGATAGGTGTAACATTAAGGGACAAGAAGAGAGCGGAGTGGGTCAGGGAGAAAACGGGTGTTAAAGACATATTAGTAGAAATTAAGAAGAAGAAATGGACGTGGGCAGGGCATCTAATGCGAAGGCAAGATAACCGCTGGTCATTAAGGGTAACAGAGTGGATCCCTAGAGAAGGCAATCGTTGCAGGGGGCGGCAGAAAGTTAGATGGGCAGATGAGATCAAGAAGTTTGCGGGGATAAATTGGTCACAGTTGGCACAGGACCGAGGTAATTGGAGAATAATGGGAGAGGCCTTTGCCCTGCAGTGGGCGTAGATAGGCTGGTGGTGATGATGATGATGATGATACAACTTTGCCCACAGCCGATAACTCTCAGGCAGAGCTGGTCAGTGTTCAAGGGCAGAAAATTCGCCAAAATTTATGAAACCGTGATTAGTTTAATTTACTCTTGCATTCCTACGCGCGTGAAGTACATGCAGCTTCTGCTTTCAGAGAGAAAGAGAGAGAGCACCTTACTCAAAAAAAAAAAAAAAAGCGGGAAATGGGAGGGAAGTTGCCGTTGCCGCCGCCATGTTGGGAGACGTACAACTGCGGAGAAGTTAATAAATCTTATAAAAGGATGTACTTCTTGTATGCTACAGGCTAGAGGAGTTGCCCTCGTCCACGAACGTCCTCGCCGCAACGAAAGATATACTACTGAGGGAGGCGTGGGCCACCATGTTTAGAGCACTCAGGAAAAAAATGGAGGTAATAGCACGCCAATGATATATATGTACTATCAGATCTGGAGTATCATTCCCTTGTGTACGCATCAGACCAGATGCGGTGCTTACTCCGAGAGGCAGGTGCCGGTGCACGAAGGCACATTTAAAAGCTATGCAGATAAGCATCCACGAAGGTCGATCCAGTCACGCACTAAGCGGACTTCACGCAGGGAATGCCAACGGGAATGCAGCGACCTCGCGATTCAGACCTCCCTCACTCTCCCGCTCCAGCCGAGGCTCTGACTCCGCCAGGCGCTTACCACCGTTTGACCGAACTGGGTTAAGCGGCATCCACACGGAGGCAGGCACTCTGAACGGTGCCCGGAGACTAAGAAGCGTACGAGGGCGCTGCAGGCAGACAACGACCGGCTTTAGGCAGACACCAACTCTGCTCGTGATCGACGCGCGCTGATCCGAGAACGGGGAACGCGGGAATTTCAAAGGGGGGCGTGATCCACGGCACGCCAACAACAAGAAGACGACGTCGATTTCTCTCGCCACCTGCATTGAAGATCCGGCCGGGCCCGATACGGCGAATAGATTGTGTCCGTTGCTTGTTGCGCGCTGTGGACGCGGCGCTGACGCATTGCCCAGAACACCGAGGCGATACATTATCGACGTTAACGAGCTTCAAGACGCGCGCTATACAATACGCCCGCGTCCGCTTTCTCACTGCACATTATATCCTGAGATGGACGCTAGAACACGTGCTGGAGGGTATCGCCGCGATCGCGGGCAGCGCACATTGAGCTTCGAGAGAGGTGAGGCCGGGTGGGTCAGGTGCTGGCTGGAGAGCACGACTTCATTGGTTCGAAGCAGCGATGGCGAGGCTTTATGTTTCGGTGGGAGCTAATAATAAAGATAGGGATGAATAGCGCGCCAGCTCTAAATAACAGCGAGTATTGTCTGACTACTTCGCAGCTGGCCGGAGGGGCGCACCGCATGAATAAAAGTGTTCCGGAGGCATGGAAAAGAAATTGATTATGCGAGAATTACACACGAAGGGCGACAAGCATACAGTTGCAACAAGGTAGCGATATTTTGATACACAACGTGCAATAATTCTGCGGCAATTTTTAAATGAGCATTCTAATGTCTGTCCGGTCATAGCTTTTTATTACTTAGATCTAAGCAACAGTACATGTCCAGCGAAGCAGATGAGGACCTATTAGGATGACTCCAAGTCGCGTTCATGCTGCTGTTAAAGTGACTGCAACACTTGCGATAAACACTTTCACGTCTTTCGCTCGCTTCTGGAACTACTGCGAAAGCTACAGTTATCTCCAGCACGGAGCGGCACTGCGTGATTTGCTCGTCGCAGCAGATGCGCGTTCTCTTTCTGCTTTGCTTTTGCGGCGATTTTCTAAAAAGTGGCCATTGACTGTGTTCATTGCTGATGCTGAAAGGTAGCCGGCCAATGGTCGCTACATCACTCTAATGACGTAATTCGAGCGCTCGGAAAACACGAAAAGTGGGAAAGAGAGAAAAATCGTTTGAGCCAGCTTATAAGTTATCTGATGGGCATATTGAAGTAATTTTGTGCCGACGAATTTTGTGACCCGCCATTCTAAGTTCTGGGTGTTTTTGTCGACTATATTCTGAAAGCATTTATTATTTAGAACAAAAAAAGTTGAAGAAAGTGTTGTAGCATCTCCTAAGCAACGCGAGTCGGGAGTTTCCCTCTCGATTTCTCCCTCTTCGAATAAAAATGAACATGAGAAGTTGCGGCCACCAGTGATACCTCGTTCTCTTTCTCAGCCCTTCGTGCTCGGAATTTAAATAAGGCAATGAAATTCATTCGAGCCTGTTATCCCGTCATTCACGGGCCACAAGTTGCACGCGGCAGAAAAGAACGGCCCCAGCGAAAAGCCGGCGGTATCGCCGCACAGCCACAGTCAAACGGCCGGCTGAGTGGAGGAGCCGGCAGTCTCAAAAGACAGTAACGCGCTGGAAGAGTGACTTTATTGTGGGCTGCGCATAAGGTTTCCATCTAGCCTTTTCAAGAAGCCCGCACTACACCCTACCAGCGGCTACCACCCGAAACGAGAGCCCGTTGTCAAACCGCTCTTCGGAAAAGGAAAGAGCAACTCCCGTTCTCCCTTCCTCCCCCTGCTTGCTCCGAGCTTGGCTTCTCCACATCGCGCAAAAAGAGGCGCTGAGGCGTCGGAAATTCATTCACCTCCTCCTCCTCGTCGTCTGATTGCCGCAAAGACAGCGCTGGTCACGTCAGCTCGTAAAAAACACTGCGCGGCAGCAGCGCGGGTATGGGGGCTCTCTTTTGTTAGAAACGCCGACGGAGCGAAGTGGTCTCGGCGGCGAGTCGGCGGTAGTGAAGCCGCTGGGGGTGGTGGGAGGAAACATTCCTGGGCTGTTAGTGTTGGCTTTACGCACTTTCTCTCTCTCTTTCTCTCAAAACGGGATGGCGAGGTTATACTTGTGGGTGGGTCGAGAACCGTGTAACATCCACAGTGCTTCACGTAGCTTGTGAAAATTAACTATAGGTCCAAATTAATTTGCGATTAGTGCAAATACGGCCCTGTTCATGATGCGCCGAAGTTACAAAGGGCGCAAACTTTACCTGAGGCCAGGTAGCAACTTAGCGCAAAAGTGTTAGGCAGGATCGTGGCCAGAATGGTGGAGGCAAATTACTCGTTAATTACTGCCCTCCGGCGGAGAAGGCCCCTTGGGGGGCTCATAAAGTATTCACCCCTGAGCGTCGCCGGATCAGAAGTTCCAGAAGGCGACGCCAAAGGACGCGTCACGGAACAGAAGGCGCCACAAAGGCGCGCTCGGTGCGATCGCCGAGAAGCTGAAATAGCATGGGGGAGAGGACAGTACCCTGTGGGACTCCAGCGGTTGACGCTCGCTGAAAAGCGGCCGAAATCAAACGGCTCCACCGCCGAGTCGCGCCACGCTGGATGTAGCGAATCTCGTTACTATCTCCCTTCGAAGTGGATTAAAAATAGAGTTATTCTCTCTCTGGGTCGTCCTATGGCGAACTTTTTTCATCGGAGGCGTGTATGTGTGTTCTCGACCTCACTTTTCTATAAGTAATTGCCGCAGGGATGAGCGGATTTACTCACGGCTGGCTTACTGGTTGCTTTGTGAAGAATAGTGCACTAAAATGATTGCCCGCAGGAATTTTCGTGTTGTGGGCAGAGGAGAATACTGTAGTCCCTCGTACACGCACAGTATTAGCTTTTTCATCGCGTCAATTTTTAATTCATTTTACCCGGGCAACGAAACAGATTTGACCACTCCAATAAAACGTTCATTCCTCCTCCTGCTCCATACAGTGAAGGAAAAAAAAGCGAAGAGAAAGCTGTTCAACGCCTTCTTTAGGGATGCTTCGGCCCTGCGCTGACATTTTCAGCATGCAGTGAACATTAAGAAAGATATAACGTCAGTGATATAAATGTATAGTCCAGAGATTGGGAGTTGCACTTTGTTTCAGTTTTGGTCATAGATATCGGTGAGCTCGTTTGCGAACACATGATGCCTTGCAGGAACCGCCAGTGTACGTTAAATGACTGTGCACTTTCAAAAGTATCGATATAAAGTTGGGCCCGTGGACAAAGACCGACAGCGTCTAGAGTTAGCGACTCCCATGGTAGGACATGGGCAGGCACGTATCACGGAAGCAATCAGGCGATGCACAGGCGGCCGTCTTATTACGCAAGTGACGACAGGCCGTGCAGATTCCCTGGTCAACCGGCCACACCGGCCAACGCGCATATACGTCCCCGAACGGAACCGGCCCAGTTGTTCCGGCAAGTTTTATATACTTCCACCGGAAGTGGGGGTCGACTTCGGGAAGCCCACGGATGAGATGCCAAGAGACGATCAGGGGACACGTAGCGGCTACAAAAACGGCCCCGAGATATGCGAGACGATCAGAGATCGCCTCGGTAATCAATTTGCACGGCCGCACTGTCTTTAGCGCCATCGATTGTGCGACCAAGCACAAAGGACCCGAAATGGGATAGCTGCCGATAGCACCGTGAAGCAATGGTGGCCCTGTGTTCGCAGGCAGCAAAATAGAATGCGAATGGGGTTCTGACGACCGACCTCGCGCGGCTGCAGTCGTAAAATTAGGAGCACCCAAGGAGGGGCCGGTCATAGGGGGATAAGATAACCGTATGCCCATATCAAGGAGGACCCGTGCATGTGTTCGTTTGGGAAGCATTAACTGAAAATGATAATAGAATAAGCGGAGCAAAAAATATGACTAGCTTTTCTTTTCATTCAGCGCTAGCCCGCATCGAAGGCGAACTAAGCTGGGGTATAGCCTTCTACGGTTGATATAGTGATTATTTAATATTTCTGGAATATTGAAGTCATTCTATATGCGCGCACGCTATTTACAAATGGTAAGCCACTGCATTCGTCCCCGATGACAAACGTTCCCACAACTTTTTTTATATTTATTTCTCCCTTTCCAAATTAAAAGCACTATTACTACTAAAAAGCAGGTTTAACTCCCCAAAACTCGAACAGCAGTCAAGAACAATACAACACCCCCTTCCCGGGTTTTCTGGGTCAAAATTATAATCTGTATTCCGGAGTTAGGCAACATACATATTTAGACGGGTTACTTCATGCCCAGGAGCAAGCGCTCTGACCAGTAGCAGGAGAAGGGATTTACTGCTTCGAAATGCCAATTAAGAAAAATCGACCATTAAGCGCTAGACGATTCCACTAAAACGAAGAACACGACAGCTCTGCTATCGCGTTTCGGGAAGTCCCGCTTTGCTGACAGGGGCCGGGCAATTTTTGCAGTACTGAACGAGTGGTTGGCCACACCAGAGGCATGTCAACACCAAGTTAGAAGAAAAACGCGCTGAAGAATCGCTCCTCAAATACGTTAATCTTCTTTATTGCCATCTTCACACGAAAAGATGACAAGAAGAGGTTACGAAAACGTCTCCACGCTGTTCTTTTATTGCGCGTTTTCAAATGGTTGTATCCATGGTTCGTCGCCCTATTCCTGTTTTTCTACCCCTCGGACACTCTTGAAAACATGTGAGGCCCTGTGGCTTCCCTCTTTTATTTTATTTTTACCTTTGGGTCAAACCTCAATTGCCATTAGGCCAGTTCATTTATTGTAAAATTGGGTTTATCCTGCAATACTTGGTGGCGCGGGATGAGGCAGGTTCATTTAAGTTTCTTTACAAAGCCTCACATTAACTCCTGTAGTCTTAACTTTCAGGCGGATCAGACCGCATCAATGAGTGTCTCACTTAACGAGTTTATCGCCTGTCTCTCTTGGGTGGTTGTGTTTTTTTTTCTCTTTACTTGTTGCTTTGAGCGCCCTGAAGCAAGATCAACTTTGTTTCACATTCAGCCTGAATAAATTAGGCTTTCACGAGTCACGGTTCCTACTATACTAACCTTTGACATAAAGCGATTATACTGGGAATATGGCCAGGTGGAGATCGCTCTCTCACTGCCTCGATTATTACTCCCCAGCAAAACCGTAAACTAATTAAATTTGTCTCATGCCGGCGGTGGGCTCCCCGTGAACGTCATAGGCGCCACTGCGATGTTGGCGGCGGTTGTTGGTGACGGAAGTGTTGGGTGTACTACGAGGTAAATATTCTCACAGATGAGACAGGGTGGATAGAGAGACGTACAAGACTTTTTTTTTTTAATAAGCAGGAACTAACAATGCTGCTGCCGGGAGTGAGACTCGCCGTTTCCTGGACCAAGCGTCCTATCCTTCCTCTTCAGTTTTTTGCACATGACGTCTGGTTTTAGGTTATGAAACCTCCTCTTGTATAAGCAAATTTTGTGATTCCTTTATTGCCAAAATAAAACCTTTTCTGACTGCGACTCTAAAACATACAAAGTATGCCCTCTTTCCAATTCCTGCCACCGACACATGTGAAGGTTCGTTCCTTTTTCCGCGCGGCTGATACATTTTTCCCTGAATAAGGAGTTCGAGGCAAGTAAAGTCCCGTTGCGGTGAAGTTAGCCGCACAAGCAACAGCACCATTTTGTATATACTGCTGGTTCAGGGCTTCATTTCTTTTGTGAAAGATGCCGTGCTCATCCTGACCTGCGTTCGTAATATTCCATTGACGTAAGCGTCGCCGCCCTGACCGAGATGACAACAGCCGTGATTATCACCAGTGAAGCCACGAGCGCCCACCCGCAGAAGGCTCTGGGTAACGTCACAACCAAATCAAAGCCGAACAAACAGTTTAAGCGCCACAAGTGACAAGACGTCAGTCGCTGCTATTGTGGCCGACCAATCCGGTTATAGACAATGAAACAGGCAAAGAGGAATCGATGCTGTTCAGAGCCCACGAGAGAGACGACCGACCCGTTCAGCAGCAAGAACGGAACGCTATTCCCGACAGCTTCGGAGCACGCGCTCCACGTCAGGCGCTCTCGCGCGCTCGCTGACACGTGTCAGAGTGGCCAGCGGCCCCTACAGATGCATTCATCACGCCTGTCACACCAGCCCCGTAGACCATTGCCACGGCACGCTGCAGGCAGTGGGTGATAACGAGTCAAGGTCACACCACTCTGGTGTGGATACCTTATCGTGCGCAACAGGCAACTTTATTGGGACCTTTATTGGGACATTGGGAAATTCCCGGACATTTCGCGGCGCCGAATGTCGGCGAAATTTTTTGCCCTATTTCGCGGCAAAAGCGAGCCGCCATTTTCAAGCTGTTACATAACATTACGTCACACTTACGCAGCTGAAGCTGCTAACGTGTGACGTGATCGTTCCCGCCAACTGTTTAAAATACGTCACGCCTTCTCAGCCAATCACATACAGGGCGTGTAATACAAGCAGTATTGTTGTTGAATAGCAAAGACCGGCCTACGTTGTCATGTCCGGTGCATTTTGTCTAGTTTTTCATTGCCGCCCAAGAATTATGCGCTTTCAGTGAAGAGAAAAAAGGCAAACTTTACAACTGTTGACAGTACACATCAATAAACGACAAAATGACGAAACCACACACAACCGCTTTGTCAAACGGAAACACGTGACCAAAATTGAAAGTCAATCGGAAAAGACTACCGGCAAATTCCCCAGTTTTCTGGGAATTTGTGCAGTCGAGAATAGGGCCCCTGGTCAACCCAAGGGGGTTAAAAAAAATTGCAACCTCGGCCAGTGTAGCCAATCCAATCAAATACAATCCAAGTAACGCTGTTCTTCACGGCGTACGATAGAGGATTGGAAAGCCAAGCGGTTTATATAATCATAAGCGTTCGAAACTCGTGAAACGCTGGCGCTTGTCATACATCTTCCCGTTGTTTAGCGCAAAGAAAACTATAGGTACATTTGGGGAAACATATACGTAATTAACCTAGCAGCGCCCCCGTTCCTTTAGTTAAGGACGCCAGTTGGGTTGGTTTTTACGATATAGTAAACGCAAAATGTGACCATAGACCTTACTGCCGCAACTGAGCCGCTATTAGCAACAGAGATGTTTAAAGGAGCCATGAAGAGAAAATACAACGTCGTTTAATTTGAAAGAACTAGGATTCAGTATATCACTCAGCTCCATTAGAGCCACAAAAGATGTTTTTTTAACGAAAACCTCCTTTAATTTAATTTAAAAACCTTCAAATTTTGTGCCACAGTGTCGTGTTATGAGCAAGAATGACGTCATACGGGCCAACAATAAAATGTAATTTTCAGTGCGTTAACTGCACGTTAGCATTCAAGTGATGCGGGAAAATGGAACTAGAGGCCCCATTACAGACGTCCAGTCCTGTGTCGTCGCGACAGGTCAGTGAGGCGGCCGCAAATCGCACAAACAAGGTTCCGTGATGTCATAGAAAACTTGCGGGAAATTGGCTAGTGGGTCGCGACTGCTTCACACGTTTTCTTTAATATCTCCGTTATTTGTACGAAGATTGGGATGATATTGGTATCATTGTTATCGGCACTAGGCAGTCTTTCTAATAAACCTAACTTGTATTTTGTCTTCATGGCTCCTTTAAGCTGGAACTTGGTCCGGTGGCGTGACGTCGTTCGTCCTTGCGCGTGGGCTTGCGGCACGTGAAGACCTCGCCAAGAAAGCAAGAAACAGTTCACGTGCATCCGCGTCTCAAATTGGGAGGACAGGACAGCTCGCGCTACATACGCCGAGTTCCGACGCCGGCAGCCGCGGATTCAAGCGCGTGCTGACGCGGTCCACTTTGGGAGAAATCTGAAAGGCTGCCGACAAAATGATCCGGGCATGCAGTCATGGAGAACTTTCAGCGGCAACTTCGAAAATCGATGTGAGGTGCAACAGCCAAGCCTCCGAGTTCTAAACATGCCTCTCTGCTCCGCGATTATTCCTTCGTTCTTAACCATTCACACTTCCATGTTAGCATTGTTATTCGTAATATGTAAACATCCTGTCAGGTGATTGTAATGTGCAGGCGACAGGCGCGAGTAGTTTACTTCTAAGCGAAACATGAGTGTGCATGCGGAACGGACGTGCAGTCATGGGCAAATGAAATTCGAACACGAAAGCATGAACCTGAACACACAAAAGGTACGGTATCTTTCCGTCCAAGTGAAATTGTCACGTGCCTTAATTACAGTGACTAAGATTGAAAATGTGAGTATCCAAATGTACCACTGGCGAGCCATTATTTTATGTCCGCTATACATATTCTTTGATTTTGCATGTTCTGGTCCCTATTTTCGTGTTCTCATTTGATTCATTCGTGACTGTACACGAGATACATACCATATAAAAGATGATGTCGGACAGTTATAAGCAAACATCATATAACGTGGCGCATATTTCAAGTATGTATATAAACACTGCCTTTACAAAGCAAAACTGGAAACCTGGGTTAAAAGGTCGAACCTGTGGGGTTGTTTACAAACAAATTTGAGGACGCGCACTTAGACGCCTCTGTGCGGGCTACATTTAAACCTACCCTCAACTGTCCCCTTTCACCACTTGAGATAGCATAGGAAGGAGTCGCTGAGGTTGACAGCGGGTCACACGCAGGGGCAGATAACCCGCAAGTAAATACGACATACGTCCCACGCACGTGAACGGACTGAACAGAGGCCAACGTACGGGAAAATGCGGTGTTCCAGTGCTTTTACCTGTTTTAGTGGCATTTACTTTTTCTCCTTCTTTTTTTTTTCCCTTTGGGGAGCGGGGAAAGTGTACTCCCTCTTATACCCCTAATATTTCAAGCCCAGAGCCCTTTCAGCGCCCTATCTTTCCTTGCGTTCGTTTCCGGAAGGGTCTTTCAAGGTCCCAGACGAATGTTTCCGCCCCGTGGCGGAAAAACGAAACACAACTGTGCATAGCCACCTCCTCGCACAGGGGGAAACTCCACTGCTGGGCCCACGGTCGATGGCTAACTATAAAAAGCGCCGAAGCAAAAGGAGGGAAAGGGAGAAATGTTCCACCTTTCCAGTTTTCTCATGCACCGCTCGACCCACTCATGCGGCGCACCGACGTCACAGCGCTGCTGCACTTCCGATCCCGGTCTTCACTCCGGAGGCACTTGCCACCACCTGCGGCAACGGCGAGCTCTCTCCTTTCTACCCACCAGCTCTCATCTGTTGGCCGCAGCTTCGCGATTCGCCGCCATTCCTGCGTGTCTGCCCCTTTTCATTCGCCGAGCTCCTTTGCGGCTCCTTTGTGTTTGCAACAGGAATCCGCTGCGCAGTCCGAGGCCAGCTTGCAAACAGATCGTAACTGTGTACTGCAGGCTGCGACCGATGATCGCCTCCGCAGAAAAACCGGAACGGAAATAACGGGTATTACGCTGCAAAGAGCGGAACGCGCATTCTTGAAAAATTCGTCTGAGGTCTAGTGAAGCCATTTCAAATCAAATTTTCTCTGTTCAGTATCGCACAACGCAATGCTATGGCCGGCTCCAGTAATATAAATACATACAAAAATAAATAAAAAATAAATATATATAAAATAAACACATAAATAAGAATAAATAAACAGATAAACAAACAAATGCCGGTTGTACTCACGGTTACAAAGTGGGTTGCTATAATAGGATTCCCATAGAAAAGGCAGACTCCATTACTGTTTCCATCTGAAATGGGTTCCGCTCCTAGATTTACGTCGGCGAAATTCGGAGCGAGAATGAGGTGGGGCGCGCACTCCAAAGAAATGAGCTTAATAAGAAGTCTCGTACACGGACGGGAACAGTTCAGGAAAGGCGAAACAGCAAGGACCTTTTTTCCACCGCCTTCTCGCGACGGAAGCAGTTGAATTAAGCAGAATATGTGGAGCGAAACACGGGTAACAGATGGATTATTCGAGTAAGAACAGAGGAGGCAGAAAGCTAAATAAAACGGGGAAGTATGAAAATTTGGATGGATGTCACTGGAAAAGATTTTAACTGCGCTGGTCACGCAAGGGATGCTGCTGCTGATGATGATGGTCGTGATGACGAAAGCGAAACTTGCGGAGCTTCTCGAAGTCGGCTCACGTAGCCCCTGCGACCCCAGAGGACAGAACAACAAACTTCTGCTCATCCTTTTCTACACACCAGACTGATAAGAGGCATGTATTTATGCGAAAAAAAAAAAAAAGAAAGAAAGAAAGAAACGACAGTCGCCACATCTGAGAGGAGTGGGGCAAGGCCGAAACTATATCCGGAATGGTTTCAGCATTCGCAGCCCTCTCACACTCGCAACCGCCAGGGAAAAAATTGTCTTTACAGCTGTTTCGGCGGAAGAAGATGCACGTTAAAAAACCCCAAAATTGTGTGAAAATAAAAAAATAATATATACAACAGGACGAAGTTTCGCTCCGGCCGCCCACCCGTATATGCATAAGTGGTCCGCGCGGCAAAACCAGGCAAGGATGGCAGGCCCGCGGTTGCCGCGAAAGCCTCGCAGTCAGAGACCGCACGGCATCGTCCGTACATCTGTGGGCGGCAGCAGGCGCGGGCCATCGGAAGCCCGTGCCGACACGTCTCTCCTGGCCTCGCGGCTGTCAGCGAGCGGGTTTCAACGCATCATGCTGCTTTCTGCATCGCCGACAGCTCTGCAGCCGACTGCCGGCTCTAATGCAAAACTCGCACACACGCACACACCTCACTCATACCTGGGACCAATGCTTCCAGGGTCGTGAGGTCCCTCCTTGCGTATTAAAGCGAACCGTTCTATGCCTCACTGATGGCGCCCGGCGCTAGGCAAAACACACTACAGAAAAGCCAAGTTTACACAAGCGTCTCAATAAAAAAAAAGAAAGAAAACGCTTCCTGTGGTTGGAGTGGAACCTGCGTCCCTCGCTTTATGAAGTCGACGTCTTTCCAATCGCGCCATTCTTTTTCTTTTTTTTTCTTTATTACATGGGAGAACACGCTCAGACATGACAGTACGAGGAATACATAGCTAAGCAAACAAAAGAATACACTGAAGTTAGGAAAAGCACAAATACATCAAAATTCAGGCAAACACACACAAGCGTTCAAAATAGGCAACCAGTAAGGTGGTTGGTCAAGCGAATTATGCACACTATGTACAAATGCCACAGTTTCTCGGAAACATGACTTTGTTGATCTCGGTGGCTCAACATGCCTATCACATAAGCGACATCGCCACAGGCTGTACAAACCAGTCACCACAAACGTATCACGGGGTGGCCCACCAGGATAGCCGAATGGCAAAAATCGGATTAAGACAGGCGGGATATCCATATCTTTTTCTGAGCGTTCGCTGTAAAATGTCCCAGAAAAAGACAGCGTCTCTGCAGTCTACAAAACAGTGATCAATTGTCTCTGGTCGAGAACAGAGCCGACAGTCTGTCGACCAAGCTATAAACAGACCCCGGTCTTTCATCCAAGTTTTAATAGGGAGCATGCCAGTGTGTAATTTAAAGAAAAACGTTTTAACACCTGGCGGAACACACATTTTACACACTCTAATTGAGGACATCCTGGTACGGACACTGGAGGTACGGAACACGATATAAAGGTATGGGAAAAAGCCCAGAAACCTGGGCATCGGAAATAGACTCACGCGAAGGAGTAAATATGTACTCAAGGTTAAACCGGGCTTGTAAGAAGCGAAACGTGTCAACCACTTATTTGAGGAAACCTCAAGGGCTTCGGGCTGCTTCCACAGACAGCGAAGAAGCCACAATGTCAGGGAGAAAATGTGCAAGACGTATTTGCAGTACTGCTTCCAAAAAAGGATGTGAACATCTCGAAAGTAGAATAAACGAGAAAGAAGCTGCCAAACAAAAAGATGAACAAGTCCAAGTCCCCCTCGCACAACCGGAAGAAAAGGGTTATACGCAGTGGCTCACTACGCGAACACCAAATGAAGGTTGCAGAAATCCGGTGAAAAGCCTGTATCCTGAGTCGAGAGCAATGTAACAGACATAAAGAAATCGGGTCACAAAAAAACGTGTTATACGCCCGAGCACGAGAAAAGATGGACAGCTGCCGTCCCCGCCAGTCATTCACTTGGCTCTGTAGCTTCACCGCCTGCTCCGACCAATGCGAGTCAGTATTGCGAAACTGCGAGAGGGGTACTCCTAAATAAGTTAGGTCTCTATTCCAATTGATTCCGGCGAAACAATCGGGTGTGCTTCCCCATTCTCCCAACCAAAATCCGCAGCTTTTCTCGAAATTCAGGGCCGCACCTGAAACCTCACCACATTCTTCGTTAGACCCAGCCGCTATGTCTAACGGCGATCGCGAGCTTCATGCAAGAGGAGCGCACGCTCAAGATGGAGTCGCCACCGAAACCAACGACGCACAACCGTTCATGCATAGATCTAACGTTTGCAAACAAGCTGTGTCTCGTCATGATGGTGGAACCTCCAACCGTTTACTACAGAAGCCACGAGGCCATACTGGACAAGTGTGAAGCCGTCGATGCAAGTGGGAACGTGTAAACGGTCAAAACTTCTCGATTCACTAAAGACAATTTCTTTAATACGTGTCTTCATTCAACTTATCAATTAACTGATACCCTCAGCGATCACTCCCCCATTCATTCTTGCGTTGACTCTGGCACTTCGCCATTTCAATCGCACTCAAGAAGGCTTCAACGAAGCAGGGGTGCTTGTACGGACCGGACTCCGGAGCGGAAGATCGCAACTGGTGTGTATCTGAAGAACTCTGGGTCGAATCATCTAGAGAGAGGTGTTACAAGCCTTGGTGTAGCCTGAAAGTCGCCGGTGTGGTTGCAGATTTAAAGGGACCCTGCAACACTTGCCATCGACTACTAGTACTGTATTTTGGGATCAGGTCTATTGTTCCAGAAATCTCCTCCCGCAAGAATTATGAAAATCCGTTCACAATTAACGAAACTACGCGCGATGAGAAATCGCGCATAATCGTTCCCTCTCAACTCGAGCGCGGACAAGGCGACGAAAGCTGCGCGCTCTCTCCCGGAGAGGGGGCCGGCTCGCGGCGTTCTCTTCGGCGGCCTTCGATATATCACATGCCGGGTCGTTTCTCCTTTTCTCCGCAACGCGGAGGGGCCTATTTCCGGTCTGGTGCCACAAAAAAGCAGGCATGGGTGCCTGCTCGCAAGTGCGCGCTCGGGCTGGTAGGGCGTTTTTGAAGCAATAAACGTTTGTAGTCGAGTGGTCCCGTTGAAAGAGAAGTATTGAGCTGATCACTCAAACTCCGCGCGCACTCAAAACACAAAATAAGCGGCAAAACTGTGCCTACAGGTTCAGGCATAGAAGAGGTTCGTACACAGCGATGACGACGACGGAAATGGGAGAATCTAGCCGCGAAGTTGACCAGTGACAGCCGATCGGGCAGCCATGGCATATGTGACGTCCCTTAGGCCATGCATAATGAGGACAACTGAAGAGAGAGCGATTTGTTTTTCCGCGTCTTTCACATCGATTTGCGCGCTCACCGCTTCACGTGCACGTGTAATATTTGGCTCAGGTATTCCTGGCAGTGTAATCTAAACGTCGCGCAGGTTTACTTGTACTGCTCAAAGAGTATTGCAGGGTCCCTTTAAAGGTCATAAAAAGGACACACCAGTAATGAGGTTGAAGAGGTCATTCAGGCTCAGATGCTAAATTACAAAAGCAACCTTGGAGACCTAATGGTGGCTATTCTACGTTATCGTGAGAGGCGTACAATTCCGCGCAGCCGAGTTCGCGCACCGCTATGGGTAGCCCACGCGATGGCAGGTCTACCGACTAGCAGCGTGAATACAAAGGGCCTCAAAGGGAAAAGAAACGATAAGCACTACCAGCGCCCGCGCGCTGCCCAAATAAATGTACACTTTACTCTACAATTAACAGCGCTAAGATTTAGGACCTCCGTCGTTGGGAGTGTACAGCTTTGTTAAACAAATAAATATCACCATCGCGACACAAATTTAAGTGCAGTAGTTATCAGAGTAATTTGAAAACGCGAAGATCTAAATTCGGAAATTTGAATCTTAAACAACGTTCGCGCACTTCCATCCGTCCTGGGGCGGTCTTCTCGAGTTTTGCCCCTTTTGCGTCCCTTTCAAAAGTGTCCCTTTTGGCGAGCCCTGATTGGCTAAAGGCAAACAACCGGAAGTGACGTAACGCAAGCGCAACAAATCTACCGCCGACGCCCACTGCCTTACCGGAAGTACGTCACGATGAAAGGGACTCAAAAGGGACTTTTCAAAAGGGACAGTTGCGAGAATACCGCCCCTGGAGTGTGGTTCCGTGCTCATCGCTCGCTGCGTGCGACATTATGCCTGCCGGAATCCCTGACCGTTGTTTTCCTGTGCTGGGCGTCCACGAGTGCGTTCGGCCTCGATGCGGCAGCGTCAGGTAGAATCGCATCTGCGGAATTTAATGAGGGCTGCACGCGTGGTGACATGTTGTAGACAGAGCTGTTTTGTTTCTCGTCAGGAGTCTAATTTTTACTCGGCTGAAGGTTGCGTGGGACGTTGCGTGAATGAGCGTTTTGTAGGGGCGAAGCTCCTAAAGCCATGGGTCTGTCCATCCCTTGTGTCTCGTGGTACGTGACCGCCGCATGCTTTCGGAGATGTCGCAAAGTGGGCCGCGTTGCACGCGCAAGAACCGGCTGCAACCGGCAGCGCAAACTCGGCACCGGGAGCGCGAGCTTGTCTGTGTTCGCCAACGGAGGCGCGAGCGCACGTGCACTGCGAGGGGGAGATCACGCAAGAGATCACGCCACGAACGCAGGCAGTCGTTCTCGGAGATCGAACGAGACGCAAGGACCTTTGCTCGTTTCCTCTCGTCTTGTTCGGGCACAAGTTTGCCCTAAATATCTCGTCTAGAAAGTCGTGCTTAAACCGCGCGTCGGCAGCTTCGGGCTGAGCTCGCTTGATGCGTTTTGCAGCCGCCTCGCGAGCTCTCACTGCATCGGGGTTTGCCTGCCGATACGAGCGCTTGCTTGCAGCCTCGCGAACCCTACAACAACAACAACAAACGAACAAGAACAAAATAAAAGAACAAAATAAAAGTTGATTTGTACAATGTACGCACACAGTCTTACGTCTTTCTTAATGATGTAATGGGCGAACTTTCACGGGAGAGTTACGGTTACCGATGATCTCCCCCTCTCGAGCTTCGCCCCACTTATCATCATTCATTCCGTGGATATGGCGTGATTTTTTTTTTCTGAAGCTTATACCCATAATCTCACCGCCAACCACATTATAAGCACAATTCAATCCTTGCGCGAACAAGGCATTAATATTCGTCTGGCTTGGACACCTGGTCACACAGCTGGAGCGACTGGAAACCAGCAAGCAGATAACGCTGCTAGGGAGTGCCTTCTTTCGACTCCTCCCCTGGCTACCACGCCCGCTGACGAAACTTCACCTACATCTTTAGCCTGGTACCAAAAAAGACGACAACTGCGGCAACAAAGTCAACGGCGGCTCCAAGAAGCTACTCCCCAGGCTTTCTCCCTGCTTCGATATCCCTCTCTCGGCAGGGCGAAATCTTTATTAACAAGGCTTGCGCGGACGCCGCCTACACTCCGGACATTGTTCGCAAATGGTACCACGGCAGCACATCCCTTTCATCCGCACCTACGTGCAATTTCTGCGGTGCCGCTAATATCCTCCAGAACTTGTTTCATCTAATATGGTCTTGTCCAACATTCGAAAGCGGCCGAGAACAGCTGGTAGCCAATTTTCCACCACCACGTACGAATGCGGAGCACCTGGAGCGCCTGCGTTCCGATGATAGTCTTCTCGAACGCGTAGGAATTTATTCACTTGCCAGTGGTCTTTACAAAGCGGTGTAGAGCGGTCTGACAGCCCTAGTAGGGCCTGGAAACGGACAATTTGTGTTTAATAGCGTACATGAGATTTTCATTGAGGCTTTCGACTCCCTTTCCCTCATCTCCCAATAACCCCCCAGGGCCTCAGGCCTATTTCTAAATAAAGTCGTTCATTCATTCATTTTCTGAAGTTCCGCATTTGTGGAAAAGGTACCGCAGTCAATCATTTTTTTGGATATTCTTAATTTTTTTCTAGACGAGCTATTTTTCACAGGTATGTTTATAAATACCTCGCCGACATTTCGTATTACGTACAAATTTGCTACTGTTGCAGACCCGGAGATAGGGGGCGTCAAAGTGAGCAACATTCTAGCGTCTGGTACGATTTCGTGTTTCTGTTCTAATTTTTTTTCTTTTCACTTCACAACGCAAAGTTGACCTTCACGTGAAGGTAATTGTGTGTAGTTTTTGGTTTCAAGCCAATTTTAGACGGACCTCTTATGCCTTGTCCCCCAAAACATAAAACATATAAAGCCCCCAAAACATAAAAAGAATCTGCGGCAACCAGAATTCGTACGTCACCCGTGTCATCTTCACAATTCTTTCTCGTCGTGAAGTACGCAGGTTAGAAGAAAACGGGCTACTTTCGGGCTACAACATAGCTTGAGCAAAACTCACCATGGTTACGTAATTGTGGCAACTGATGCGTCGCAACGTGAGGAGAGGGCAGGCGTGGGCATTTTTAGTCCACAGCTTAACTGGGTAGTCTCGCTGTGGTTACCAGACTTCACTCCAATATTTCAAGCCGAATTCCTAGCGGTGGGACTGGCTTTAAAAGAAGTTCCTCCGCAGCACTTGAATGTAGTTATAATTACAGACTCTCTATCAGTCTGTTCCGCTTTGGCATCACCTGAAAATTCACCCATGATCCGTGCATTCAATTTTCTGGTGCCTTCCCATTTGCAGGACATCTGCCTCATTTGGGTTCCCGAGCACAAAGGTTTACTCCTTAATGAAGAGGCTGATTCCTTGGCGCGATCGTCTATGGATGGCCCTTCGGTTGATTTTTGCCCTGTCCCGGCTAGTATAGCAGGAACAAGGTTCCGTAGATATCAGCGCCTAATTAGTACGCAGGAAGGGGTCATCTTTAATTTTGAAGAGTATGCCCATCTAAAGCATAATTGGAATCCCCGTTTGTGTGAATCTCGTCAATGCGAGGTCCCATTAACCAACTTACGATGCAGGGTCCCCCAGCTGAACTTCTATATGCACAGGTCTGGTCTCGCTTCCTCCGCCCTTTGTGCCATTTGTGATGAACATGAGACACTAGATCACTTCTTATTACATTGCCGTGGTTTCTCAATGATCAGACAACGTCACCTTATCAGCCCATTACAACGAATTGGACTTCCTATCTCAATGCCCGTACTAGTGTCGCTAGGGGCCACATCACTGGGTTATTGTCACAGAGGGGTGGCTGCAGCCATTCATGCACGTGTGTCCGACACCAGGCATCTGCCCTGTTAGCCTTTATTATCACGGGTATGTTTTCTGAAATTCAACCAGCACTTTCAATTTTATTTATTTATTAACATACCTACATTCGCCAAAAGGCATTGTTGTAGGGGGGTGTGATACAGGAAAATAAACACAAAGAATCACACGCACGGCATAATGGTAACAAGAAAAAAAAATCCAAAGAAAAACAAGCGCAAGCAACAGACGACAGTGACACACTAAAAAAAACAAAAAAACACGTTTTAGATTATGTCACCATGCTAAAGTGCTGCCAGGTCTTCGTAAACAGAGATTATACCAGACACAACGGATAAATGCAGATAACAGCAGTGCACTAAAAAAGAGCAAAAAATACCCATTCAAGTCATGTTGTGCTCGGGCGCAAGTGCTGCCAGAGTGCAGTGGAAAACAGTTCAGTGGGGGCGGCAACAACAGTTTCGGGGAGGGTGTTCCACTCTTTAATCGACCGGGGTAAAAAGGACGTTTGGAATGTAGATGTACGGCAATAATATTCGGCAATGTTTTTTTACTGTTGTCCCTTCGCCTAGACACATACGTGGGCGGATGAAGGTACAGATGTCGATCTATTGCCACCTCCTCACACACAATCTGTTTCAAAAATAAACACCTAGAAAAGGTTCGTCGCAGTTGTAGTGTGTCCCATGAAATAGATAGTTTGAGGTTTGTAACGCTAATTCTGTAACTGTAAGAGTTAGTAAAAAATCGTGCAGCACGATTTTGAATTGCCTCCAGTTTATTTTTAACCCTTTCAGACGCTATGTACACAACTGTGTACATTTAAATTTCGCGGGTTTTACAGAAAGAGATTTCAAGCCTGCAGGTTTTCGATAGTTTTAGCAGATGTTTGTATTCCATGTCTGGTAACACTGAAGTTTTCAGGGCCATCTAGCGGATAGTAAAGCTACTATGACCATAAACAAACAAAATGGCGGCGCACGCGACAGCTTCGGCAGGTGAGCGTTTTCGATACTTTCTCCTCAATTTTTCAGAAGACTTGCGGGTATAAAAAAATGTAGAAACAATGCTTAGCACACCAATATGTACGTATGTGGAAGTATTCCGCGTTACTTGAAATGCTGCCTTGCCAGCAGCGCATTTAGTACGTAGTCACCATTGTGTACACAGCGTGATAGCGGAAGTAAAGTGAACTGAGGGCCAGTTCCTGTCTGACCACATACGTTACTGCTATTTTCCAGATTTTGTGGACTTGCCTTGCGCATCTTTCTACAAAGCAAAGTCGCATCATGCGACCAAAGAAACGGCTGACCGAATGCTGGAGAAGATTCTTCGGGGAATATCTCAGACATCGGTGAAAGCGACGATGAAGATGACGCTCAACAAGAAGACGTTGCGCGGGAAACTGACGGCAGCAGGCATTTTTCTGGCATCACCACCACACGGAGTCCCAGCAAAGTTGACGAAAATAACTATGAAAGGTCGCCATTGAAAGAGGCAGCTGCAGACGATAACGTACCGAAAAATTTTCAGTGGAAAAGAAGACGTTACGTGCCCCCATCAGACACCCACTTCAGCGGTTACAACGAGTTCCCCCCGGACGCAGATGAAACGTGTACGCCATACATGTACTTTTCGAGGTATGTGCCCGAGTCTATTTTCAAGGTGATCGCAGAGAACACTAATCTGTACAGCGTGCAGTCAACTCTGCATAACGGGAACACGACAGCCAATGAAATGAGGAAGTTGTTCAGAATGCACATACTAATGGGTGTCGTCCATTTGCCCCGGGTAAGACTCTATTGGCACCCGATGATGAAGGTCCCTCTGATCAGTGAAACTATGACGGAGAAGCGCTTTTTCAAGCTTAGAAATAATCTACACATTGTTGCAGAAGATTCTGATTTCCAGAGTGAAGATCGGCTGTGGAAAGTGCGTCCTTTTCTGGAACTTATCCGAAAAAGCTGCTTGGAGCTGGCTGTTGAGCAAGAATGCTCAATTGACGAGCAGATGATCCCTTTCAAGGGCCAGCTTTCCATAAAGCAGTACGTAAAAGGAAAGCCATCTCCCTTGGGCATAAAATTGTTTGCTCTATGTGGCAGAAGCGGTTTACTGTACGACTTTGCTGTGCATGTACTAGGGGGAACACGATTCCTTCCGAGCTGAAAAAAGACTGCGGTCTTTTTTCTGGTGTTGTCTTGCATCTCTCGAAAAGAATTCCTTCTGGATGTAATTATCAACTTTATTTTGATAATTACTTTACATCAGTGCCCCTGCTTCGCCAACTACGCCACGAGAAAATTTTGGCAGCTGGAACAGTGAGAAAAAACCGGCTAGTCAAGTGCCCCCTTGAAGCCAAAAAAGTGATGAACAAACAGCCTCGAGGATACTCCGCTGAATATGTCACAAATGATGATGTTGTTGTGGTGGTCTGGAAAGACAACAACGATGTGTCTCTTGCATCTAACTTTGTTGGCATTGGCCATCAAGAGGATGTCAAGAGGTGGGAAAAAACCAAGCGTGAGCACATATTTGTGAAACAGCCTGAGATTGTTGCCAAGTATAATCGAAGCATGGGAGGCATTGACAAGATGGACTTTCTTCTCAGTCTGTACCGCACTCAGATACGGTCGAAAAAATGCACCCTGAGGGCGATATTTCATTTTGTAGACTTGGCCGTTTGTAATTCTTGGATAGAATACTTACGTGAGAATGCACAGACACCACGTTCGAAGCTGCTTGACCTCTTTCAATTCCGCCTGCAGATTGCTGAGGCCCTCATCAGAAGTGTGCCAAACGCAAGGAAGCGTCGTACGAAGCCGAAGACGTTCTGACAAATGTTCCTCACGAGAAAAAAGCACGATTTCAACGAACTTGCTTGGATGCCCGGTTCGATGGCGTGGACCATTGGCCAGAGGCCCGGGACCAAGCACTCCCCAGTAGATGCAAGTATGAAGGTTGTACAGGGCGTTCAAAAGTGTTTTGCAAGAAATGTAAAGTGCCACTCTGCATGACGAAAGACCGGAACTGTTACCACAAGTTTCACACGTGAAAGACGTTGCTGATTCCTGACCTGCACAACGCTATGTACACAATTGTGTACATGCTTGTAAAAAATAAACTGTTCTTGTGTTTTGCCCAGTAGCCTGCCAATTTATCTTATTTGGTCACATGCAGAGAGTAGAAACGACAAAAAACTCCCCCATCTTATTTGGTCACATGCAGAGAGTAGAAACGACAAAAAACTCCCCCCACCTCCCCGAAGGGGATCGTGCGGAAATGCGAATGCATTGGGTGCACCGATGGGTGCGCTGCGGCAAGCAGTCACAGAGAGAGGCGCGCGCTCCACTGCATTTATATATATTTTTCCGAGCGCAGCGAGCGGAGAGAGGGTACGCGGAGATGAGAGAGAGACCCGCGCAACACGCCCGCCCCGCGCGCGAACTCTCTCCGCCGAACTCCGCGATGCGAGCGCCCTCACAAGCCCGAGCGCGCTCCTCCTCTCCACTCACTCTCCGCTACTCCGCCCGAGCTCCGCGATGCGAGCGCCCTCACACGCCCGAGCGCGCTCCTCCTCTCCCCTTGCCCTCCGCTACTCCCGCCCGAGCTACCACCTGCTCCGGTTGCTAGGCGCGCCACACGCCACAGCTGTTGCTGGGCGCACGCCGGCCAACGCACGACAACCCCCGACTAAGAAATGCATTCGCATTTAAAAAAAATTGGGGGGGGGATAGCGAGCGGCGTCTGAAAGGGTTAAGGATCTTAGTGTTTGGGTCCCATACCACAACAGCATACTCTAAAATCGAACGTACGCTAGAAGAGTACAATATTTGTTTGACGTCTTGAGGAGCCTTATTAAAATTTCTTTTTATGAGGTTAAGAACACGTCCAGCTTTTAAGGTGATGTAGTCAACATGTTTATTCCATGAAAGGTCTGATGAACAGAATACACCAAGATATTTAGCGTGATCTACTTTTTTAATTGGAATGTTGTAGCCAATTGAAATTGGAATTTGTAGCCAATTCTTCCTTCCAATCTCGCGCTGCTACTGGAAGCCAGCGGATAGATATCTACTTTTAAGCTATGAGCGGGTGAATTATCCCCCATTCTTGCTCGATTCCTGGTCAATCCTCCGCGTGGGTATGCGCCATTAGACCTGGAACAACAACAACAACCATGGGCAGGATCCTGCTCATTGCAGTTCTTTCAACAGTGATTGCTCTGCAGTTATTCAGCGAATAGTAAAATATTTTCGCGCAGCTAATATTTGGGGGTGAAACCTTGCTCTGTGCACAGTTTCAAGTTGAGTACGTTGCGCGACTAAGCTCCAGAGCCGTGGAAACTATCCCATACAAATGCATGGGAAGTAATATTTGACAGCTAATTACTCAAAAAATGTTCAGTATCCTTGAAAGTTATTTTAGAGTTTTCATATCCACGCTGACTTCTTGCGTTATGCCAAATATCACTTTCCGGAAGTGGTTTTGCTAGGTTCCTGAGAGGTCGGAATTTTGAGCGAGAAAGCTGGGTATGCAAAAGTATGAGAAAAAACAAAACAAAACAAAAAAAAAATCGCGCCAATCCACCCCGTGAATGTGGTTGGAAAGCAAAGATGCTGTAAACGACAATCATATCGATTACCCTTGCGACGTCGCTTAAATTCACTCACATCGCTCTACAAATAGTAAAACCAGAGAGAAGTGAAATGCACTTAACCACACCATTTATTACTTCAAAGAGATATTCTTGGAAAGGTTAAATCAATGCATGATGCATGAACGGTGTTTGGTTGAGTTGTATTGGTGTAGCACATGAGTGGAAACTTTTTTGATAAAATTAAAGTAAGCTCCAACCCGGTGTTAGACAATCTGACTTCTCCGTCTCTGCGCCGCGGACGGAGGCGGCGAGATTTGCGGCAGAGAAGGAACAGGAGGAGGAAGAAATACTTCAGTTCATATTTCTGAACGGCCCAGAGTGCAGCCCTGGGGAGTTATTCCTTCTTCTGTGGGGCCCATATGCATTCCGCGCGGCCTGTGTTCTGTCAACCCGCTGAAGCTGGGTAGGTAGAGAGGGCCTGGACAGCAGCATCTCCCATTGCTCTTGTTGGGTTGTTGAACGAAAGGGAGGAGGGTGCTCAGGGCTAAAGTCGCACACCCCGATTACTGGGCGGAGTGTTCCTACTTCTGAGCAAAATTTACATTCAGCGTCGTAGCGATACGGATGCATTAAGTGAACACGCGTAGGCTGTGGGAAGGAGCCCGGATTCTATGAGCCGTAGGGCAGTTTGTTGTTCTCTGGAAAGGTCAGGGTAAGGCGAAGGTACGGTCTTTCTCAGAAGGCGATAATGCTGGGTTATCTCCCTGAACGTGACAAGCGGGTGACTCTCCTCGTGCAGCTCGATAGCACGGGACGTAATAGCGCAGGCTTGTTGGGTGGGCGTATTCGTTGCCCTCCATTCAAGTGTGAGGGGGTGTCCAGATGAGCTGAAGGGAACCGTTTGAGGAGTGGTTTTTTAACACGCGCGGTGCAGGTCAGGACACCCAACCCGAATGGTAATTCCAGTAGGCTTGCTGGGAATCGGTGACTACCCTCCGAACCCCTGGTTGAGTGAGAGCCAAGGTGATGGCTGCCTCTTCTGCTGCCATCATGTCTTGGGGCTTGAGTGAGGCACACGCATTGAGGGTGGTTTTGCTGGTAGCCACGATGATGGCGTATTGCTACCCTCGATGTTTGGAGGCGTCTGTGTAGATAACTGCATGATCCCCGCCGAGGGTGGTGTTTAGCGCTTGAGCCCGTGCTTTCCGGTGACCCTCGTCATGTGCCGGGTTCATATTTCTAAGCAAAGGGATCATCTTTAGTTTTAGTCGCCAAGAGTCTGGGAGTACGTCAAGCGGAGTGACATTCTGGGCTGCCCAGCCAATCTGGTGAAGCATGCGGTTACCCACCGCAGTTCTGAGTCGGACCTTCAGGTTAGAAAGATGGCCTTCTATCAGCTCTTCCACCGTGTTGTGGAGCCCCGTGCTAACCAGCCTCTGTGTGGACGCACTCATGAGAAGAGCAATGGCCTGCTCGACCGCCTTTCTAATCATTATATAAAGCATCTCTATGTCTTCCTTGTCGAGAAGAAGACAGGGGGTTGACGTAAGTGGCTCTCGAGAGGACAAAAGCTTCAATTAATCGAAAGGTACCGGATTCCTTTAGACCTCGCTTCTTGTTATAAACTTACGACTTGACCAGACGAAATTCCGTCGAACCCTGGACTACCTCGCTTCTTGGTGGCAACTCGCCTGATCATGTATATGATTTAATTATAGCTGTTTTTGAGGCGCTGCAAGGAGACGTCACTCTTGGTGTTAGCCTCGAGAGGTAGGCCCAGGATCTTGATGCGGGGTCTTGGAGTGATGGCCTGGCCATCAAGGAGTATTTGAATGTATTCCTTGATTTGGCGTGAGGGCGGACGACAAGGAGCTGTGATTTTTTACGTGAACACTGGAGGCCACAGGCTTTAGCATATTGGCGTACTAGAAGTGAGATGCCATGCATTGGTGTGAGCTTCCTCTAATTTTTGTAACTCTTCTCACATGAGCAAGGTGCGCACAGGGCCGCTATACGGGCGTGAGTGGTCGCGTGACGCTTTCACGTGGCATTCAGCGAGAACGCAGGGGGTAAACCCGTAGATGTGCTTGGTGAGTACACCACCTGTCTTCCCCGTCTTCGCGTGGGCTCGTAGGTAAATCGGTAAGACAACGGGCTCTCGATTTGATAGTCTATAAGTTCCAGGTTCGATTCCCGGTGGTGCCAGTAAATTCTTTTATTTGTTCGCTGGAGTTTTCTGGTGACACCAACGGTCGCGAAAGAACCCTTGGGGGGTAGAGGTAAAAAGCTTTGCTTTAAAAATGCGCTTGTGCACCCATGTTCAATGTCTCGTAGAATCAGATTATATTGAAGATCTCCACGCGGAGGAACCGCTGGGAGACCAAAGAAAATGGAGGGAGGTGTAGTCCAACAGTTGTGGCAGAACCCACAGGTGAGGGCACGGGCGGGCGCGGAAGCGTTCGTGCGTCGAGCAGAGCCGCCGCGGGACGCAGATGTCCGCGATCTATCGGTGACCCCGGCGCGTTCATGTTGGCCTATGGCGTGTGCTGCTGCCGCCTCCTGGCGAGAACGCTCCTTTGCGCCCGGATGTTTAATCTCTGGACGTGCCCTTTCCATGCTTTCTCTATTTTCCCAGCGCTGCGAATTTCATTGCATCTTGGCTGGTCCATTGGCACACATCAGTATATAGCGGCATCTGCATCCTGGCATGCAACACATCATCATTGTCATATTCTCCTCTCGTGATGCGGTGGCCAGGAAGACAGGCAGCTGGTCGGTTTATGAACACAGCGTGTATTACCCACTGCGTGGCCTGCCTTTTCGTGCCGATGCCGCTACAAGTCTACGACACTTCACCGCATCGGCCCGGGCGCTGGCTTTTAGCGCGTTAAGATTTGAAGACGCGTATTAACTTAGCAGTGATCTCTACAATTTTGTTTTGACCTCTTCTGCCGGGCCCCGAGCTATCGTACGCAGCAGAAGGGCATGGGACTGAAACAGTGAGCGTCGCCAGGATTTTGTCTCTCGAGGACGCAAATCCGTTGCATCGCGGATAAGAGGGAGAGGGCAGGGGGGGGGGGGAGTGGGCAAGTGTTAGTGTGGCTTGGAGGGGAGGGGTGGGGGCAAGTGCTCCTTTCGCATCCCCTGCCAAGTCCCATGACTGAGACTCGCGCCAGAAGGGCTTAGGCCTTCCTTGTGATCTATCGCGGCGCGGAGAGCGAGCCGCAAGATGGTCTCGCATAAAGAAAGGTCGGCCCCTTGGCTCATCAGTGCACCCGGCTCTGCGCGGAGAGCCAGTCAGCCATACCCCGAAAAAGTCGGAGCGCTCTTCTGTCGTCGGGAACGCATTCTTAACTGTCGTTTGCAGGATATGTAGGTATGCCCCGCGTCGCCCAGACGATGCTACTTTTATACGAGGCTGGTTTCTCCTTGACTTCTAAGCTACTGCGTGGCAACATTTACTTCCTGTCCTCCTTTGTTCCTTATTTTTCGTTTTTCTTTGTACGTGTGCCCTTGCCGCAATGCCCTGCAGCGGCGTTAACCCGCGTGGGGGAATGTGTCGCACCATTCGACGGCGGCAGTTTCCAAAGTTCCCGGAGAGGTGATCACATCTTCGCATTCAATTCCTCCCTCCTTCTGCAGACCCCAATCGAGACGGGGTCGATTATAACGAGCTGCCAGTGTGTTCTGAAATCGCACGCTATATCGTTCGCCTATCCATTTCGCGTATTCCGTGGACAGGAGGCGCACGGGAGAGGGCGTTTTCAATCCCTCACGGCAAGTTTTATCTGAATGTTTTGCTGGGTGCGCGAGGGTTTTTGGAACACCGTAATAGGCTCTGGATTGGTTTCGTCGTGTGTGACACGCATTTTGCTTTCTTGCCGGCGCGGCGACTAGGTTTTTCGGCCATAAAAGAAAACAGTGTGATCGAAGGTCTTCATACGAAACTGGAAATGCTCATTTCTTCTTGCCCAGGGAATTTTCGTTGCTGGTGAAAAGTTTGCCGTGTCGACGCTTAAATTGAGTTTTGGCTTCACAACTGCTAGTACCGGTGAGTGCGGTTACAACTTTGAGCTCCACGTG
The DNA here is from genome assembly GCF_048455015.1 of Haemaphysalis longicornis. Lineage (NCBI taxonomy): Eukaryota > Metazoa > Arthropoda > Arachnida > Ixodida > Ixodidae > Haemaphysalis > Haemaphysalis longicornis. The sequence continues at coordinate 111,497,164 of NW_027526460.1, forward strand.
TGCACGAGGTAAAGAACCAAATTAAGCGGTCACGCGGAAATAATGTCGCGCTCAGCGTCACCTGAGGCCGCTACGACGTAATGTGCCGGCAGTTAACAACCCCTGCGGCATGATATTACGAATAATTTGGACCGCGCTGCACGGCGCTTCACCTTGTCGTCTTGGGAAGTTTTTACAACTCGGCAGTTCGCATGTCGAAAGACAGGATCACGACAATGCGTTCGACAAGGAGCACGAGTCCACTCCTGATACGTCTCCTGGTCCGAGGTTAGTGCAGGGATTTACACCCCCTAACGCCCCCTAACACCCCCCAGAAGAAAATCGACACCCCCCCCCCACCCCCCAAAAAAAAAACAAGATTTCACCACCAAGAGTACTAGGCCGAGGGATTTATACACGCACCCCCAGCAGTCCCCCAACACCCCCCCCCCCCCTCCCAGGAGGATTTTGACAACCCCCCTAAAATCGAAATTCTGGATAAACCCTGGAGTTAGTGCATTGCGTATTCTATAGCCCTCGCGAGAACTTCTGGGCGGCGGTCAGTGCAGCGCTGGTAGCGCTCACTCCCCGAGCAACACACCGGCGCGTTTTGGTTCGATACAAGAAAATCAGCGCAAGTCTACTGCCAAGAGTGTTTAGCTATCACAGGATAGCTATGCATGATTTATCTGTCATCGCAGGCCTCGTCTCCTGAGGTTCGACTAGGTGAGTATGAGGAGATGCACTGATGTTCAGCGTGGAACTCAGGCGTATAACTTTTGATAGTTCAACTGTTAACTTTCAGGCGTTTAACTTTGTTTACTGTTTGCTCTTTCTAGCTCGCGCGTTCGTCAGTACTATTGCGGTCATGCGTGCGCGGGCGTGCTTTGTCACGGATGTTCCAATGGAATGCAACCTACTGTACCGTACATTATATATGGTGTGTGCATACGCAAACTATGTTCACACTATAAACGCAGGACTGCCAACTTATGCGCGCTGCCCGTATGCTCCGAATAGCCGTAACTAATAGTAATAAATACTTGAACGTTCTAACTCATTCAGAATTATTTTTTCGAGCTGGCAGCATTTACTCAATTTTCATTAGTTTCACCTCCGTCTCTTCTAAACTCCGACCCTTGCGGCCCATTCACACGTAAGTTACGCCTTAGCAGCGACGTCACGGAGATATTCAACTAAGACCGGCCTGGGGAACATCAAAATGCAACATGGATGCCTCGGAGTCAGGAAATGGCCACGAACGAGCAGTCGTTCCGGACCCGTGTGTACTCCGCTGCTGCATTACCTCGGCGCACTTATCTCCGCTAACTACCCGACATTACAGCGGTGGGTGATGCGAAAGCGAGGAAGTCCGCCTGCCTCGTTCTCGGGCTGAAGTTAGAAAGAAGAGCGGCCCTCTCGAGACGACCAGCTGCTGCGGGCCTTGGAGAACATTCCGCCGTTCATTCGCTCTCCCTCGCTGCGGTCTGCCGGAAGATGTGAAGGATCGCTGGCAGCCGCAATGAAAGGGAGCAACAATAATCGCGAGCAGGCGTGCTTCGTGGAATGCGGTCTCTTCCCCCTCTGGGGGGGACATCGGAGCCGCGTCCCACGTCGGCCGATGATGACGCAATGGAGGGGTTGCACGGCTCAAATGGCGGGGGCGCGGCACTACGATCTATGTGTGCTTAGCCCCGCGGTCACCATCACATCCCAGAACTTAGCGGAGGTGAGGCGATGGACTACGCGGCCCGTTGATTCTCTCTATCGGGCCCGAAGAAGGCCCGCCGTTGTCGTTTTGGAGAAGGTGCAGCGCAAGCCGCACACTTTGGTTGGGCAGCGCCGCTGGTGAGGTTGCACGCTTCGACCTTTACCTTCGTCTGCCCCGCGGCGCGGTTAATTTGAGATTCCGGGCGGGGAAAGGCCAAGGACCGTATTTTGAGACCCTCCTCCACTGCATTTGCTCCCTCCACTCGACTGAGGGGAGGATTCCGCAATGCTCATGCACGGGAAATCGATTTCAAGGGTCTCCTCCTCTGGAGGTTGTAGTGGAGGGAAGACTCTAAATACCGGGGTAAGGCACCCCTGTTTCGATGCGGCGACAGTAGTGTGCGAAGCTAATTTCATTTCATTTCATTTCATTTATTTCGCCCTTAAGGGCCCGAAGGCATTACATAAGGGGAGACAAGTGACAAGATAGGGTACAATTTTCAACATAAAAAAGCAAATAAATAAATAAAAGCAAATACGTTTACACAGGAGACAGGAATCAGAAATCACATGAACGAACTAGAACAAAATAAAAAAGAATAAACGATGTTTTACATATGTTAAACAATTGCAGAGCAAAACTAAGTACAATTCTAAAACGATTATCGATAAACACGGAGTAGTTGAAATTATCAGGAGAGATGCTTGAAAAAATGTTCGTTCAGCTTTGCGCGGAACGTTTCCCTGTCGGCGCATGATGCGGAGTCATCCGGTAAGGCATTCCAGAGGGCTATTGCATTAGGAAAAAATGAGGTGATAAATGCTGCCGTCCGGCCATTTATACGTGCAATGGGTCTGCTGTGATTTATGCGCGATGAAGTTCTGTGTGCAGATTGGAGCAATTGATGTCTTGAGCGTGGATGATAGTAGAAGCGGTGAAGAAGGCATAGACGGGTGGTGAAGCGGCGGGATTCAATGCCCGCACCTCCACGCCCATTGCTCTACCCTACTGAGCTCGCAGTTGATGGTGCCCGTAGTTGCTCTATCCGGAAGTGGCTTCATAATTATTTGTCTTTGAGGTGTACTTGGGTGGGTTTTTATCGGATATACCGATTCATTAGCATAGCCGTGCGGGGGTGCTGGAATTTCACTCGTATATGAGCTCTTAGCGAGCTAGTACGTACACTCTATCACTGTCTATAACTAACGCCCTTAAACACAAGCAAAAACAAAACGAAAGGAAAACGCCATTTAAAGCTGTTTTGAGTTTTATAAGAACCTTCCACTCCAGAAAAAACACAGGAATACACCCTTTTAAAGGGCGTTTTCTTGTTAATTCCAGCCTCTGAAAGAGCTACGAGCCATACATCTTGCTATTCACCGCTATCTTATTTCCATCAGTTGCGCCCCCCCCCCCCCCCCCTTACTAAGATTACCGTATGTTTTGCACGCTTGTTTTCTCCATTGGCTCAGGCCTGAACACAAGCGAAGAACTAGAAAAAGTAATAAACGCAGCGGCATGCGTTCTCGGTCAATGGGCTGGCTTGGCTGTCTTCTGACGGCTGGCTGCGTTGCCGGCAGTCCATAAGTCTGATCTTATACGCGCCCGTTCCCACCTAGTCGTTCGTTGCGGGAGGTATGCCCATCATAACATGTGGCTTCGCTGAAGGACATGCATATTTTCTCTCCGCGTAGAACTGTGCAATACATGCCAGCTATGCGAAAACGCCAGACACAGAGGAGGCAGCATAAAGTAGCTTGGGCGACTTTTAGCTGCAAGAACAAATATTTTGACAATACGACACTCATTAGCATTAAAGCCAGCCTCAAAAGGTGGTCACTGAGTATGTGTGGGCAATGTTAAGACGCGATTAACACAGTTCATCGTGGGGTCCTGCATCACTTCTGCAAGCCTACTCATGGCTGAGAACCACTGGCGCAGTCAAGCTTCAGGGCGGCGTCGTGCCTCGTTCGCCTTCTTTTCGTGACGAGAAAGACAAAGCAAAGCAAAGAAGCCATTACGTGTCAGTGGGCTCCAACCTTCGTTAGCTGTAGTGATGCAGACAAAAGGAGTCGTTTTGTATTTGTTTATGTCTCCTTCCGTAATGTCGCCGGCATCCGAAGGGATGCGCGTCCGCTCTAGTGCGCGCTCGAACGCCTCGCCCGTCCCTTTCCCAGGTTCTCCTCCACAGCACCGGAGGAAACAATGACGCAACGAAGACGGCAATTTGAAGAAGACGAAGGAAGGAAGGAGCGGGGGACGAAGCTGATTAGGCCGCAGCGCGGAGTCGTCAATTGTATATTGAACGGAGCAGCCATTCTTTTGAAGTCACGTTGCTCGTTCGTTACTTGCTTGCTTTCTGATCGTTGTGTTTCTCGGTGTCTTTGCTTTGATGGGCTGCATTTTGTCTTCCTGAAAGTAACAATGCGCTCTTCATACAAGGGAGTCTTTTTCGGAGTAGCTGTTTCTAAATCCTCTCGTCGCGCGGTTGGTGTAAACAACACCAGAGTGGGTCGAACATCGTTGTTTATTTAGTTGCTATATAAACAGAGTCCTGCTATTTTTGTTTCTTTCAGCCTTAACACATTCACCAGTGGGAAATATGCAAACTTTGTGGGCATGATGAATTAACTTTTTCGAAGCCCCATTCGACTCCGTGTGTGGAGGCAGGCCAGTGGGGAGACTCCTTAGTCCAGGTGTCCCTGGACCTGGCTGGCCGTCCGGGCCCGTCTCACCAGGTTAAGCTGGGAGCCGGGTTCAGTTGTATTTTAAGTAGAGAGCACTTTAAAGGCCCGTCTTGTCGTAACTTGTCCGCGGTCACGCTATCTAGCCACCGCTGTCCCGAGGCGTTACTCACCCAACCAGAGGCTTCGAAAATATAGCTGCTAGTCCCTCGATTCAGCCTTCCGGCGAAAAGTTAGGAGGATACTTGAACAAGAGGTTTATATACGCAGAATCGTTCGGAACTCCTGGAACCGCTGCGCTCTTTAGTTAGGTGTCACCATTATTTAGCGCAAAGAAACCTGCAGGTAGATTTGAGGCAGAATATATGCAATTAATTGGCAGACCCGCGTCCATTTAGTTAGGAATGCTCATTGTGTTAGTTTTTACGATAGTAAGCGAAAAAAGTGACAACTGAAGAAAAAAAAAAGCACGCGTCCAAAACGGTGCAGAAATAATCCAGCGCGTGCAAGATGAAAGCACGCACAAGAACACAACTCCCGCTCGTGCTGTTCCAGACAGAAGAACCAAATATAAAAAAAGGTTGCAAGCTATACCAGGAGAAGGCGCGCGAGCACGGCAAAGGCGGGAAAATTGAATTGCATTGAACAAATATCTGTTCAATTCATCGTGACAGGAGTATGACAGCGAAGAGCGTGAGGGCTGATAGAAAGGAGCGGAGAACGGCGGATCACTGCTATGCACTTCCGAGTCGAACAGCTTTTATGTGGACTGGAAGTGCTTTAATTCGTTGTTTTATAGACATTTCTTGAAGGATTCAAAAACCCTGAAGGATTCAAAAGACAATTTATTGCGCTTCCAAGTCCCGCTGATCACTATAGAGAGGCCTTTCTTGGTCTTTCTTCGGCTTGTCTCCGAGAAAGAAGGCAACAAGGACGGTAGACTTAGAACAGGGAAAGCTCATATACAGGAAAAATCTGTTGCCCGACAGTTTTCTTTTTCGGTTATAGTCGTCTTCGGAGGCAGTTTTAATTACCAGTAGTTCTAATTGATCCGTATACCTCGCACGCTTCGCCCGGCGGAACGAGACGCCGTCGTCTCCATCATGCAGAGCTCGGCGCATGCTGTGGGATTCTTTAGCCACTGAGGACGAGAAAGGCCTTCAGACAAGGGAGAGAGCGACCGAGCGGTCGGAAGGTTTAATGGCGACTTAAAAGAAGACGTAGCGCGAGCGCACGCCGATCGTGAAATGACGACAGGCGTCGATGATGGTGATGTCGTCGGTGCAACGCTGATGATGATAGATTCTACACATGCGCCTAACCTCCTGAAACCGACTGTCCGCGACGGCGATGCATCAGCTCTCCCGCTGAAAAAGTCCGGACAAGCAGCAGCTATTAATCACTGCCTGACTCGTCGCTTGCACTTCGTTGGTCTCGGCGAATCTCCTGTCTCCGTATCCTCGCTTTCACGCTCCTTCTCGTCACTCGCCGTCACACCGTACAGGCGAGCTCTTTCCGCGCCGGAGCTCTAATAGCTGCCCTTCCTTTTGGCCAATAGAGCTGACGCTGACGGGGTAACCGTGAAGCTGGTTCTGAATGCGCCCACTGCTCGTGCGTGGCTGTGCGCCGGGAAGGCACTGCTTTTTGCTTTGTCTGAAAATCATGTACGGCGCCGACACACGAAGGCGAGTGTGCGTCGCCACCGTTTCCGCACTCGGTGTACACAGAGCTGTAGTGCCCGAACTCGTCTGTCAAGAACGTCCCGCGGAAGTGTCTTGGCTCGTGGTGGTGAGGGTTATGCGTATATCCATTGTTATATTTATATACAAGGCTCATTTTGTCAGGGCCACTTCTACAGCTAGTTCATGACGATTATGCCCCATTATCTATAGTAGTTGCTGCTCTGGTCTCATGTTCGTGGTGTAGATAGTTTTATGCGTTTATATGATATTACTTTTTTAGCTTTTTTTTCATTCTGTGATTCAATCATGCACTGCTATATCAAACTGTTCGTCAAATGCGGCCGATATAAGGTTTTGGGACCTAGCCAGGTATTATTGTGCGGCTTTTCGTCTCCGGCCCTTGGCTTTTCTGTGATTAAAAAACTGGCATAAAGACTAAGTAACTAGGGAGCTTCTTAGCGCAGAGCGCTCGGGTGGAACGCTCCCGATATTTTCAACGCGCACGCATTTGCGTTTCCGACTCCTGGGACGCGACGAACACGTTACGAGAGAGAGGATAAACATCTTTAATTTGGAGCTTAATGGTGCTATGGTCTTTTGTCGCTCCGTTTGGCATTTACTGGCAAGTACGCTTCCTATTGGGCGACGGAAGCCGAGGAAACAGCATCCAAGAACTCTTTCGCCCGCCTCGAGCGCGAGAGCTCAGGCCAAGACTATGCAGTGGTTTGTGAATCTGAGCAGGATTGAAACCTTGCAGCCTTTTCAAAGCGGGGGTGAGAGAGATTCACGGCAAGCCTATAGCAGTGGAAGTTCGGATGGAGCCCTCATAGAGTACTCACATATCGATCCCGCTCCTTCTCTTCCTCCATTGAATCAGCCAACGCCAGAAATTGTATACTGTTAGACCTCATTTCGCGTTATGGCGGCGTAAAGACTTGACTAAGCGGGAATGGGTGGGATTGGGTTTCCGCCATCAATATAATAAAAATTTACCCATTTTGTTCAAAAGAAGCCACGTGGTGGAGGAGAATTCGATTTTCAGCCGGAATGGTATAATCACTTTTGTGAGTAAAAACACAGCACACTGCTTTAATTTAAGTCCCCCGAGGGCTCCAGCGGCTCTGCGGCGCAGAGCTAAACAGCGGAACTGCCGAGTTTAGGCCCGGCAATTAAAACTCCCACTTTATTTCGTTTTACAGTATATATATCCGCCCCTTGATCGCGGGGAAAACCGAATTAATGTACGCGCGGCGTGTGCGCCATTTCACGCCTTCGCCGCAAACGCGGAAGCAGCCCCGAGTTTTGTTAATATTCCCCTCTGGGCGCGCTTATTTATTTATCTACCCGGCTCCTTGTTCGGCCAGATATTTCCGGCGGACCACGAGTCGTTTCGATTCTGTTTTCTTTTTTTTATCTCCGTTTGATTTCTTTCGAACAGACAGACCTTCTCGATCTCTCTCTCTCTCTCGTTCGCGCCCGCAATGCGCACCCATCGAATGCGTGACTGTTTAATGTTCCGCTTGGAGGGAAGCGAAACAGAAACAGCCAGTCGCTCGTCGTTCTAGTCCTTGCGAATCGAAATAACACGTTAGGAACGAATCCGTTACATGCGCGGTCATTGTATACCTCCTTGCGGTTACTTCGACATGTTTTTTTTCTTGTGTTGTGACATGACCTGAGTTCTTTATCGTACGCTGAACAAGTGCGTAAACTCTCGCTTTAACGAAGTAATTGAAACAGGAAAGTGACTTCATTAGAAGTGATACTTTATTAAAAGCGGGGATGATTTATAGTTCCTGCACTGCTGTTGGGGCCGTAAAAAACTTCGAATGAAGGGAAAGTTCGAATGCAGCCCTTTCGTTAGTGCGAGGGTTTACGCTTTATTTTAGCCCCTTGTTGAAACGGTCTACATCTGCACTAAGTCGCCACGCCAGCTTTTTCTTGTCTTCGTTTATAATGCGTTCTTGTCTGGCTTGACGTACTGAAATTATCGAATCGTCAAGATTTAAGTTGCGTTTAATCCCGTTAACATCGTTTTGGATGACGCTTTCTTAGTTTTTTAGACGTAAACCCTGTTTATGGCCGGGATAGATGTTCAATAGCAGCATTAGCACCAATATTACGTCATCTTCATTACTATGCCCCAATACAGGATTGGATCAACATCGCTGTTCACGAATTTCTCACTTCCCTTGTTCGCATCGCGGTTTTACTCAAGTACGGACTTATAGACAAAAATTCTTGTGACTAACGCCAGCGACAATATTATGCAATTTAGTCGATATAAACTGAGAGAGAGAGAGAGAGAGAGAGAGAGAGAGAGAGAGAGAGAGAGAGAGAGAGAGAGAGAGAGAGAGAGAGAGAGAGAGAGAGAGAGAGAGCTTTATCGATAATTGAAGAGCTTAGCCCCACGAACGGCAAGGGTGGCTTCTTCGGAGAAGGGTGAACATAGTGAGGCGATAAAAGAAAATGAAGGGTCAAGAAGTACGTAGAAACCACAGGGAGAATAAAATGAAATAAATAAGCAGCGCAGAAAAGATGTACCGCGTCAGTTGAAAAGATCCAAGGAGCTCAATGTTATAGAACCTCGACCAATCCTGTGTCAGTTGAAAACGTAAAGAGAGCCCCTGTACCTAGCTCCGCGTGGGCGCGTGATTCCGCCACGGTCTAAGAAAGTGACCCGGTTCAAAATAATTTCCTCGTAGCAGTCGCACAAGTGTACTCTCAATTAAAACCTCGAAAAGTGTTCTCGGTTTTAATTGAGATGTCGAGTACCCGCTGCGGCAAAGACGCGAGAAGAGAAAGGGAATCGGGGAGATTAGGGATGGAAATTATGAAGGGGGAGGGGAAGAGCAGATGAATAAAAACAAATCAACGCCCCTTTCATCTCGCAAAAAAGATGGTTGATTTAATTGAATTGGATTTATTTACAAGTTAGAGTAGCTTAGAATAAATTCAACTTGCTTCGACCGTGTCGGAATGGCGCAGGCGGATAGACGTCGGCTTCAGAACGCGAGGGGACCCAAGATATTTTTTTAAATCATCATCATCATCATCATCATATGCGCTTTCATTGTGTAAAGTTGGCTTTCCTGGAATGCGTTTTTGTTACGACCCAGTCATCGGTGAGACGAAGAAAGCTTCGCTTTAAAAAGCTTAGTGGGTGCGAGACGTCTGCCGATTTGGACTGCTTGTAGAGCGGGCAGGCATGTCTGTCAATAAGGCTCACCTTTACGTTTTAGGTGTGCTTGAAAAGTTGCACACAAAGGCTATTATTACGTGACCCTCAGTGCTCTTTTTTTGTGCCCTATGTAAGCCCTGTGAAGTCGCTTAGACATGGAAAACGTCACGGTTATTTGTTTGTGTCAATAGAAACTCCCTGCAGATTGGCAGCATAGAGTCGCCTTTTCATCATCCTCCATTAAATGAGCTTCCGATCGTACACGAAGCGCTTTTGACCGTGCTTATTGACCTTCGAAACATGCGCCGTCACTTGCCTGATTATGCCTTTTTATACATCCGTCGCTTCGCCCTGTGGGACTCGTTGGAAATAGTTCACCGCTGCAACGTACGCAAAAAAAGGGAGCGAGAGAAAAAAAATCTGTATGTTATTTCTTCGTTGGAGTCCGCGTAATGCATCTGCCTCTTTCTGGTAATCTGAAAGGACCTCATTAGCCGACCAGAATTGGTTCCTTCGGCCGACGCTGGTTGCCCACAAGCCGAGCCACCGGTGACCCCCCTGCGTGATCTCATCGCTGCGTCTGCATGTAGCTTTCGCTATACGCTTTGGGGCGACTGATTAAACGAGAGCCAAGCCCCGAACAGCCATTTGTTTCGGGCCATGCACGGGATTTCGTCAGCTGCGTTTTCTTTGCAGCTTTTCTGTCTCTCGCGCTCTCTTTCTCTCTCTCTCTCTCTAGCTCTTGTTACTTTGGCGAACGCGTCCAGGTACCGAGCTCTATTGCCTCCGTCATGTATTGGTAGAGTGGTGGGCGAGCTGCGAGCAGAAGCTGCGTGGTGGACGAGTTGCCTTGGTGTTGACGACAAAGAGCCGAGAGCAAACTTAACTGCTTTAATGCATTGTGAGATGGACAGTGAATATTACAGAACAGCATGGTGCCGACGAGCAGAGCGGCGCTCTTTGTTCAGCCCCAAGGTCGACCGACTCGAACCACCAAAAGGGTTGAATTCATACACAGAAGCGGCAACGGTTCCGCCACCGCCCAGGCTTTTGCACACGGCACGAACAAAGTACAGACCCTCAAGAACACAATTTCCCGGTTTCTTGAAAGCCGCCGAACGTTGAGACTGAGAAATTGAGAAAGGAGAGATCTCTGCTGGCGGCGTCTGCTCGCAGATTCAAATTAACACGATCCCCGGCAGAACAGTTTGTTTTGCAATTGCTGTGGGTGTCATTCACCGCGAGCGAGTGTGGTCTCCCGCGGCGGACGTACTCCAGCTTGTCGAAACATGTTGGAGGAGGGCGGCTTTACCACAGCACACAGTTTCACCGCACTACACCAAACTTGCAGCACGCACCCACCGGGTAGCGGCGCGCTGGATCGTAACACTCCCGTCTCTCTACCTTTCCAGAGCTCTCTTTTTCTCTGTTTAGTTCTCTTTCACTCTATTTCTCTCTCTCTCTCTCTCTCTCTCTCTCTCTCTCTCTCTCTCTCTCTCTCTCTCTCTCTCTGTACGCCGAGTTGATAGTGGTGGTATAACCGCATGGGCTTGCGATGTCAGCCAACCATCTCTCCAAACGCATTATGAAACGACGTGATGGCGTCTTATATACCTCCGTGTGTAACCCCGGTCCCCATCTGCGGGATCGAGCATCTATGCTGTAGCCGCGTTCATTCAAGCATGAACGTTCCTGGTAGGTCAGTTGTTGCTATTTGTAAACCGTACTAAATCAACGCAGACATCGCAATATAATCGGACTTGTGGCAGGCGTGGATGCGCGCAGCTCGGCGCGGATTGCGAAGGGTACTGTACAGAAAAGTGGCTCTTTTGCCGCTGAGGGCAACAGCATTGATGAATTTGATGACGAAATCGTTCCTGCTGCTACTGACTTGACAAAATTAGTATTTCCGCGTGTTGGGCCGTTAAAAGTGGTTGCCGGGGGCCCCGAAAGCCCGCGAAATCGATTGAGGCAGCGAAACACCTTTCCTGCTCTATTCTTCCCACCTTCAACGCTGACCTCGAACTCAATAGAGGGAGCGGTACGCACTGTATGCTTTTCTCAAAAAATACTGCTGCGGCCGCACGCGTATATAGCCGATGTCTCAGTGTGTGTGAGCTCTTTGTCTGAGCATCCACCCGTCTTCCGGCGGACTTTGACGGCTTTCGGCATCGCACTGAGTGCGTCAAAACCCTTTAGTGCGCAGCATTTCGGCGCCCGCTACTGAAGTTTGACGGCGGCGTTGCCCTCGTTACCGAGCGAACGAAGGGGGAACCGAAGACAGAAAAAAACTGTGGCTGATTCCTCTGTCATAGGAATCGAAGAAACACCAAAGTGGAATGTGCAGCGAAATCTGCGGCTGAGAATGATTTGCGGGTTGGCGGCTGTCTTATAAGTGTGCTTGGCGAGCGACGTCCTGCTGGCGGATTGCTTCGGCAAACGTGTACTGGCGTCATTTCCATGACAGATATGACGTCAGTGAAATCTTGGTGTATTCCGGCATAACACTTTCGTGTTAAAACAAAACCCGAAAACAAACAACCCTAAGTATGACGTACTCTTAGTACAGAAGGTTGCTTCCCCGCAAGAAGACCCTGTGTGCAGGGGTGCACCCTTTACAGGCCGGTTGCTTTATTGAACTGGCGTAATTTCCTTGACGGATATGACGTCATTGAAATCTTTGTGTATCCGGAAATAAAACGAATGCTATGCGCCGTGACCGCGAAGTCTGCAGTTCGCGCTGTGCACACATTTCGCATTACGGAGTATAGTAATGACCAGCTATTCTTTGTTTTCATTCTGTTGTCATGTTCATGGACCACCTAAGAACGAGCATTGGCCATGCGTAACTTAAACGGGGCTCCTGAATTAGCCCTTTCGCGTCGACATCGTTAACAAAGTAGCCTCCTGACTCCAGCTTAACGAGAGCTGTTGCCTCTCCTGTAGTGCTCTAATACGCTCTCGGCCGCCGTCGCATGCGGAAGGAGCAGAGCGACGGACGCCGCTGCCGCCAGGGGGCCTCGTTAGGCTTTGATGGCCGGCTGTATTTAACGCGGACGTATTCTCGGCTGCTGCGCAAAGTGACCCGGGGTCGCGATCTTTGGCCCGGATGGTTTATAGCCCCGTTGTGCTTCCTTGTTTATTTTTTTTATTTTTTGTCGTGAATGTGTGGCTCCTGTTGTAGATGGGGCGACTATTGCTTGCGTTTATTATGTTGGCGCGGCCTTCGCTGTGGCGTTATATGCCTAGGAGGAGGAGTAATCGCCCCTCGTACCGTTCTGAAACGCTTCCGTGTCCTACTTGCGATCGTCGGTCTGTGAAGCGACCAGAGCCCCATTTGACGCCGCCACTTTGCGTGTTGCCGTCGCTCTTACTATCTCGTCGCTGACGCGCTGGATCTTGACGACATTTTTAACGTAAAAGCGGCTGTCGAACAGAACATAGAACGATGCGAAAGAGCGTGATTTGTGTCTAGGCGCTACAAAGCTAATCCCTCTTAAAGTAACGTCAAATCCATACCGCCACAACTGCTGTTGTGCAGAAACATTTGAACACATAATATTCGTATGTGCGGCCTATACGTGGCACAGCCGTAACACTGTCTTGAGGATATCGAACGCCTAGAACAAGGACCAAAAATCTGTAGAAGTTCAGAGAATTATCTACTAAGGCATAGCATTCTTACGCCGCTTGTCTTGAGTGTGAGTTCTTTACAACCATTTTTTTTTTGTTTTTCTAAATTCTGTCCGACCAGTTATCACCACTCACGCTGTTATAACGTTATTACGATTAAAGGTGGAACTTCTGCAAAATGTGCATTTTTGCGGAAATGAAGGGCTTTACACGGTCCTGGCTATGGGGGTACTCGGCAAAGAATGCTACGCATTAATAACTCTAGGTTATTGTAGGACCACGGACTTGTCCTTCGAAGCAGCGCCAAGCTCTGCAAAAGTCTGCTCTCTTATTTGGATGACATTGGCCTAATTTCCAAACTGTAAGGCCATCGTCCGCTCGCCCACTGACCGATTCACCGCCGCTGGAAGCACGCCAGTGACCAAGCAAGAACAGTGGCTAGTATAGGTGAACAGGTACGATTTCATGTCTTGCGCTTACTTTTCCTTCTCGCCACTTTGGGCTACTGGTCTCCTAGTGGCGTAGCCTAGAATGTCATCTGAGCGAGTAAAGGTCATGGCGGTCGGCTTGCCCAGTCGTAAAAGTAACGTTCTTAGGCGACACGCCCCAGAAATCTATCCGTTCGTCCGCTCCGTTGGTACAAGTGTTGTCATTTGGGTTATTTAATAAAACCCTTTAGGGTGAAGGGCCTCCAAACCGAATGGGTTGTGTGCGTGTGTAGAGAGAAGAACCCCTTGAAACGATGCCTACTGACTATCTGCATATCGTGCCTCGGAAATTTTTCTAAAATTTTTACAATGCTGAGAAGGGTACAGCAAAAACAAGTTTATTCGAACTTCAATAATTCGCATTTACCGATAATTTCAACTGTACGATTTGGTTCGGACGAGCTCCCATAGAATTCTATATATAATAAATCCCGTTAATGCGAACGCAAGTAGCTTTCGCCAGGGATAATTCGAACTTCGCGACACCGCACCGGCAGCTTGGGGCCTGGCTCACGGCTAGAGAAATGCACCCGCTGCCGACACAAAAGGCTGTACCGCCTGCGGAAAGGAGGGAAAAACGGAGAGAGAAGTTAAATCAGGCAGAAACAAACTAAAAGCGCCCATGGCGGACCTTTTTCGAAGAAGTTTCTTCCCGGACTGCGTCGATGGGGACACGAGTTCAGGGTATGGGGAGTGCTTTCAGCTGGCATTATTTCTGAGGTTAGACGAGTAGAACCTGTTGCGGTCAAAGACGGGCCGAAGCGCCGGTGCGGTTATCGCTCGGAAGTAATGACCGGATATAAAGTAATGACCGGAGGCCTTTCGCTACATCGCTCGTTAGAGAAAAAGTGCTGGCTTTTTCAGCATTTAAGGATAAAAGGCAGGCTGCAGTCATGGACTTTCTCATGCCATTACAGTCAAGTCCACCTATAACGACACCGTTTATAACAATATATCGGATATAACGATGAACAGCTATGGCACTGTCAACCTTTGTATTCTTTCTATGGTGAAATACACCGCTTATTACAATGCCCCAGTGCACGTAACGGATATAACGATTGAATCCGGTGATATTGTGCGCCAAAAGTGCAACAGTGACACCTCTAATGACGCGGTGGCGCAGCCTACTAAGGTAGTGTCTTTGTAGGAGTCCCAATGCGTGGCACTGTCCCTCCGGGACTTTGCTTCCCCGAAGGACATTTACCTCAGCTAGGTGAAGCACCTGTAGTCGCTCTAGGAAAAGATTTGCGCTAGCTTCACAAGCGGCAAAGGTGACCGACCGTGGCTTCTTTTCCGCAAATTAGTAGTAGTATTTTATTTGAGTAGATTAAAAATATTTGAGCTCTGTTCCCTATTTTTATTCGCAGCCCGCTTATAGCAATTATCGGTTACAACGATTGGATTTCCTTGGCACTTGGACATTGTTATAAGTAGACTAGACTGTAATTGCTGACTTGCTCTATTGCTACCCAGTCCCACTGTGCAGCTTTTGTTCTTCACTTTCGTTAGTTCGAACTTTTATTGATGCGTACCCTTGCAATTTGAAATAATGAGCTTTTCTTGTAAATGCCTGCATTGATGTAGCGACTTCCCATCGTGCTTTTTTGAGTACAGAAGTTATTAGAACATATCGCCTGTTTTATGAAATAGCTGATGGACAGCCGCGACTTTTTCATTAGCCGCCAGCACAATTGCGGGACGCCCGTACATCTCTCGGTATAAACACGCTATTCCCTCTGATCAACCTACCCTTGCAATGCAAAACTAATCACGAGTTGGAGGAGGCGTGGGGCGAATAGTACTCGAGAAGCTGCAGCACGCTTGCGTTACGCATGAGCTTTAGTAGCGCTTGGCGTCGGGCTATTTGGCTATAAACAAGAAAAGCAAACAAAATCTAATGGCAAAACACGAGATGCCAAAGAAGGGAGTGAAAGTGACGATTAGTAGATCTGAAAGACATTTTCGGTGGCACGTGCTGCGTTCACAATGCGTGCTCCAAAAATTTTGTTTCACGCTTGGTGAGTGTGATGGAAGGGGAGCTGACACATTCTCCCTCGAGCCCTGACAACATTGAAAATGCCTCGAAGATTTCCCGTCTGAGTGTATATTCCGATTTTAACAAAATGGTTCTTTTGTCAAACTGGGCTTCGCATTTTCACCTCGCATAGTGCGCGGCCATCTTCACTGCGGCACCAAAAAATGTAGCGGATGAACGACAGAAAAGAGACCGGGACCATGGCTGCCTTAGCGGGGATGGCATATTTAATCTCACGGTAACCTACATGATCATTATTATGACTCTTGCATACCGAGCGGTAGATTTAACATCATCCCGCGTCCGACATAATCGATGGGAGATCAATAAATCCGCACTCCTAACATTTCGTTTTTCTGTCCATAAGGTGAATCTTTGCGAAGCGGTCGGGAAAGGCTGTTTCCACCTGTGCTTGGTGGTCAGGGATTCGAACCGGCGACCCCGGGATTGTTAAGCACGAGGCCTAAACCACAGTGAGGGATAAATTTTAATATGCTCTTTTATTCTTTTTTCAGTCACCTTTTTTTTTGACGGAGCACCACTGCCACGCAGCCAGAGCCCTTGTGCTGTGAGCGGCGCTGCAGGTCGCCGACTAAGATGCCTGCGTGAACGTGGGGATGATCTTCGTTTCCTTCACTTCCTTGTTTCGTTCCTTTATTGCACCGCTCGGTCTTCCTTCCATGACGTGGAGTATTTGTCGCCTCTATTGTGGAAAGGAGGGGCATATACCATGTCGGCCTGAAAGAATGGGGATGGCTGCGGAACTACGTGAGGCTCCGCGCGCATTTCGCCTCGTATTTTTACTTACAACGCGCGCCTTCGCTGCCCGTATTCAGCTTGCTTGACTGGTTTCCTTTATTTCCGTGTCTCCCTCATTTTTATCACTCACTGTCCCTCTTTCTCCCACCCTTTATTCCATGCTCCCCCGGAGTCTTCGCTGAGGTGGAGACCGGTCGTGCGTGATCTGAGGGAGGCAAAGGAAGAAAAAGGATGAATCCGGACTCGCGGGATTGTTTTATCCGCTTTCGCTTCGGGAAAGGCAGAAAAAATACGACCGAAGGGTCACGCCGCTGTGTTTGTTGAGCGCAAGACAGCTTCGTTATCCGGATTTCTCTCACGTCCGATACGCGATTTTTACCTTTCCTGCTACCCAATCTCCGGTTTCTTCCAATACCTTTTTATTGTTGTTCGTTTCTTCCGTCACTCCTTTCCGCTCATTACGCTACTCTGTTCCAAAGCTCCCCACGTTCTTCCCTGTTCATTCAATTGTTCTTTCTAGAAATCTCTTCTTGCTAGAAAACCTACCCTTCTTTCTTTGGCCGGCGGGCAGTCTGGAAGAGGAGGCATACAGGATTTGCGCTAGCAAATTTTCGCGCTAAAAGGTCGGTTGCGGAACGGAGGAATGAAAAATTAAGGCTCGTGGCCGAAAAGTTTCCCGCATCGGCCAGGGCAGCGGCCGCACGGTTCTCCCCCCTTCTGCTAATGATTGCATGCCAGTCACGGCCGAGCCATTGAGTTATGCCCGAGCTCCTTCGAAAGCGGCAGTCAGCGATGCTAATCATACCTCCGGATGAATCCGGTGAGACGCTCGTTCGTCAGTCCACTAGGCCTCTTCCCTTCATCTGCACGGCCTGCACGAGTAAAAGAGCGGCGCCTTTATTAAGGGGCATCCGTCAAGCTTGACCTCTTGCTCAGCTCCCCAGGCTTCGCCATAAGTGTGGACGTTTTCGTCGTTGTTGCTCGTCATTGCCTTGTACATATATGTTGAACGTTTTCTTTGGTAATGTTCTGTAGGTGTTTACTTCGGTGGTAATTTGATAGAATTTAATATAAAAAGACGCACACCGAGTTCTCAGCGGGTTTCGGAGCCCTGTTATGGGAAAATCTAGTCTTCATTCAAAACACGTTGCCGTGGCAGGGGAGTGTTGGTCCTCCGATGATTCAATAACAATGCTGAACTCCGGAAGCCAAGCAGGTACGGCGACTTCCTTTTTTTTTATACCCGTTTGGCCTAACTGTTCCGGCCGATTTGCGCAAGGGAGAAAGTGTCGCTCGACAACAAAATCGCCGATGTCGGCCGGTGTTTTTAGGCGGCTCGGGTTCGTCTGGGCTAGTTGCGCGTCTTCCCTGGTCTGGGTGCGAACGCCTGCTGCGATTTCGATGGCGGCGATTTCTCGGCGTTCCCCCAAACCCCCCCCCTCCCCCCCCCCCCTTTCGCGCTGCCCTCGCCGGACGATGATTCGCTGCCGAGTCGGCAGTGCGGAAAGGTTTCGTGCCCACTGGAGAAGGTTCGCCTGCCGAGTGAGCTGTCTGTTGTCATTCCGCAGCAATAATCGGGACGACTGGTGGCGTGACGTCACGTTCATCATGGGCTTAGTGCGGTGACGTCGGCTCGGGCCCGCCGTTACGTCTCTGGCATACCTGGTAGGCAGAGATCGTCGTCTGTCTCCGCCAGCTCCTCGCGCAGACGAAAGATAAAGACAGCGGTGGCCTAACAAGCGACCACGTAATGTGCGCTTCCTTGCCCGTAACGGTGTATTTCTAAAGGGATTGGTTGTCTGCGGTCTACATCCTGCCAATTCAAGTATGCGTGCATACAGAGGCCGCGAAAATGGCCCAAACAACGACCGAATATTCTGCATACGTAATAACAAAGACTGTTGGAACGATTCCCTATTCTTTGCTTTCTTGGTTTGTTTTCGCGATCATCTGAATCTGATCGCTGTGTGGTTCAATTCTATAGTTTGTATTGGATCCCGTGCTATACGAAACGCTAATTTGTTATCCCATTGTTGTAATGTGGTTAAGTTAAGAACGTATCGCACCGTCCCCAAATAACAGCTACTCACAAAACATAGGAGAGTATTCCGTGTTCTTCAGACCAATATCCTCCCTTGCCCCACTAGAATGCACGTCTTTAACCCCCCCCAAAATTTTGACCCCTCAAAAAACAGAAAGTGGGCTGTTGCCACAAGGCAACACTAGATCCCGATTAAACATTTGCTTTCCTACCGAACTTTGGGAGAGAGCCTTTGCCAGCTCCGGCCTCAAAGGTGAGCTATGCCTAGAGCCTTCCCCGATTTAAATAAAACGTTAATTAGGCAAAATCCCCAGGTATCTCCTCCAACGGGAAAAGTGACCGTAGTCGTCATTTTCCTTGGCGTCAACACGAATGGTACTACCAAAATGGCCGCCGTTGTAAAGACAATATAAATGAAAACACTTCTGGGTTCAGTGCGGGACTCTAGCCAGGCTCGTGAGAGCAGAATACAAGTGCTCTAAACACTGCGCTAATCCTGAACCGTGCCGGAGGGTGGGAAATAAGAATCAGCGTGAACCCGCTGCGGTGGCTCAGTGGCTAAGGCGTTGCGCTGGTGGGCACGAGGACGAGGGTTTGATACCCGGCCGCGGCGGCCGCTTTCCTGATGGAGGCGGAAAGCAAAAACGCCCGTGTGTACGAAATTTCGGCGCACGTTAAAGATCCCCAGGTGGTCAAAATTAATCCGGAGCTCTCCACCACGGCGCGCCTCATCGCCTGCGCTGCGTCGGCGCGTTAAACCCTACAATCAATCAAGAATCAGCGTGATGTGTGCCCCGTGACAGGCGAAGGCGACGGCTCGTGCATATAGCAGGTGTAAGTAGAGTACAGTTCTGACTGTGGGGAACGAAGAGGAGAAAAATGGACGGAAGGCCGGGACGTTACCCAGGTGTAGAGCCCGGTTGCGTGTTTCCAAACGCTTCACTGCACAGACCACCCACGTGACATATGTGTGATGTCATTGCTCGCGGTATCCTTTTGAGCGCCTGCTAATACACACCGCTCGGGCTCTGTGGCCTTCATACCTTAGGAAGTAAAACGAAACACTCTCGCTTTAACTGGGAGTTATGGAAGTTCAATGGCCTTTTAGAAAAACTCTTCAAGACAAAGGCGAATACCTTCATAGAGCCATGGGAAGAGTTTAAAAGCGGAGTTAAAATGCTTGCTATTGAAAGAGGGTGCATCTTGCGGCAACAAGAAAGGAAAAAAGAAAGCGAGCTTAAACGTGAATTAGAGTTTCTAATAAGTAGTGATGGCTACAACCCCGGGATTTTCTACAAACAAATAAGGGAAGTAAAAGGGAAGCTCGAGATTATAGATCAAAATAGATACGCAGCTGCAGTTGTTCGAGCTCGATCGGAGCGTTTGTGGATGGGTGAAGCCCCTATTAAGCGCTCCCTTAGTGACGAAAAGAGCTATGCTGTCAAGAAAGAAATCAAGCAGATTTGTTATCAAAATAAGCTCACTACAGACCCAGCCCAAATAGCAGGTGCATTTGTCTACTACTATAATAATCTGTTTGGTAGAAAACTGCATGTTGAAGAGGGTTTTAAAACTGAATTCTTGCCTCTTATGACCAAACTTGATGATGACGTCAAGGCGGAGCTCGAGGCTCCGATCAGTATAAGTGAAATTGAACAGGCAATAGATGAGCTAACCGGAGGAAAATCGCCCGGGCCTGATGGCTTGGGGGCTCCCTTTTACAAAATGTTCAAAACCGAAATCGCCACGGCTTTACATCGATTGTTGGTCGACGCATACAAAGTAAACCGGATGCCCCCCTCCTTTTGCAGGACACACATTGTTTTGGTACCAAAAACCGAGGATTCTGTTCAATTACTCTCTGTAACTTCTTACCGTCTAATTAGTCTCACAAATGTTGATTATAAAATATACATGAAGGTGTTGGCTAAACGATTGCAAACAGTAATGAATATCATTGTTTGCCCGCACCAAACCTGCGGGATTAAAGGAAAGACAATTTTCACTAATATACATACAATGAGAAACATCCTAGAGTGTTGCGATGCGGGTAATGAACATGTGGCAATACTTCAACTCGATCTTGAAAAAGCGTTTGACCGTGTTGCACATGAAATTTTGTTTTGTATTTTGGACTACGTGAATGCGGGTGCTGTGATACTGGATGGGGTGAAAATGTGTTATCGGGATTGCTTCGCTAGTCTTATTATCAATAAGCAAGTTACGCCAGGTATTCAGCTTCTATCGTCGGTTAAGCAAGGCTGCCCTTTGAGTGCCCTGTTGTTTGCCATCTACTTGGAACCGTTTTGTTTAAAGATTAAGAACAGTGGAAAAATAAATGGTTATAAGTTCTTTGAGAGCGAAGTAAAAATATTGGCATATGCGGATGATATAGCCATAGTCTGCAGCGACAAAGAAAGTGTTCGAGAGGCAGTAAAAGAAGCTGGAAAGTTTTGTAAACATACGGGTAGTGCTATAAGCTGTAAAAAGTCACTAGGTTTCTGGCACGGGGAGTGGGAAGACACGCCTGAGGTTTTTGACAATATGCAGTGGACGTTAACTCCGGCCAAATACTTGGGCGTACCACTCAATACCTACAGGCAGCCTAAAGAATTTTGGACGCTGGAAACAGAACGCGCAAGAGTTCAGACAACCCGGTGGGGTGGGAAGGATTTGTCGATGTTTGCACGAGCTACTGTGTGCAACTTATTTCTTGTAGCCAAAGTGTTCTATGTCCTTCAGGTGCTGTCCATGACGAGAGTTTCTGTTCAGAAGCTACACAGAGTGTTTGCGGTTTTTATTTGGGGATCGACTTGGGAGCGGACCAGCCGCTCGAACCTGTTCCGCGCGGTTCGAAAAGGAGGCTTGGGGCTCTGCCACTTGTTTCTGAAGCAGATTGTGTCCAGTTTTTGTTTCTTAAGGGATCAGAATAATCCCTTTCTACGTACTGTCATTCAAGTGCGCCTTTGTGATCACATACCTGAATTTGTTGTGTCCTCTTTTGGAGGTAGACGAACGAGTCTATGTGGTTTCCTGCGCGAAGTTGTATGGGCGTTCAAATTATTGAAAGTGAGATTTTCGATTGAGTACTTGAGCAACGTACCACGCAAAAAGTTATATAAGGACCTCATTGATGTTATGTTACCCATTCTCCTATACAGGTCTATGTATGCCATGGAGGAAAAAAAAGCTTAGGAGAGGCCCCCAGCTATCCCCGCGCATTGGCAAAAGTGTGGAGGAAGTCACGTGTTTTCGGCGGCCATTGGAAGTCGCGTTAGCAACGGCGTCCTAGCAACAGCCCGCCCGCCGTTCGCCAGTCATGGAGGAAAGGCAGCGCCTGCCTTGTCGTCCGATTGCGAAGATTGCTGCTTCGCTTTGCTGCGCTGTGGTCTTGCGGAACTCGAAAAGGATGCTGCGAGTTGCGACAGCTGCGCCGATGTGAATATATCATTTAATTTCTACTTGCAAGTGCACCTTATACCGCGTCAAGCTTTTGCTCCGGTCGCGATCACGACGCGCCTATTGAAGTACAGATATCGTGAACGCGCCGTCCCATCGTACGCGCGGACACCCGTCAGGTAGATTTTCGGGAAGTGATACACGGTGTGCAGTACGTAGGTACTTGCAACCGAACGATTCGCAACTCAATTTTTTGGTTATCGCCGCTGCAATATATAGTTTGCTAGGCCGGCAATGCGCGGCAGCGCCTTTGCAACTGTTACAAGGTAGATTCCCAGTTGATATAATTCCATCGTCCTATTACCTTAGTAGGTGTCCGTCTGTTGACTGGAACAGTGCTGGATCTGGAATCTGGATCTTTTTGTGGTCTCGCTCTGGATTTCGCTTTTCAACGCTTCATACTGCGAGGTTAGTGTATGAACGTTTTCAACTGATATCACCTTGAATTTATTGACACTGAGACAAGTTGAAACTTGGCGAAAAAAAGTTTATTGACGCCACCCACCCTCTCATTTTTTTTTACTCAATAAAACGTTTTGCCTCCTCCTCCTCCTCCTCCGCAAAAAATTCTATCGAAGGCACGTGAACAACGGTAAAAACATTCCACAATTTTTAGCGTGAAATATGCATGAAGTACTGCTTACCTATATATATAGAACGGCCGTTTAATTGACTAGTCATCTCTGGGATTGCCAGTGAAACTGCAACGCAAACTTGGGCACTTTCCAGTCCGGTAGCCGCACGGCGTTCGCCCACTGTTTGCGGCGTTCTCCATCGCTTGGGAACCTATAAACGGCGGCGATTGCAAACGAAGGATGAATGCACACCAATGTACAGCAATACTTGTCAGCGGAATGATGCACTAACCGGTGGAAAGTGACGCCCAATTCCTTAGGTACCGATCGCGACTTGCAGCCTGGCACCGAGCATTGCGGCATTGTTAGAGCGAGCCGCTTCGCAAACCTGCTGCGGCCACACTGAAGACGTGTAACAGTGTAACCGCGCGTTTAGGTTCACGGTCACGCGCTGCAAAACGGCCTTCTACCTGCCTATCAGCTGATTTCCGCCGGCTCGGCGCTGGCAGATGCAGACGACAAGAGAGGCGATACAGGACGGAGGAGGCGGAGAAGGTGCACCGAGAGAGAGAGATGCAAAAAGAGTCCGCCAATGGCATGGAGGGCGAATGGTCCGCCATTCGACTTACAGAAATGGCGTTTCCGGCTGCGCTGGGTGTGACGTCAGGGCCTCTCCTAAGCTTTTTTTTCCTCCATGATGTATGCAGTGGGAAGGGAAGGCGATGTGCTCCAGAGGGTAAAGAGAATGTCCGTGCGCGCCTCCGTTAAAAGTTGCTTTTTTCAGCTCCACAGTGGTACGCTTCCTGTAAAGCCATGGCTCCACGAGAAAGGATTAGACATACATTGGAACATTAACTGTC
Source organism: Haemaphysalis longicornis (assembly GCF_048455015.1). Taxonomy (NCBI): domain Eukaryota; kingdom Metazoa; phylum Arthropoda; class Arachnida; order Ixodida; family Ixodidae; genus Haemaphysalis; species Haemaphysalis longicornis. The sequence continues at coordinate 111,520,254 of NW_027526460.1, forward strand.
GCATATGCTTAAAGCCGGAAACTATTGACCACATTTTTCTAGACTGCTCAGACGCGAGATTTCACTGGGACATCCTACAGCGCACTGTTAAGAAGGACCTGCCCATACACCCTTTCGGGATCCGTTTTCTGTCTGTGTGTGATACAGGGGGCGTGCCATTCGACATGTTTATGTTGATCAGCATGCACAGCTTGTGGCGAACAAGGATGGCTGACAGGCATGCCGATCCCAATGCGCGGCCCGCCAGAGAGTATTTCATTGAGAGTATGGTCAACAAACGTGAGGCATACAAAGCGCTAAGCGAACCACCTGAATGGTTACCAATGCTTGATGACCTTGTTCAACTGAAGAGATTTTAAACTTGTGTTTATCGCAAAGGTGGTGAATCTTATAAAATTACTGTAACCTAGTTTTTCGTTTGACACAAACGGTAATAAAAAAAAAAAGCTCTGTGGCCTTCATGTAGAGTACTGAGCACTGGCGCTGACGGCTTGGGTTCAAGCCCCAGCAGGTGTAGGTTATTTTTTATTGCTTATTTTTTTCTGAAGTAATTTTTTTTTCTAAACTCACATATACGTGTTGTTTTCCTTGATAATAGGGATTTGGTATGTTTTAGGTCTCATGTATTGGGGCGCGGCCAATGACTACGTTAAATTACCATTCTCCATTGCACGAACAGACATGTCACGTGGGTGCTCTTCACTGATCTCCACTAGAGTTGCTGGATGGCGCTTCGAGCTCTCCGGCGCGCGGCCGCCGGAAGTTCGAGCGCTCATCCCGGAAGTCGGGCAAATGGCCGCCGTTCCAGCATAGCGCATGCTTCGTACGGGCTGGTTTCGCGCGCATTCCGCCGAAAATGCCTGCTTGTTGCTCCGTCAACTGCACAAGCAGACCAGAGAAGTCGTCTAGGAAGACGTTCCACTTGGAAGTATTGCATTGCAATATTCTGTACGACGTGCGTGATACGCAGCGAAACGCAAATGTCATATCAGTGTCGTTTTTAAGCTGTGGCTCTTGTTACGCACATTCCCTCGCTCTAAGCCGGATTTATACCTGCGTTGGGTGGCAAACTAGTTACACGGCGAAAGTAACCGCAGTTAAGTTTAACTGTGGTTACTAAACTTTAACCACGGTTATCGCAAACTGCGGTTTTGGTTGTTACACGCGAAATTGCAAGTTTGGTGACCGCGGTCACTTGATTGTGAGCGTAACAAAAATAAATTACCACACTTTTAACTTCACGATAAAAAACAAAAGAGAATATTTGTAGACACAGAAAATATCGTTAAAGCAGTCGCTTCTGACCAAAACACAACACACTCGCGCGCGGCGAGGAGAGGGGCTTCCCCAACAGCTCGCAACCGGCTTGGTTTGCTTAGGTCTGTTCGGTGTTGGGAACTTTCGGCTTAGCATCGCCGTAGATATTTGACAGCCGCTATCTCTACAACTCAGAATTACGATCCATAGCACAATTTTTCACCGCACTAACATCCAATTTCTCGCATGTGGAAGTTCTTTTCCGCGATCAGATTGATTTCGAAGAGCGGCGATGCGATAAGCTGTTGCTGCCGTGGTCTGTGCCGGTTCGGGCAGGCACGCCGGCGTGTTTGCAGGCACGGCCGACGCGCGCGCCGATCGTTTCTGAGTGCTGAAAACGCTTCAGGATTGCCTGCTGTATCCATTTTTGGCTGACGACGCGCGGAATTTACAAATTTGGCACGGCTTTTGTAGCAGTTGATCGGGCGGATCGGGAAACGACCCGCTGCTGACGGGCAGTCGCGCTGATTACGAGAGCAAGCGCGTCTTGGGGACAGCTTTGGGGCGCCCGCTAATTGAGAACCTTCGTCTCTTACGAACGCCAGGTGATTTTTTTTTTTTTTTTCGCCTCCGCTGATGCGCCGCCACTTGCGTCCGAACTGACTTGTGCGATTTTGAGCACTGCGGCTCCGGAAACTGCGGTTAGCGTGACCGAAATGAGGTGGCCAAGCTGAGTTTGCGTTAACCATGGTTAGCGACGTAACCGCAGTTTCGTCTGTCGTGTAAAGCAGCAAGCTACGGTTTTGTCTAATCGCTGTTCGCTTAACCTTGGTTAACTGTGCCCGTGTAACTAGGATATTAAGAAGGGACAAATGGACTCCATCCCCAGGCAGCAGGCTCTGCAGTGACCACTTTACTGACAACTGTTTTGACAGAACGGGCGCACGAACTCGGCTACAGCCTGACGCCATGCCCACGTTGTTTTCTTTCTTGTATAAATCCCTAGCATAAATTTTTAGTATAAATCACGTTCGAGCTGTGTCGTCTCCTCCCAAACCAAGACCCAAGTGACATTTTCGTTCTTCTTCGCAATTAAATTCTGCTTCATATTAACGACGCATGTTTCGGTATAGCATAAGTTGCGATATGAACGCGATGTGTATAGCCAAAATGCAATAAAGTGAGAACAAATGCCAAACTGCGCCAATGGGGACGCTTATCAGCGGTTGAGAAGCGTAGCATACGCCCGACTTCCGGGACGAGCCGTTGAACTTCCGGTGGCCGTGCGCGCGCCCGGCAGCGACAGCGGCGAAGCGCCATCCAGCAACTAAGTGGAGATCAGTGGTGCTCTTTGCAGCGAAGCGTTTGGAAATACGCAGCCCGGTTTGCTACTCTGCACTGGGGGAGTGGGGCTCAGGCGGTAAAAGAAAGGGCGGGAGGCGGACTGGGTGAGGGAAGGTGTTGCTCTGCACTCGGCGAAGTAGTTATTCTTCTTCTTTTGAGAGTTTAGGATGTGGAGGAGGGAAGCGCTGTCGTTAGGACCGGTAATATTGAGTCATCGTATCTTGTAAAGTAACTACAGGGACGTACGGGGCGGTATGTATCCTCAGTAGCCTGAAGGGACAGGGCGCAGGCTTGCTGGTGAGCAAAGTTATTGCCCGTTAGTTAGGAATGACCAGGAGTCCAAATGAGGGGGACTTTCCGGCAGGGTTGATGCTGCGAAAGTAGTTTCCAAGTTGAAAGGGTCACCCTCCCCGAGTACCCGATAGGAAGCCTCGGCAGGCTGCTCGAGAATCTGTGATGACGACGGGGTTCTTCGTATGAATGAAGACTAATGCGATGGCGACCTCTTAATCGGCAATTTATTTTGGCGACGTCTTGATTGTTGCAGAAGTCATGAGAAGTGTTGGTGGTGACTACAGCTACTCGATGCTGTCCGTTCGGGTAGGTGCTAGCGTCCGCATAGGAGACGTCTGCACGGTTTTCATTGATGGTCTCGTGCGCTTGGCATCGCGCTTTTCGGCAGCCGGGATGTAGATCAGGGTGCATATTTTGCGGCAGGGGGCGAACCCGGATCGGATAACACTTCTCCGGTGATGAGGGAGGGGCTGAGAGGCAGTGGACTTGCATGGGATGTGAAGCCTTTTCAGGAGGGCTAGGCCCGCAGGTGTTCGGGTGAGGCGGAGACGTTGACTAGATAAATGACCTTCATTAAGTTCTGACACCGTGTTGTGGAGGCCCAGTTGTAAAAGACGGGCCGTGGATGTGTTCATAGGAAGATTCAGTACTTGTTTGAATGCTTTGCCTATAAGCCGGTCTATGGGGTCCGTGTCACTTGTGGTGAGGGTAAGGTAGGGTGTGACATACGTGACATGTGAGAAAAGGAGAGCCTTGGACCAGTCAGACAATGTATTTTTCCTTCATGCAACGGCGGCGGTTAGAAACCACGACCTGCTTTACAAAGCCGGTCGTGTTAGAAACGCATCGAAACAAGTGGGAGAATTGGTTTAAAGCCTTGGAAAGTTTAGGTGAAGTTTCATTGGCCTAAATTGGCTTGTATTCGCCTGGATGGTGAGGTTTAAAATCTTAACTGAGAAGCTGGGCCGTATAGTATGGCCATCGAGGTAGATACAGACTGGTTCTTTCTGTAGAGCAGGTGGGTGTTTACGGATGATGACGAGTTCAGATTAGGGGGGGGGGGGGGGGGGGGGGGGCATTGAAGTACCATGGAGGAGACATAGTTGTGAACGGTAGCCTGTTGAAGGTAGTCTTGGATGTTTCCCATGGAGTCAATGTGTGTACACTCGCCAGCGGGTGAGGCAGCTAAGAGCGGAGCAGAATTAATTTCTCCGGGGCTAGCTATATATATCAAGTGCAGACAGCCATTTCTGAAAATCGATGCCGTCCTGCTCGCTGCTCGCTGCTGCGTTTGTGCGTAGCGCGTAGCAACTGTTAAGCATGAACCGCATGGAGCGTTTTCTGCTCACGAAAACGTGCCGCGCACGCCACAGGCGCGCTGACGCTGCCGCGGAACCAGCCGCACGCTGCGCGCGCCGCGGCCGGCGGCGGTAACGTGACGGCGGCTTTCGGCCGCTCAAGGCACACACGAAGTTGCTTGTGAGGTAAAAGAGCTTATAATGTAGGCTAAAACGGTACTATAAAACATCATCCACACCGCTAATGAAAGCGCTCATGCAATATCTGCCGGCATGGTAAGCCTAAACATCTCTGGCGGAGCCAGCCGGCTGTCTCGAGAGCTTCAAAACTGCCGCCATGAGGCGCGCGCCTTCCCATTGGTGAAAATCGTCAGGCTCCTCGCACTGCCGCGCGCGACGCACGTCATTTTCTGAGTGAGGCAGAAGCTGCCGCGCGCGTGGAATCGTCGACGCGAACGTGAAAAAATCGCACGCGCCACGCCGACGCGCACGAATCGCGTGCAAAAACGCTCCATGCGGTTCGCGCTTTAGTACGGAAGCGGGCGCAGTCGCGTCAGTCCGATCATTCAGCAGTCGGCGGCGGCATTAATCGAGGAAGGCAGCCGCCCGTAATACGTCCTCTGCCACGTTCCCGCATTGGAAGGGAGCACGACGCGTGGCCGGTCTTTAATCTCCCGCATGTACTCGGATGTGGAGAGTTTTGAGTCCGAGCTGTCTCTGTTCCCGTCTCTGTCCGACGGGATAAATAATCACGTTATTCCCAGCGGAACGGTGAGAAAAAAACAACAGCTATATGAATACGAGCCTGTAATAAGTTCTGCAGCCTCTGAAAGTTGTGTTTGAACTAGCTGCATAAACGTTGGGAGTGACTTAAATCCGAGGCGACTAAGTTAAAATGTGCAGCGAGAAAAGAAAGGATTTGACTTCTCTTTCTAACGTCTCAGTCTTTATGGTCGCTGCACCTGTCTTCTGTAATTTGAAGAAAAGAATTGCGGGGTTATTCACTGCCAGTTCTAGGCGCGGTTTCCAAGAAAATGTTATTACTACTGCCACTGGACGTGGGCACAGAACTTGGCACTATTGTGAGAGAAGACGCGAATCGGAGGGTGGGGGCGATTTCATTTCCAGTTTCCTATAAGAAAGCTCGCGTGACGAGACGCAGCGGCTGCTGTCCAGACTCCCAGTATAATACCTGAGCCCAAGTCTCTCCCTGGTGGCGCCCACAAAATCATTTGCGATTCTCCCTCGTTTTTTTTCCCTCTTTTTATTTCCCTCTTCTCATTCGCTGTCTTCGGGCAACACTGACGGCGAGACGCCCATCGGGAATACGCATTTGAATGGAAAGGCTAAAAAGGGGTTCCAAGAGAAAGGAGGTGCTGAAATAACGTTCGCGGGTTGTTAATCACTTCGATTCAGAGGCTGCTCATCGCTCACATTTTCCGCTTCTGAAAGCCCCCTCTTCCCCTTTTTCCCACGCGTGTGCTCCCTAGGAAAGCAGCACTTCGTTCCTGAGTTCTCTCGCCGTGTCTCTCTTCCTCCCTCATCCTTGCTCTCTCTCTCTCTCTCTCTCTCTATATATATATATATATATATATATATATATATATATATATATATATATATATACTATGAAGCAACCCAAGTTAGTTCCTTCGACCGTATCTAAGCCCGCTCATTTAGGAAATGCTGAGGCAGGAAAAAGTTTCGTTCGCGTCGTTCACTTCACTTTTGGGAGTCCTGCGGCGCACCCGTGGCGAGGATGTAACAGCGCGCTTTAGCGAATCCAGAGTGAAAAATGGCTCCAGGAGAGACAGAAAAAAAGTCATCGTAGAGGAAAGGGAAGCGCAAGTTGATACACGGCTTTAATCGAGTCTCCACCGCGCTCGCAACGTCTGAAGTTGGGATTGTGGGCGAAGGAACCAGCAGAGACTCGCGATTGCATCGATGGTGCGGTCAGCAGGTCATGTAGTCAGCCTGGGTGCGCTGCTTATTTATTTTAGGGGCGAATCACCTGAGTGGTTTAGGCTGTAGGCGCCTCCCGTCGCCGTCGTCTGATGTCGTCGCGGTAAATCAAATTCTCAAACTATTGTAAAAAAGAAGTGATGGATAAAATAGGTTCAAAATAAACTAACTTGATTCAAACTAACTTACAATACATGTATAACCATTTAGGCCTGCTGCCATCAAACATTTCCTTCGAATGTCCTTAGTTCCAGGGCATGTCCATATTAGGTGGTGGAGGTCTGCCGGAACCGTTTCCTCGGAGCAGGTTGGACAATTCACACTCCCTCGGTAGTCCCCTTTCCATCCACTCGTGCGGGCAGGAGTAAGAGCCACGCCCAGTCGGATCCTTCGTAGTACAACCTCCTCCATCCTGGTAAGGTTGAGGGGGAGGAGAACCGAACGCGGAGGTATGAGAGCACGCGTTCGGCGTCGAAGATCCTCCTTTGCAGTCGTTCGTGTGGCCCGCGGGTCACTGGGTGCTGGGAGGGGGATGATGGGGCCGGGCAGTTGTGTGACAGGAAGTCAGCCCGTTCATTTCCTACAATACTGGTGTGACCAGGAACCAATGACACAATCACCTTTGATGGCATTTTGCTGTGTAGCTGGTGGATTCGTTGCCAGATGATGGGGGTCTGCGCAACCTGTGGATCGCTTGCGTAGAGTCGGTACGAAGATTTACGGTTGTCAAGGCTGCATTGGAGGCGGCTGCACACAGCAGGGCGTCGTGTATAGCCTGCAATATTCCAGCAAGGTTGGGGTGCATGGGGCAGAGGCGTTGGGAATACGGCCTTTGACGCTGGGATAAGTGGGGCTGGTCCACGCTGTGGCTCCACGTGTTCCTGTGCATGAAGCGTCGGTGTAGAGGAGGCATTGATCGTCTGGTCCCGGGTTATTGGGAGGGCAGAGAGCTGTAATTTACCATCCTTGGTCCGCCTTTTCTGCAGATGGCTTGTCTAATTGGAGGTTTTTATCGTATAACTCCAGGGTGGAAGGTCATCCTGACTTTCCGGAGGAGCCAAGGTGTTGTCAAACGGTGGTCATAAAACAAGTGTATAAGATATAAAATCGGTTACAAATAGGCCAGCATGATTTAAAAAAATTTTAAATGCAGAAATAATCTGTTTTTAAGTGCAATAATAACAGAAATACGTTAAATTCCGTCGCGAAATTGGTTTCAAGCGTTAGGTTTTCTCCTGTAAAGCATACTTCTTAGCATGCTGCGGCGTGTGACCCGAAGACAACTTTAGGCCACTCTGTCTCATTTATTTGCTTAAATCATGTCCAACGCAAGAGAGGGCGCCACCGCCTCAGCAAGCGCGCGATTTCTCCTCCCACCGGCGCTTCTCAGGCGCCCAATCAGCGTGCGTCGTGTGGCAAGAGAGAGACTTACAATGGTTGAATACAATTATACACTGCATGCTCTGCCTCTTCCCAGGTTTCACGTCAGTGATGGCTTGGTTGGTTGGTTGGTAAAATGTTTATTGAGCTTAAACAGAAGGGGTAGAAGGGTGTTCTTAGCCTCCTAAGGCCTCTTGTACGGGCTGCCTCCAGGGCGCGCCGCCCCAGGGCGACCTGGCGCTCCGGGGCGGAGCTGGTCAGCTCGGACTCCCACTGCTCAGGGGAAGAAGAGGGGGGGTGGGGGTGTTGGGGGGCAGGAAAAGACGAGGTGGTAGGTTTTGAGAGGGATGTGACAACGTGGGAAGTCGGGTGGGAAGAGAGAAGGGGAAATGTGGGATACGATGATGTGGTTGTAGGTTGCGATCAGTGAAAGATGTAGGGTTGTTGGGCGGCGAGGGAAGGGTGAAGGTGCGGGCATCGCCGTCGGGAGTTGGTGTAGTGGGAAAGAATGGAATTGTACGTGGGGTCTAGAGGGGTCAGTGCTGGTGGGTCGGCGGGTGGGAAAGTTGCTTGGTCAAAGCGCGGCCAGGGAAGTGCCCGGATAATGAGTGCGCGGGCTGCAGCGTGGGTCGTCTCATTCTCTGCCAGGCCGGAATGACCGGGGGCCCAGACGATGGAGAGGTCGATGTCTTCATGGAGGCGTTGAAGGAGGTGAATGGCTGCTGGCGAAGCGAGGCGGCTTGGTTGAGGCGGCAGGTAGGGTTGGTACTGGTGGGTCTGGGCAGCGTAGGCGATGACAAGGGACTCGGCGGTGAGCGTGGGGATGAGGCGGTAGGATGCCGCGGTGGGGAGGCGGCCCTTGTTGGTGAGGACTGCGATGATGGTGCTGGAGGCGTGGGTGATGTGGTAGAGGGCGTTGGGATCCGTGCGGTAGCGTTTGTCGAGTAATCGGACGCGGGCGCTGTGGTGGCCTCGGTTGTAGAAGGGTTGTATGTGCTTAGGGACGAGAGGGACGTTGATGCATTGACGAATGTAGAGGGTAATACGTTGGGGTGCGTGTAGGGTGACAGGAGCCGTGTGTCAGATGAGCTGGAGTACCCGTCGTCCGGCCGGTGTGAGGAAGAGTCGGTGCAGGTGAATGTGCGTTGGGCTTTCAAGATTTTGGTGAGGGTGTTGTGAACGCCTAGCTGGGGGATGCGTGGAAGGTGTAGGTAGGGAGTCCCAAGGCTGCTTTGTAGGTCTTGCGGACCAGAGCTCCCAGCTTGTTAGCTTCCTATATCTTGAGGTTCACGAAAGTGTAGCTGTATGTGAGGCGACTGATGAGGAGGGCTTAGACGAGCTTGCAGGTGTAGGATTCTTTGAGGCCGTAGGTGGAGCCGAGGATGCACCGAATGAGGTGCGTGAGTTGGGTGATCGTCTTGTGGAGTAGTGGGAGAGTCACGCCGGAGTCGTCGTAGTGAAAAGGGACACCGAGCAAACAAAGGGTGGTGGCTTAGGGTATGGAAGTGCCGTGGGTGGTCACTGGTGGGTCCGGGGTGGGTTTTGGGGGGCGGCCGCGGGTGCGGGTTCGGAGGTCGAGTAGGGCTGACTTGTTTGGTTCGACCGTGAGGCCTCTGGGGTGGAAGTAAGCGACGGTGGTGTCAATGGCTTGCTGGAGGGCACATTGTTGCGCACTGCTGGAGCCGGTGGTGGTCCTTATGTTGAGGTCATCAGCATAAGGCGCCTGGTGGACACCGTGGACGGCATTCAGGGGGCTGGGGAGCTGGAGGGGGTGATGTTAAAGAGTAAGGGGGAGATTACGGAGCCTTGCGGTGTGCCTTTGGCAAGGTTGTGGAAAGTAGGGGATTGGACAGGGCGGAGCTGGAGGCTGCCAGTGAGGTTCTGTAGGAACGCCGAAACGAATTACTAGGTGCGGTGGCCGCAACCGCTGTGGTTGAGGTTATCGATGATGGCTTCGTGCGTAACGCTGCCGAAGGCTCCTTTGGCATCGAGGGTAAGGAGTGTTTCGGGGGGGTCGCGGCTGAGGTGATCCAGAAGCAGTTCTTTGATTTGGGTAAGGACGTCTTCAGTGGAGCGGCGTTGGCGGAAACCGAACATGGTGAGGGGATATAGGTTACGGTTTTCGACGTATGTGGCGAGGCGCTCGTGAAAGAGGAGTTCATAGATCTTGCAAAGGCCGGAGGTGAGGGTGATGGTTCGGAGGGTGGTGACGGAGATGGGTTTGTTGCGCTTGGGGTTAAGGGTGATGGCTGAGAGGCGCCACAGGGCGGGGTAATGCCGGCTTCCCAGTGGTAGTTGTAGTAAGTGAGGAGGTGTTGAAGGGTATCGCCTTGGAGGTTCCGGACAGTTCGATAGGTAATGTGGTCTGCCCGGGGTGGTGTTGCGGGTTAAGCGGGCAAGGATGGCGTGGAGTTCGGGCACCGTGAAGGGGAGATCCATGTCGGCGTTGGTGGGGTGGGCGGTCTTTTGAACGTCCGGGGCGGGGTAGTGGGTGACGGGATCACCAAAGAGGTGCTGTCTGATGGTGCGGAGGAAGCTCGCGAGGGGGTTTCGAAGGTTTGCGAATGATCTGAATGATGCAGTGCGTTGATTGAGGTTAAGTATAGTGGTTGTCCAGGAGGGAGCAGAGGAGGTGCCGGGTCTCGCGGGTGTGGGAGGTACCTTGCAGACGGGTGCAAAAGACCCGCCAGTTTTGGTTGTGAAGCTGGCTGGAATACGGTTGGATCTGTTGGTTCAGGCGGGCTATACGTTTCCTAAGGGAATAATTGTGGCGCTGGCACTTCCATCCTTTACAAGTGCTCCGACGGGCATCCCACATGTGTAGAAGGTGTGGATCAGCCGCCGGCGTGGCGTCTGTGAGGGCTATGGATTGGGAGTGTGCGCAGACCCGCTGTTCTAGCCCAGTCGTCCAGGTTTTGGGCCAATGGGTGGTAAGGGGGTAGGATATCCTTGCGAAAGTTGAGCCATTTCGTGAGGGGTGGGGTGCCTCTGCGGAGGGGTTTGGAGATGGCCCGGGATTTTTTAACAGCGAAGCTGTTTAGCAAACCGTAATTTTTCGTGTCTGCGGTTAAAAATACCAAGAAATTACCGAGCGCGCGCAAGTGAGCGCGGGCCTCGCGGCTACCGCCCGGCAGTTAACAAAGCCAAGGAAATGCCTAGCGCTCGTGTGTGCGTGCCTCACGACGACCGGCCACCGTCCCCTACGCCTGTTTGTCAAGCCAAGCATACCCGCTTAGGGAGATCGGCCAGGATTGCGACGACCACCCAGCAGTTTAAAAAGCCAAGAAAATGCCGAGCCCTCGTGTGTGCGTGCCTCGCGGCGACGGCTCAGCGTCCCCGGCGCACGTTTGTCAAGCCAAGCATACCCGCTTAGGAAGATTGGCTAAGATTGGCCAAAAAATTACACCATCTTCCCGTGGGGAACCATGAGGAGGATGCCAAGCATCATAGGGGTTCCGTGTAGGTTCCATTGTGTTGCCGTTACGTTGTTTCATTTATCGGAGCACCAATGGGAACGTAGTGTGAACCCCCATGTAGAGACAGAGAAATGTAGAGAAATGTAAAGACAGCGAAGAGACCGACACCGGCGTTACCTGATCGAACACCTCCTGGTTCTCGTCTTTCTTTCTTGCGTGCTCACGCTCCTAACCCGCTGCCCGCCCTCTTCGTCCTCTTCTCTGGTTGAGCTGCAAGGCACGTGGCGCCTCCCGCCACAGCTTTCCCACGGGAAATTCAAAATCCTCCTCTAAAGTTTTCAGTTCGTCGTTTCCGTTGACGTTCAGCTTCGCGTGCCTTCGTTGTATCAGTAGCTTCTTGACGTAGTTTGAATGAGTCAAGGACATAAGGCGCGTTCGTAGCACATGCTCCCGTCTCGGTTTTGTAGCGCAGTGGGAGAGCGCCACGTACCTCCCGTTGCGGTCAGAGAGTCGTGGGATCGAAACCGGGCGCCGCTAACTATTTCTTTTTTTATAGTGTAGGGGGAAGGGTGCGGACGCCGGACGACGGAAGGTCGACTAAGAGATGCTTTGCATCTAAAAAACTCCAGCGTTCACCATAATTACGGCAACGCTTGCTCGGTACGGGAAACACTCCAGCATTTGCCGTAATCGTGGTAACACTTGCTCGGAACGAGAAATACACGTCATGGCAAACGTTCCTCCAAAGTGATGTCCATTGATCGTCACTTCAAAAAAAAATGGAAGAAGCTCACAGTTGTAGCAACAATGATGGATTGAAGGTCGTTGCCGCAGCGAAGAAGCAAATCGGCTGCAATCGAGGACTTAAACCTTCTTGGTTGTCATGAAGTTTGCGTACAGCATCGCTACCTTCAAGTCTTACGCGTTAGCTCGAGCTTCCTTCATTTTTCAGGGCAAAAACACCTTAGGGGCTCGGGCGGTTGGCGTTTCATGCAGTCAGGGTACCAAAACACCAGGACGCTCGATTTCCAACGCCTCGCGCTAGAACGTTTCATCTCAATGGGTAATAACGCGTTTAAACGAACACTCCGGGACACTCGTTCTCCTACGCCTCTCGCTAGAACGTTTCATCTGAATGGGAAAAAACTTGTACAAAACGAACACTCCGGGACACTTATTTTCCAACGCCTCGCGCTAGAACGCTTAGTGCTTCAAAGACAGGAGACTTTTATTGCAAAGCTGTATACCTCTACCCCCACGGTTTCATCTCCGTGGGCAAAAACGCCAAGCAATAAGACGCCGAGCGCTCAACAACGAAACCGCCTTATACGCTCCATCATAACTTCGAAACCACATCATACATTGAAAGCGCAACATACGCTTATACACTCCATGCTTCGCCCCTCCCCAGGTTTTACGTTAATGAGAGTTTTTTTCACTTTTCTTCTCCCGGCTGTGTAGCGCCTGGTCCGCCTCAGCTGTTTAAAAATATGGCGACGTCTTGGTCTAGCCCACCCACCGGGATACGCCGGTGGATGTTGAATTCCCAGCCGCTGGGGTGTTTTTCCTCTGGTTAGTAAAGAAAGACACTCTAGTGTTCACGTAAATTTGCAGGGTACGTTAACGCACATCCAGAGGTCTGAATCAGTTCTAGGAGTACTTTCTTTCACAGTGGTCTGAATTATTGCGTAGCCCTGCGTGACTGTGTGCTTAATAAATTGCGCCTTATAATGGCGTGGTGTACGTGTTAAACGCCAAATTCGGTATATTACACTTCGCGCATTTTTTGCCTGCGCACAGGATGAGGCACGCCTGCAACGACATAAATGGTTATTGTTCCTTCTTTAATCTTCAGACGTGATTTTAGTCCTGTTTAACAGGAAAGGAAAGGCAACGTGTTTTACGGTGTGGGGGCCAAGCCCCTCATATCGGGGCGCGGAGGCGCTAGCGACGTCCTCCTCCTTGGTGGGGCGAGGGCGATCCTCGCGCGCTTCCCTCCTCTCCCTACGAGGCGACGGGGGATGCGCGCAGGAGACTCCCCGGGAGAGACCGCCCTTGGGACGCGCAGCGATCGCACGGTACGTAAATGCCCTTCGGCCACTTCTGGCCGTTTCTTGCAATGGCCGTTGTTTCCCGCTTCCGTGGGTCACGGCACCCATCGTGTCGATTAGCGCATGCCTCGATTTGCGTCAGTGCGTTTATCTAGGATGCCCGGCGAGTCTCCGCTGGCATATTCCACTCATTGGTCGGTTGCCCCCGCGTCCGCGATGTGACGGCTTGCGCCGTCTAAGGTCAGCGGACGAGCGCCGATGCCGCCCGATCGAGTCCAGCGGCTTGAAATGAGTAGCGGCCACAGAGAGCCCCCTTCCCCTACGTCAGCGAGCGTTGCGACGGGCCAACGCCGGCGGACGCTAACTGCTGCCCGACTACGGCCTGGGCACACGCTGACGGCTGTATGCCCCAGGGGCTAGGTGCGTAGTGCAGTGTAGCGTTTGTATCGTGGTTTCCCGCGTAATAAACCCCTGTGCTATGAAATATCTCGCTTCCCGGTGAAGTGACTGAAAGCGTACACACGCGGCGAGAGTCGTGGCTCGCTCTCGAACCCGTTGTGGGCAGAGTCTCTCGGCAGGGCAAGTTCGGTACTGCGCCAGAGCAGTGAGAATAACGACGTCGCGTTATTCTATTGTTATTCTATTATATTCTGTTCTATTCCTTGATGTCAATGATTAAGAATAGGATGGGATAATGCCCACAACGGCAACGGGTCTTGTTTACGCGACTGCTTTCGGAAATCGGGAACATTTACCAGAATGCAATAATTAAATACAATAAACCCTCGTTATAACGGACACCTCAGTATATAGAGACTGACTTCGTTCTAAGCGATACTTCGTTCAATGCTGGTGGTGCGTCCCTTATTTTCTACAGTGAGGTATTTGGAACACTTTAAATAGAGTAGCATAGTTGTAAGGTTTACTGTAATACTCATAACTCGCGCCGTTGCAACATAGCACTTCTTGTTAAACAAAACCGTAACATCGTTTAGCGACAGAGGTAACTTAAAAACGGTAGACGCAATGAGTCCAAACGAAACCGTTAATACACCTACCTCTGGGGTCGGTTCTAGCCTCTTTTTGTACCAACACGTTCCGGAGAACGCAGTTCGGAATAACAACAGCCGAGTCTGTTATACCGTGGGGAGGGTCTTTTGGAATGAGCACTCATTTGAGAGCAATCTCAGACGCATCTTATGTCCACGTCAAGAGATTGCTGCACAGGAAAGCCGAAAAAAAGTAAGCATGAAAAACAGGGAACGAAGAAAAAATGCGCTCAAGAATTAGTTACGATGTTATGTTGGACCAAATTGAGCCTATAGCTGCTCAGGTCATTCCGGTGGACGCGCCGTTATTATACGCGGCTAATCTGTAGTCGAAGGGCTTTGAAGGCTCCTGGGAAAGTTTGCGCTTACGGCAGATGAACAAGGAAGCCAGGACAGCGTGAAATTCTTCCTTGACAGTTGTTAGGCCGCGCCCGATGAGGCTTCCTGAAGGAAAAAAATAAAAGCACAGGAAAAGAGACGCCTGCTGGCCGCTTCAAGACTCGGGCGTGTTATGCGGCCTGCTTGACCCTCCGTGATGGAGTTCGCAGCGCGTTCTTCCGCGTGTGTCGCCGATCCCGTAAAATCCGCGAGGGTGGGCGATTGCCAGCTGAGCCGGCGGGGATGGCGTTGCATGTCGATGAAGGCAGAAGGAGCGTCTGTCGGCGGATACCTCCCCGCCCCTTCAGTAACATGTAGACAGCACAGAGTTGAGTCGAAACCTCCCTAATCGCGTGCTGCGGTCACGGATCGTGCACGAACCATCGTACCTGTTGTTGTTTTGATGGTTGTTGATGTTTTGTGATTGTTGAGTCTCCAGGGTGCATTTGAGACGAAGGTATACACGTTGCCTGTTCCTGAGTTGTGTCTCCACTGGTCGGACGTGCAGGCGAGTTCTTAGAGAAACGGAGAGGAGGAGAGGCCCTCATCGCTCCACACGAAGCTAACCGGACGCTCATCGGACGGGACGGACCCTTACCCCTCCTCCTCTTAGAGTAGCGCTTCGCGAGCGGATGCATCGGCCGCGTGCTCGCTGAACACCCTTTAGCATAGAGAGGCGGCCTCGCGTGGCTCCTATCCTCTCGCGACATTCCTTTATCAGCAGCCGATGTCATGCGGCCGTAAGGAGTTGGAACACGAAACCCCTACCCCCGCTTCACCATTTGAATGTTGCACAAACAGGCCATGAAACTGTGCCGCAGAAAGTTGTTTTCGTTCCGGCCGGCTTGCGCCCCGGTCGCGCTTCATGAATTTTTTTTTTTGCTTCAAGACTAGGGCGCTCGCAACGTCGCGACCTTCTGTTTACAGCGCGCTGGGTCGCTGCGTCGTATTTCGAGACGGCAACGGAAATGCCGCGCGAGCCTGCACGAGGCCGGGTAGTTTTTTCTGCTTTTGTATTTCCCGCTTTCGGGCCTTTTTTGTGAAAGTGCCTGCTGTGCGCGCGCGTGTACGCTTGCACGCAGTTTCGTCGGGTCCTTTCGCACCGAGACTCGACGTTCTTGGTTAAATTTTTAAGAAGGAAGCGACGATGTTCGGCGAGGCACCGTTTCAAAAATGAAGACTTCGTCTAGTTATAGTTCCTTTGTATACCCGAAGTTGTAAAATTTAAGAGCGCGAACTTTCCAAGTCCCGACCATCTGTGCTGCGCGGAGGCTTCGTTGTCACGTATAAGGCGTGCGTTGAACTTCTCGAAGGAGGGAAACATTGTTTCTCAAGCAATTCTGTTGGTCCGTCGTGCATGAATGCATTGTGTGATCTTCAGCCAAAACAGGCACGCTATGCGCGGGTAGCTATCGCGATTCAGAATCTTCATACCTGATACAACTTGCGTATGCGCATAGCGCGTGTGTGAGGGCGACGAATCCTGGCGATCCAAGCGCGCATGCATAATGACAGTGTCCGCTTATACACGACAATTCCCCTTCCCCTTATAGTTTCTTCTATATATATATATATATATATATATATATATATATATATATATATATATATATATATATATATATATATATATATGTACAAGCAAGGTTTTTCTGGACGCCAGTTGAAGAACAAAACGATGTTTTCGACCATGGTGAAAAAAGAACAGATTTAATAACGTTTCGGCCGAGGGACCGCCCTTCGTCAGATTACAGTGGTGGCATTTGTCGTACAGTTCCTCATTCAACTGCTGTCATTGCTTTTACGTTTTTCTGAAAATTTGTAGTTTTGAAACATCTGTACGACAAATGCCACCACTGTAATCTGAAGAAGGCCGGTCCCTCGGCCGAAACGTTATTAAATCTGTTCTTTTTCCACCGTGATCGAAAACGTCATTTTCTATATCATCATCATCATCATCATCATCATCACCAGCCTATCTATGCCCACTGCAGGGCAAAGGCCTCTCCTATTATTCTCCAATTACCTCGGTCCTGTGCCAACTGTGACCAATTTATCCCCGCAAACTTCTTGATCTCATCTGCCCATATAACTTTCTGCCGCCCCCTGCAACGCTTGCCTTCTCTAGGGATCCACTCTGTTACCCTTAATGACCAGCAGTTATCTTGCCTTCGCATTACATGCCCTGCCCACGTCCATTTCTTCTTCTTAATTTCTACTAATATGTCTTTAACACCAGTTTGCTCCCTCACCCACTCCGCTCTTATCTTGTCCCTTAATGTTACACCTATCATTTTCCGCTCCATTGCCCGCTGAGTCGTTCTCAATTTAAGTTGAACCCTCTTAGTGAGCCTCCAAGTTTCTGCCCCGTAGGTGAGTACCGGTAAGATGCAGCTGTCATACACTTTCTTCTTCAGCGACAATGGTAGGCTGCTATTCATTATCTGAGAATGTCTGCCATATGCACCCCACCCCATTCTGATCCTTCTAATTATCTCTGCCTCATGGTTGGGATCTGGGGTCACAACTTGGCCTATGTAGATATATTCGCTTACCACTTCCACTGCCTCGCCACCTATCTCAAACTGCTGTGCTGTCCCGAGGTTATTGATCATTACTTTAGTTTTCTGCATATTAATTTTCAGGCCCACGGTTCTACTCTGTTCGCCCAGTGCGGAAAGCATGCTTTGCAATTCGTCCCCCGAGTTACTTAGCAAGGTAACATCATCAGCAAATCTGAGGTTACTGAGGTATTCTCCATTAACCGTTACTCCCACCTGTTCCCAATCCAACGTTCTGAATACTTCTTGTAAGCATGCTCTGAATACATTGGAGAGATTGTGTCTCCCTGCCTGACACCCTTCCTTATAGGTATTTTACTGCTCTCCCTATGGAGGATGATGGTAGCTGTAGACCCATTGTAGATATCCTCTAGTATTCTTACATAATGCTCATCTACCCCCTGGTTCCGTAATGCCTGAATGACTACTAGGGTTTCGACTGAGTCAAATGCTTTCTCATAATCTATGAAGGCTATATATAGGGGTTCAGTATACTCAGCGCACTTCGCTATCACCTGATTGATCGTGTGAATATGGTCCATTGTTGAATAACCTTTACGGAACCCTGCTTGTTCTTTAGGTTGACTGAAATCTAAGGTTGCAGAGATTCGGTTAGCGATTACCTTGGTAAATACCTTGTAGATGACTGACAGTAAGCTGATCAGCCTGTAATTTTTCAAGTCCTTCATGTCGCCTTTCTTATGGATTAGGATGATGTTCAAAATCCTATAGCGTGAAATAAACCCTCTTCACGGCAGCCGTGTCGCGTAGTCCTTATTTCCCCGCTCCCTCTGGCTCAACAATATGCAAGGGTAGAGTGACACGAGCTTCGCGGATTATCAACACGACTCGAGCGAACTGAAAAGCACAGGGGTGGATCGGTCAGGTAACCACTCGCAGTAAGGGAATTAGTTTTACGGGCCATTATGGCCGGAACGGGCGGGGCCACGCTTTGCCGGTAGTAATATCCGCGCGCGGACAACGGGAGCTTGGAAGGTCAGGCGGGTCGCTCAACCACCTGCAGTGCATCTTGTTTGTTTTGCCGCTTCTAATGAAGGGTCTTTAGCTGCTTCCTTCCGGGTGTATTGCTTGCAGAAGCACGGGCGCTGACTGTCCTAGGTTACTGATTTCGCTAATTGCGCGCCACCGCATGCTTTTCGAAAACGACGCTGAGAGAATGATGGCTGAATTAATAGGGAGCGAAGCAGCCTGCCTCGCAGCGTATTAAAGCTGCAGTCGGTGTTTTTCAGTTACGATGAGCTCACAGAAAGCTTGGATTTACGTTTATTTCATGCGCTCAACCACTTCGGAACTGTTTACTTCAGGAAACTGTCTACAGGTGCTTCTCCAATGAGCTCTCGCAGTGTGCAAGTTTCGTGACGTCACAAACCGCAGTACCCAAAAGCGTACGGGGCTTCGTCACCTGTTTCCATGTGTCTGGCATCTCCTGCCTTATTAAACAACTGCTAGTCGCGAGAATGGTGGATTTAGATACTCGGCACCGTAACCTATCGATACAGGAAAACTTGTTTTCCCCCTTTAGTGGCCCTGTAATGATCACACAAGGTAATGATTGATTGATTAGTGGTTAATAGTAATGATAAGTAAAGTTAATTAGAATAGATTATGGTGGTTTAGGATAAATTAAGATGAATGAATCATTGTTTAGCTATTTTCAGTGATAATTAATAAGGTGGGGATTGAGATGACTTAGATTAAGATGTATTAAAACGGGTAAGTTGGAATATAATGTATCAAGATGGACTAAAGTAGATTAAGGTGGATTAAGAGTGACTAAGGCATATTACGCTGGATTAAGATGAATTAACGTAGACGTGCCTTGTATGATTCTGTGCGCGTTCTTTTTGTCTCATTTTCGCTTTTTTGTTGACTGTGCATCCGTATGCATCAGCGGCACACCGACACTGTCTGGGAAAGAAAAAAATGGCGGCGGCCTAGCACAGCTAACCTTGGATATGCAATGCAATAGCTTGGATTAGTCTGGTTGAGGTTTGGCTTCGCTTGGTTAACCTTTGATTTAGCTGTACTGCCGACCACGTCTCAAAGCCGTGCGGTTCCATGCTACGCTCACAGAAGGAGGCCGGGCGCACACGG
This sequence comes from Haemaphysalis longicornis, assembly GCF_048455015.1. Lineage (NCBI taxonomy): Eukaryota > Metazoa > Arthropoda > Arachnida > Ixodida > Ixodidae > Haemaphysalis > Haemaphysalis longicornis. The sequence goes on from NW_027526460.1 coordinate 111,539,359, forward strand.
CGTTCATTCACGGCGAACGCACCGTTCCTCTTCGCCGGGCGCGAGACGAGTCACGTTGCCCGAGACGACCCAGCGCCGCATGCATGGGAGGCGGCGGGGGTGGTCGGCTGCCTCTGCCGCAGCGGCTGCGGCTGCCGCTGCTCGTCCGCGGCAGAAAGACTGAAAACGTGGCCTTGTGCGCAGCGCCGACAGCGCGCCCGGTGAATCCGGCGATGCGCTTCGAGGGGTGTGTCGCCGGGGGTGTGTCACCGGCCAAAAGGTCACCTTGAGCATCCTCCGCGAAATCGCAGGACGAAAGTAGTAAGGCTTTGCTTTAAAAAAGCCTCGTTCTCTCGAAACGGCGAAACCCCGCTAGCAGGCAACTTCACGTTGGTCGCTGTCTCGGATATGTGTTGTCGCCTTGAACGACGACCAACGGAATCGCCTGAATTGCGACATCCTTTTTTACCGAGTCACTGTGTTGGCTGTACCCGGGGAGGGTCTTTTTGTCGTTTCTTTTCCTCTCTCCATTGTTTAGTCTGAACTGAAATTCCTCCTCCAGTTCTTACGAAAGGCCTTTACAAATGTCATTCTTACGGCATCAGCGCGTCCGCCGGTACGCCTACTAGATGCAAAAGAGCTCTAACGAGGAGCCACAATTTTGACCTTTGCAAGTGAGTTGCCTTATCAAAAACTACAGAATCAGGGCAACCTTAGCACAAACAGGATAACGAATGACGAAGGGGGTGGGACACGTAGGCAATCCTCCGTCGGAGATATGTGATGGTGGCCATCTTTTTTTGTCGCGTCGATGTGGGTCAGCTCCGATATTTCTTGCTGTAATCCCCCGCTGGGGGATCTGGGGAAGGCTGCAGTCTACACCAGAGCGCTCCCGTGGCGAGGCCACCGTAGTGACGGTGGCGAGCAAATGCAGTTTGTTGAGCTTCGCGGTCAAACTGCGCCCTCGGGGCCGGTCGGGAAGCTTGAACAAGCCCTGTGCCGCTGACGCTGGGGAACTATATACGAAGGGGGCGCGGACTTCAAAGTGCCGCCGTCTGCACTTTGTGCGCTATGCCTCGGTGTGCGGAGTAGTTTTGAGACATTTTTTCCCGCTGTTATATATCTGATGTTACGACTAGTACGAGGCTTCTTTATTATAGTCTCTTCACTTCTCACGGTTATTCATCGCGCAAGACGTTATTTCCTGGGCTGCCGGAAATTTGCGCGCCCGCGACAGGCATACGCTTTTGCCGGAGGGGTTGGGAGCGCGTGCAGGTGTGCGCGGTGATAATATTCCTGTCTTGTGCCTGTCATGAGCTTTTTATTTTGTAGCCTGTATGCATACGCATGCTTCCGCGTTTAAACCACGCCGTAGGGACACGTGCGAATGGAACATCGTTTACAACGGAGGAAGGTTATTCGTGCCTTTCACCAGTGAAGTCATACTTATCATAATGATGGTGTTAATCTGTATGTTCATGGCCATCAACAACTTTGGGTAACTTTCTAGTAATCTTTTTTTTCGGTTCGTGCAACAGCGTTAGTGTGTGATGTAATGGGGGGAAATTTTAATAACAGTGCGGTAGCGCTGCCGTTTGCCAAGCGGTTATGCCTCAAATAAGCCTCACTTCAGGCCACGATGCATGTGGTGGTGGTGGTGGTGGTGGCAAAACGTTTATTGAGCTTAAAGGGAAGGGGTATAAGGACGTGGTTAGCCTCCTAAATACAGGAGGCCTCTTGTCCGGGCTGCCTCCAGTGCGCCCCGCACCAGGGCGACCGGGTGCCCCGGTGCGGAGCTGGTCAGCTCGGACTCTCACTGCTCAGGGGAAGGGGAGTGGTGGGGATGTGGGTGTTGGGGGCAGGAGAAGAAAAGGTGGTAGGTGTTGAGAGGAATGTGACAATGTGGGAAGTCGGGTGGAAAGAGAGAAGGAGAAATGCGGGATAGAATGATGTGGTTAAAGTAGGTTTTGGTCTGTAGTCGACGGAGGATGTAGGCCTGTTAGGCGGTGAGGGAAGGGTGGGGGGCGGGTATCGCTGTCGGGAGTAAGTGTGGTGGGAGAGGATGGAGTTGTACGTGGGGTCGAGAGGTGTCAGGGCTGCTGGGTCGGGGGGTGGGGGACTTATTTGGTCGAGGCTAGGCGAGGGAAGTTCCCGGGTAATGAGTGCGCGGGCTGCGGCATGGGCCCTCTCATTCCCTGCCAGGCCGGGGTGGCCGGGGGTCCAGACAATGGACAGGTCAATGTCTTCAGGGAGGCGTTGAAGGAGGTGAATGGCTGCTGGCGGGTAGGGCGGCCTGGTAGAGGCGGCAGGCTTGCTGCGAGTCGGTTGTTATGGTCAGGTAGGGTTGGTGGCAGTGGGTCAGGGCAGCGTGGGCGATGGCGAGGGACTCGGCGGTGAGCGTGGGGATGTGGGGATGTGGCGGTAGGAGGCCGCGGTGGGGAGGCGGCCCTCGTTGTTGAGGACTGCGATGGTGGTGCTGTGGCGGGTTGAGGACTGCACTATGTCGGTATAGCGGGTGTTGGGATCCGAGCCGTAGCGTTTTTCGAGGAATCGGAAGCGGGCGTTGCGGCGGCCTTGGTTGTAGATGGGGTGCATATGCTTGGGGACGGGAAGGACGTGGATGCGTTGACGAATGGAGAGGGGAATACGTTGGGGCGCGTGTGGGGTGGCAGGGGCCGTGCGTCCGATGACCTGAAGTACCCGTCGACCAGCCGGTGTGAGGGAGAGTCGGTGCAGGTGGGAAGTGCGTTGGGCTTCCAAGATTTCTGTGAGGGTATTGTGGAGGTCAAGCTTGAGGAGGCGTGTGTTGGAAGTGTAGGTAGGGAGGCCTAAGGCTGCTTTGTAGGTCTTGCCGGTCAGAGCGTCCAGCTTGTTAGCCTCCTGTGTCTTGAGGTTGACGAAAGGGCAGCTGTATGTAAGGCGACTGATGAGCAGGGCTTGAACGAGTTTGCAGGTGTCGGATTCGTCGAGCCGTAGGTGGAGCCGCGGATGCGCCGAATGAGGTGCGTAAGTTGGGTGATTGTTTTGAGGAGCTGTGGGAGAAGAATTGCGCCGGAGCCGTCGTAGTGAAAAGGAACGCCGAGTACCTGAAGGGTGGTGACTCGGGGAATGGGAGAGCTGTGGATGGTCACTTGTGGTTCTGGGGTGGGCTGTGGGGGGCGGCCGCAGGTGCGGGCTCGGAGAACGAGGAGGGCACACTTGCTTGGTTCGACCGTTAGGCCTCTGGGGTGTAGGTAGGCGACAGTGGTGTCGATGGCTTGCTGGAGGGCGTCTTGTTGCGCGCCGCTGGAGCCACTGGTAGTCCATATAGTGAGGTCATCGGCATAAAGCGCATGGTGGATACTGGGGATGGCATTCAGGAGACTGGGGAGGTGGAGGACGGCGATGTTAAAGAGTAAGGGGGAAATAACGGAGCCTTGCCGTGTGCATTTGGCAGGGGTGTTGAAGGTAGGGGATTGGAGAGGGCCGAGCCGGAGGGTGGCAGTGCGGTCCCGCAGGAACGCAGAGACGAATTGGTAGGCGCGGTGGCCCCAATCGGTGTGATTGAGGTTATCGAGGATGGCTTGGTGCGTAACGTTGTCGAAGGCCCCTTTGGCATCGAGGGTGAGGAGTGTTTTGGAGGTGTCACGCCTGAGGTGGTCGAGGAGCTGTTCTTTTATTTGTATTAGGACGTCTTGGGTGGAGAGCTGTTGGCGGAAACCGAACATGGTAAGGGGTACAGGTTACGGTCTTCGAGGTAGGTGGAGAGGCGCTGGTCAACTAGTTGTTCATAGATCTTGCCGAGGCAGGAAGTGAGGGCGATGGGTCGGAGGGTGGTGACTGAGACTGGTTTGTTGGGCTTGGGGATAAGGGTGATGTCTGAGTGGCGCCACTGTGAGGGGTACGTGCCGGCTTCCCAGTTGCTGTTGTAATAGGTGAGGAGGTCTTCAAGGGTGTCGCCCGGGAGGTTGCGGACAGTTCTATAGGTAATGTGGTCTCTGCCCGGGGTGGTGTTGCGGGTGAGGCGGGCAAGAATGGCGTGGAGGTCGGTCATGGTGGAGGGGAGGTCCATGTCGGCGTTGGGGGGTCCGGTGTATTGAAGGTTCGGGGCAGGGGGATGAGTGACCGGATCACCAAAAAGATGCTGCCTGATGGTGCGGAGGAGCTCGCGAGGGGGTTGCGAATGGTTGCGGATGAGTTGATGGATGCGGTGCATTGATTGACGTTGAGTAGAGTGGTTGTCCAGGAGGGAGCGGAGGAGGTGCAGGTCTTGTGGGTGTGAGGGGTACCTTGCAGGCGGTTGCAGAAGTCCCGCCAGTTTTGGTTGTGAAGCTGGCTGGAGTACGTTTGGATCTGTTGGTTCAGGCGGGCTATACGTTTTCTGAGGGTGTGGTTGTGGCGCTGGCGCTTCCATTTTTTAGAAAGGCCCTGACGGGCATCCCACATGTGGAGGAGGTGTGGATCAGCCGCCGGCGTGGCGTCTGTGAGGGCTATAGATTGAGTGTGGGCGCAAACCCTCTGTTCTAGGGCTTGGGCCCAGTCGTCCAGGTTGTCGACAATAGGTGGTAAGGAGGTGGGATCCTTGCGAAAGTTGGGCCAGTTCGTGAGGCGTGAGGTGCCTCTGCGGAGGGGTTTGTGAACGAAGGGTACGCGGAGAGTGATGAGGTAGTGATCGCCGCCGAGGTTTTCGTCAAGCCGGTGCCACTGGGCTGTGGGGCAGTGTCTGGTAAAGGTCAGATCAGGTATGGTATCACGGCTAACGCTATTGCCGGTTCTAGTCGGGACGGTTAGGTCGTTTTGGAGGACTAGGTGATGATTTTGGCTGGCCCGGAGCAGGGCGGTACCCTTCTTCGAGGCGTAGCGGTAGCCCCAAGTCACGTGAGGGGCATTGAAGTCACCAAGGACAAGAAGGGGGTGGAATCCAGCTATCTGTACCGCTTCTTGAAAGAGGGGTTCTATGGTCTTGGGGGGGTCGTTTGGGGCGCTGTAGGTGTTGAGGATGTATACGCTCGGACGTGTGGGGCGAGTCGAGATGATTTCGACGAAGGTGTGGGGGATGATAGTTTGGCTTAGGTGGTGCGGTTGTGCCGGGCGGGTGTTATGAACGAGGATGGCCTTGCGGGATTGGGGATCATGCATGAAGGTGTTGTATTGTGATAGGCGGGGGGTGAAAGTGTTGGTTTTCTGCAGGGCGATGGCATCGGGGGGGGGGGTCGTTTTGGGTGAAGAGGGAGAGTTGATGACGCTTGCTGTTGAACGAGCGGCAGTTCCATTGATAGACAGTTATGGTGTCAACGGGGATGTTAGGCATGATACGGGTGGTGCTTGGGTTTCTTGGGGGGACTATCAGAGGAAAGGGAGGGGCCGTCCGAGATGCGTTGGAGGGCGAGTTCGAATTTGGCTTGGCGTTCTGCGAGAAGCTGGAAGCTCTTGACGAGAGGAGCATGGGTTTGGGCTTGGGCGTTTAGAACTTTTGCTACGGCATCTTCAATTTTGGCGGCCATGCGTGCACTGACAATTTCAGTTACACGTTCGCTGATGCGGTCCTCGGAGAGGGGGGAGGGGTGGGCTGGGGAGGGGGGAGCCGCATGAGTGCGTCAACTTGTTTTTTAAGTCCATCAAGTTGTTTCTGGAAGTGTTGTTGGAATTTTTCGAGGGCGGCGGTGAGTGGTTCGGGAGAGGAGGAGGGCTGACACGGGTTAGGGTGTGGTGGTGTAGGAGCAGTGGGAGGCGCGAGTAATTTAGCTGACCAGCTCACCTGTGGTAGGGGAGGCCAGGTAGGGTGCTGGGTGAGCGATGACTGTGGTGACGGGAGCGGCGGGAAATTGTGGGCATCGGTGCTTGGCCGGCTGGAGGTCTTGGTCAAGTCAAGCGGGTGCTTCTTAGATGGTGGAAGAGTGGGTCGGTAGCGCTTGGGGCAGTCGCGGTGGGCTGTTGGATGGGGTCCGTCGCACAGCTTGCAGCGAGGAGTGCAGGTGTGTTGCGGTGTCGGATCGCGAGTGCCGCAGCTGTGGCACCGTGGCTTGTTGGGATGTGGGCACACATCTTGGCGGTGCCCGATATCGCCGCAACATGTGCAGGTTTGGAGGGCTCGGCGGTATGGTTGGCAGCGGATCATTTCGCAGTCAAACTTAATATAGTAGGGAATGCGGGTTCCGGCGAAGGGGAGGAGTGCGGACCTGGTTTTGCCCATAATGCGGGCATGGATGAGGTAAGGGCGGTTCGTAGCAGTGAGTTCTAGTAGTTGCTCCTGAGTGACGCCTTCAGGGACTCCATGAATCGCGCCACGTGCAGTGCCTGGCGGGGGCTTCATGTAGGCGTTGACAGCGTAGGTGGTCTGGCGGAGGGTTAGTTCGGTTTTTCTGGAGAGCCGGTCGGCCACGACGAAGGCCGACACGAAGGCCGTCATGTGGGCGGACGACAGTGAGGTAGTGGGTCGGTGGGAAGCGCGGTGGTGGTATGGTACGCACCACTTTTGGAGGAGTGTCGGTGGCAGGGGGTGGCGTAGGCGTAGATGTTGACGGCTTCTTTCGGCGTGCGTAGATGACCTCCATCCAGGGGTTTTGGCGGGGGCACGTTCGGCCGCAAGATATATTTTTAGGTGTGGACACAGCGGCCAGCTGTCAAGTAAAGATGGTGGCGCCGGGCGTAAACTTTTAATTGAAAGGACATCTGGTGTCAGAACTCCTAACTTAGCTTCGCAGCGTCCTAGGCTCCCCGTTGCTTCACCAACGACTGCCAGTAGCAAGGTGGTTGGAACTTCGCAGGCACCAGCGACATACGTGTAAAACAATGTTGTTTGTGTGAGCTCACACAACGCGATCTTAACGCGTGATCTTACCGCATTGTTAAGACAGCTGCGAGAGTGCGGGCGTCCTAAGTTCATTTAGAACCGCGCCGAAGCTCCTCTGAACATTGGGCCCCGCCAGTGGCTTCGACAACATCGCTTCGTCTCCGCTCCTCCGTGCGTGAAATTACCTGAGTTGTGCAACGCTATAATTACGTCGAAGAAACATCAGCGTACTCGCCACTAGTTTATTCCATTCCAGAAATTCAGCTACCTATTTTGTATTTATGGGAGTTGTTCTGGCAGCGATTGATTCCTTTTTGCTTCTGCTTGCACTGAGTAGCTTGGGTGCTTTAGCCAACGGTAAAATTGACGGCACTGCATCGTTTGCGAGCTTCCACCTCTTCGACGTTCGCTAGTACTTCCCCTCCAAGCTCTGAAAAGTACCGCTTCACACATAAATGCCGACTCCAAGCAGCATCACTGTCTGCTGGGGATTGCTTCAGAGCACGAATATATTCATTTACGATCGCAGGGAACGTTAAATAACGTCCCGTTTTCGTGCAAGCTGCACGCAGGGGCGTTGCAGTCTTCTATAAAGCATTTGCCCCCCATCTTTTCTTTGTCCAAGCATGAAATCTGGCTTGGGTTCGCGCTCAGTGGCTACAGCTGCACAAATTCCCTTCGGTTTAGTGTTTTATACCTTCTTATGACTGTTACCGACTCAAAACACCTGCACAGAACACGTTGGAAACACTGCTATGAGCGCAAAAGCTTACGCACGTCTTTCTCAAAATCATCGTCTGCGCCATCGGCCGGCGGAACCGCCAGGCCCCGGAGAGCAGACATGGAGCAGACCATAGAGTTGAGAAACTCTTATGGAGCAGACGACCGGCTACGAAAGTTGCCGAGAAGGCTCGACACGGAGCCGAAAAGATCCGAACATTTCCGAGTGGCTGCCGCTCGGGCAGCTACTTTTCTCGGCAGCTGGAGGGCGCTGCCTTCAACGGTTTCAGCGGCGTCTGTTTGGCGACTTTATTAGAACGACGAGTAAACGTTTGTTTTGCAAGCTGTGTTCTCACCTAATGGTATATCTTACACCGTGCTTCAGGCTACAGCGAACGACGGCATAGGCTGTCCGAAACATGAAATTTCTCTGGAACACCGCCAGTTAAACCCGACTATAAATAAATAAATAAATAAATAAATAAATAAATAAATAAATAAATAAATAAATAAATGTACGGTGACGTCAAAACACTTTTTTTATTTGATTGTGTACTGCATTATGTTGATTCTTCTCTCGGCTAATGCGGCAGACTCTGAGTCAGTTCCAGTGCCCGATCTCTCGGTTAACGTTTCCAGTGACCGAACGTTCCGCTAACAAGACCTGGCCAAGGAAACGCCCCGGGTGTAATCCTCCGCATTCGTTCCCTCAACGTCACAAGAGGCCCTTTCACTTGCATCCTGGCGTTTTTTTTTTTTTCGTGGTCGCGGTGAGTCGTATGCGCGAAGAGGATTAACGCCAATGCGAAGGCTTAGACTCCCTGCTTGTACGGCCATCGCCGTTTCCGCCATCTGTCGGCTGCTACCGACAAGCGGACCAGCGGCTACTGAGAATAAACAGCTTGCCTTTTGCTGCGTCTCAAGGGTTCATGGAATTTGGACGACCGCTTCCTCCATGTTGAAATCCTCTTTCCTGGAGGAAACAAAAAGGAGAGGAAAAAATTACACCATCTTTCACGTGGGAACCCTGAGGGGATGCAAAGCGGTGGAGTAGTAGCGTGTTAATTGGTTGTTAGAGTAAAGACACGTGTAGTAGCGTATTAAATGTCTTCTTTATTTATCGAGTAGTTGGGAACGTTTTGCGACTTCTCGTTCTCGAACCGAGGAGTTCGCTGTTCGACGCTGGCGTTTCGAAGCGTTGTCACGTTGCCGAACGCCATCTGGATTAGCTACTCGCCGCTGGCGTTTCAAAGCGGCTTCTCGTTCTCGAAGCGAGGAATCCGCTGCTCGACGCTGCCGTTTACGTTCGGCGTCGCGAGCTCGCCTCTGTGCAGCCTTGTCTTCGGAGGTGCTCGCGGTTCTGACAGTGTGCTGGCTGGCACTAGTTGAAGGTGTGCCAGCCAGTTCGCTGACGGAATCGTTGGCGTCCATTTCCAGTCATCGGACGGCGCAGTACCGAAGAAGCAACTGAGCGGAGCGCGGACCGGGTTTATTTGCAGAGCAGAGAGAGTGGAGAGAAGGAGCAGCGGGCATGCGCGTGATTGGGCAGCTAGTGCGGAGAGGGGAGAGGAGGAGCAGCGCGCGTAGCGCACAGGTGGTGTGGAGATGAGGGGGGGCGCGCTCTAGCGCACAGGCGTTGTGGAGAGAAAGAGGGAAGAGAGAGCGGCGTTATCACAGCTGTTGTGGAGAGGAGGAGAGGTACGGACGCCAGACTCCGGACGAAGAAGGGTCGACTAAGAGATACTTTGCATGTAAAAAGTGAAGCACTCATGCGTAAAAGTAAACGCACCCTGCGGCTGGCGCTAGGGTGGCCGTAACGAGTGGCTCGGTTCACGCGGGAGACGATTCATTATCTTCCCTGTCGGAGGCGCTGTCAGCATCCGTGTCCTGCGGAGCTGCCCGCTAGCTTCGATATGCAAATGAGTGACGGGCCAAAGCCTACTTTTCGCGCGCTAACAGCGTCCGGGACATTACGCTATCCCAGCCGCATTTGAACCGGCAACACTTCAAACAGACCGACACCACTCTACCTGTACCCTTTCCCCTCTCTTTCTTTTTCTCTGTCGGAACTCCCCATTGTACCTTTATAAATTCTCTTTCCTTTCCTCCATAAGTCCTCAATAAGGTGAGCAGTAAAATATCTGTAAGGAAGGGCTTGAGACAAACAGACACAATTTGTCCAACGTTTCTCAAAGCATGTTTACGAGAGGTATTCCGAACATTGGATTGGGGACAGGTGATTGTAAGGGTTAATGGAAAATACAGTGGAACCCCGCTGATACGTCCCCCGGAGTTACGATGACCCGCTTCTTACGACAGATCACCACGGGCCCGCCAAAGTCCCCATAGAAACAATGCACTAAAAACCCCGATGATATGACACTCGCGTGCACGCGGTCCGCTTCGTACGACGGACCATGGCCCGGATAAACCAGCGTTTTCCCCAAATTTTACACCCCTACGACGCCTCGTCAGACCATCTTTATTAACGCCCGTTTGACGCTGCTTGATACGCTAAGGTCGGCAGGCCCGCCAGACCACTTGCTGAATAGACGCAAGCAAGCAGACGGGTACTCGTGATCGTGAGCCAGAGCTAACCTGTGACGGCCCCGTGCGGCTGCAGTAGGCTAACGCGCCAACCGTGAGAAGTCGAAGTTCAGGTGGAACTGTGAATTTGAAGCTCCCGTCGAGCCGGCCGCGGCGAACGCAAAGCACAAGCGACGCAACCCCACGGTGATGACCGAGCAGCTGCTTTCCTCGCTCGCTAGATCCAATATTCTTCTTTGACGATGCTATTTCTCCCTACATCTGTGCTCTCTGCTTATCAGTGTCTTTCAAAGCCACGTAGTCACTCCGCTCCTTTCTTTGATAGAGTGCCTCAATTCACACCCGTCCGCCGCATTATTTTCGCCGCAACACGATTCACTCGTGAAGTTTGAATCATCTTATCTATTTGGCGTTGCACGATCTTGTCGGAAAGCACACGTGTCACGTCGAATTTCGGTGTGCACTTGCACTTGGCGCAAAGTACGGCGAGATTGCGAGGAATTCGACCAGACACGTGTGCTTCGAAAATACAAAAATCAATGCACCAGAGAGATCTTCGAGGGGCACGTCATTCAGACGCGAAAGGATTCATCCGTCAGCAAGCCATCTATTGATTTGTTACAAAAGGAGCATGATTATGTTGACCGATGACAACTTTCTTCGCGCGTGTCTATGTATGTAAATATAAGTTCTTCACAATCTTTTTTCCTTTATCTGTTCCTTCTCCCTGCGTTTTCCTTTTTCGAGGGTATATATTCCGTTACGATAAATTAACCTTGTTGCTAGACAGCGCCTTGTCTTGTAAATCTTTCTTGCGTCCCGTTTAAGCGCTGTTATTCCCTGTCAAGTATGTACCAGCAAGCCCGCCCTACCACGCTTTTTCAGTTCACATCTACTTAAGCCCCTCACCAGTTCACATTAAAGAGCATTCTCTCTCTCTCTCTCTCTCCTTAAGCCAAGTAGCGACCACGAATCCCAACCATGGGGCAGAGATAATTAGAAGGATAAGAATGGGGTGGAGTTTATTCGGTAGGCATTCTCAGATAATGAATGGCAGCCTACCATTGTTTTTGAAGAGGAAAGTGTATAACAGCTGCATCTTACCAGTGCTCACCTACGTGGCAGAAACTTGGAGGCTCACTAAAAGGGTTCAACTTAGAGGACGACACAGCGAGTAATGGAACGCAAGATAGGTGCAACGTTAACGGACAAGAAGAGAGCGGAGTGGGCCAGGGAACAAACCCGTGTTAAGGACAAATTAGTAGAAATTAAGATGGGCGTGGGCAGGGCATGTAATGCGAAGGCAAGGTAACCGTTGGTCATTAACGGTAACAGAGTGGATCCCTAGAGAAGGCAAGCGGGTCAGGTGGCGGCCGAAAGTTAGGTGGGCAGATGAGATCAAGAAGTTTGCGAGGATAAATTGCTCGCAGTTAGCACAAGACCGGGTAATTGGAGATCTATGGGAGAGGCTTTTGTTCTTCAGTGGGTGTAGACAGGCTGCTGCTGCTGATGATAAAATTCTCTTGGGAAGGGAACTCGTCTATCCCTGGGGGGGTTTCATGGCTCACTTCGCATCATGTGTTTACCGCTACGCCCTGCATCTCTTGCTGGGTTTTTGCAAGTCCCTCAAGAAGCAAGCACCTGAATTTTAGCGCGCAACGCTTTGGCGCCCGGTACAGGGGTTTCGCGGTGGCGGCGGCGGTGGCGACTACATCTGCTCAAGTGAGCCAGTCCACTCGAGAGCGAAATAGCCATTCCAGCAGAAAGAAGGCGGAGGAGCAGTATTTGGCGAAAGTGTGAGGGAAGGGCGGCACGCGCTGCTAAAGCGGCAACCACGTGGAGCGTTTTACTCGCGTCTGGCGTCCGTCGGCGTCTCCTACCAACGACGTGAAACGCACGTTGGAAAGGACCAAATTCAAAAAAAGAGTGGGCCAATATGACCAATTAGGCAGTTTTTGGCTAACAAAGCAATCTGGCAGTTGTTGTTGGTGGGTAAATTGTGCTCTCCAACGCTTTCCGTGTCGCCACCAGGAGACACCGACGGCCGCCAGACGCGAGCAAAACGCTCCATGTGGTTGCCACTTAAGGCGTCATCTCCCAGCGCTTCGCCATGGCTCAGTATGTCTCACTGCCTCCCCCTCACACTCTAGCCAGGCGCTCCCCGCCGGTTGTGGCTCAGACATTTGCGCGGGAAGTTCAAGCATGGTTTGCCACAACCTGTTCGGCGGCGGCGAAGCGCTGCGAGATAACGGCAGAGTAGCGCTCGCCGCCTTGCGCTTGCTGATCACGCGATCACTTCCAGAGACGCAGCAGATATGCGCCGTGACAAAGTAGACTGCAGTTCGGACGAGAACCAGTGTATTCAGCATGGTATGGCCGACGGCAGACTGCAGTTGACGCTCAGCACAAATTTTGCATTAGGGAGTACAGTAATAGTAATTTGATCTGTTGTGACACCAAGTAGTTTTTCCCATTAGAACAATTGTGGCACGTATTAGAGACTTAATTGGTTGCAGGCCCTGCTGTCACCTGCGCGTGTCTTTTGTAAAAGGGAAAGGCAGACGCCAAAAAACAATGCGCGTGGTACCTAGACGTCGCTATTACTTGGCCGATTTCCCTTTTTCTTTTGCCCTCATTCATTTCTAGCGCCCTTCGTGTCTTCTCTTTCGCACTGTGGCGTTCATCTATTTATTTTTCTTGGGTTGGTGTTGTTACTTTTTTCCCGTCGTTTACTTTTTATTTTGTTTGAGCGTTTCCATTAACGATTTTCTTTTCAATTGTATTTTTTTTGTCCGGACTCTGTTGGCAGCAATCTCTTGTTTTTCTTGTCCTTTTTTTGATTTTTTTTAACGCTTCATGTTTGTCTTCTTCCTACTGTAACCCTGATGTCTGATATGCACCACTCATCAACGTAGTCACCCCCCATCTGGTGTAGCAAGCCTTGTCCCTAGCAGGGCTGACCTCACCAGTTCACATTAAAGAGCATTCTATCTCTCTCTCTCTTCGTATCTTGCACTTATAACGTGCAGAAGTAGCACAGCGGTACATCAAAATATGCAAAAGATACACATAATAGTGCAAACAGCGCAGGTTATCGTACTTTGCCTAGTTGTCTTTGTCTGGCGACCTCGTTTCTACTCTGGTGTTTGTGGACCTTGCTAGGCCAATCTTCGGCATCTAACCTAATCTTCCCGGGCCTGCACTAGCCCATTTTTCGTGATCAGCCCTTGATGGCGGCGAGTGTCGTAACTAACAGCATTCTCTCTCTATCGTGTTCATTGGTTGTCATAACCACTTCGTATTTAAGCTACAGGAAACGATATTGTGGGCAGATTCCAATCTATACCAAGGTCCTTTACCCTGCGGGGATCGCGATAGAACCCCTTTCTGGCTAGCTTTCCATAGCGGCCGGCGTTGCACAACACCCGCATGGCTCCAATGGCATTAGAGCCGTGCGGGAGCGTGCCAGCAACTGGAGGGTTCGTTATCACCAGGGTGGAGGTGCTGACCCTTTTCCCCTCTGCCTTACCCGGGACCAGTTCTTCCTCCGCACTAGCGCTACGGGTTGGCGACGTGTCGTCGGATGTCGCATGACGAGAGAAAGGGCCTTTTGTCTTGGGATGGCATAGCCCGCGGATGTTTCGGAGAGGTGCTCCGGACCTGGGGAACGCGCCTCAAAGGGATGCTTACGGGCGATCTCGGTGCCTGCAATCGCGCCCGGACGCGCCGCGCCCCGCTGCTCCGGTATTTCATCGGTGAGTCTAACCATCTCGATCTCTAGCATTGCTTAATACCTCGCTGTAAAAGTTGCTATTATGGCTTACGATTAGTCTGTATGTAGTATATTTGATTTACACTTTGCAATAAATGCTGCCATTCGTGTTTTGGCCTTGTCGCCTCCTGCCCTTGTCTGTCTCCGCAAACAACGGACCCGCCCGCAGCCGGCGCTCGCAAGGCATGTTTGCTGAGCGCGGAAGGCTGCGGGTTGGAGAATAAGTTGTGTGTGAAATGTATAACCCCACAAACAACGTTCTGCCGTTACTAGAGTCCTGAAGCGCCTCGCATTGACAGTCGTCGTATGATAATCATGTCAGGTTTCGGGAAAACCTGAAGGCAGGTCGTTATTTGTTTCCTTGAAAAACCAGCCAGGCTGCATCCTCGACTGGTGCAGTGCATAGCTCACGAAGGGCGACGTTACGTTCTCAAGAATAAGTGAAGCCGACCCGGAACAGCTGCGGGAAAAATGGAGGAGCGTTCCCTGTTTACACAGCAGTCACCCGGCCACGCTCGTCGACGCGTATGTACTTATCTTTACGCCGGTCTCGGTGCGTGCGTCGAATGGGATGAGACGAGATAGGCGACGCGCTGTCTCCCCGAAGCAGGTCTCGTCTCGGGGCGTCTGGGATAAGCAGGTAGAAGAGCGTCTACGCACACTCTGCATACGCTCGAAAACAAACCGTGGCTTCTTGTTTTAGAGCTGTACGATGGGTTGGACGCGGTCTGAAGGGGATACATTTGACTAAAGTTGTTAAAGTTCAAAACAGATGTCTCCTCTGCGATTGCTTGCGGCTGCAATTGACAACAAAAAGTCCGCAGGTGAAGCATGCGTACCGGTGTTGTTCCATTTCTCCTTCAAGAGAGGTCGTAAAGATTGCTTCCTCGCCCCTTACTTTGCGCGTATTTTGTGTGGAAGGTCGTAAGCACTTGCGGTTAAATGAATCTGGAAGGGCAGAAATATGGAAGCGCTTAAGGTTGTTTCCAAGATAACTTTTTCCGTACGTAAGTCGTGTAGACGGAGCTCGTTCAAAATAAGGTGTTTCGTTCTTATTTTTTTATTTGAGAGTTTTATTTCAGTTATAGCGCCAAGAAGGAGCCCATGAGGAAAAATTAAAAACAAACGACGGCAGTGTCGTCAGCGTCTGTTTCCATACAGTGTCGCTCTGGTCGCGCTTTCTCCAACGCTATAGTTAAAATAAATTTGCGAGGCTAACTCCCACTAAATGCATGGTCGCATGTTCCCAATTTACGCGATGAAAAATTGGCAGCAATGTAGAGCTTAATTAATCGTAAAATTGGACTTGGCGCACACTGGCATGCACGCCTGAATTTATACACCCGCTCGCTCAAGGCCACATCATTTATCACTATGCTCGCGTACTGTCCTTTCCAGTTGCAATGATGACTTCGCCCTGTCTGTCGCTCGTCCGGACGCCCTGGTTATTGCCTACTGCGGCCTTTTCCAAGCTCTTTCGAGTCTCCAGTTAGGATTCTCAATGGAGTAATGAACCTTATTTATCGAAGTGATGTCTTTACCCCAATGTCGTAACCTGGAAGAGTTGTGAAGCCAAGTTGGCACACAGGTGATGGTTTTGTTCGGAGCGAGTAATTAACAACGGCGTGTAGGATATTCAACTGACGACGTATTTGTGTCGCGTCACGCGGGACACACGGGCGAGATCGGTTGCTGAGTTGAGGCTAACCCGAAATGGGGCGAGCACGACGCTGTTTACGATCTTTTCCGTTTTCAATCGAGCGGGTCCGCTATACTATCGTGGCTGTCATTATTTACCTGTAATTCAGTGCCGCCGATGGGCAGCTCAAAGAGCTTGACATCGTTTCCGACACACGGGGAAGGACTGCGGAGTATACGAAGTGCAGCGATGTGTTACCTTCGTCAGCGCTTTCTGCGTGCAATCTGGTCCACGAAGACACTCCGTCTCGAAAACATACGGCCTGACACAGTGCAGGAATGGGCCGCGTCTCCTTAAAGCAGAATTGTCGAAATAAAAAAAAAAGAGCAATAAATCAGAACTGTCGCGTTTTTTGTTGTTGTTGTTGTAGTTGGTTTGCGAAGAAATTTGAAGCAATTAGGACGTTCCTCTGGCCTGATTTGCTGCTACCCCCCCCCCCCCCCCCCGCCCCGCCCATGCGCATAGACGCACTTGTTTGGTTTCTGACTGTGAAGGGCTGCTTAAGGCAATCACTATCTGCATGAGCAGGAGCGATAAAAAAACTTCACTTACCGATGTCGGACACGTTGGCTGTGCATAGCGTTGCAGATTATAAGTGATACACAGCCAGGAACTTTGGGGTTCTCACCCAGACACCGTCCTTGAAAATTTCGCGAAATTCATTCTTCTTAGCGGCGAATGTATTTGCGAGCTGAAAGTCGCGTTTACTTAATTCAAGCATGAGAGCAAGAACGTCTACCAGTCTTGGCCGAGCTTTCGGTAGAGAACGAGGTTCTGTTATCGCTGTGTCGAGAGTACCGCTCTGCGCTGCACTGAAGTGACGCCCATCGGTGTTCCGCAAAAAGAGAGAGTAAAGAAACAGCATCTGACACTAGTTCGCTCTCATTAACGCAACCTAACATAACCTAAAGAATTGTAAAGAAATATTTTGACACACCAAAAACTAACCAAGCTAGGATAATTTCAATTGCAACTGTAAAACAATTAAATTGACGAGACCAGAGCCGGAGTTGAACCACAGCCCTTGGTATCAGGAAGCGAAGACGGAGCTTCCGCACCACAACGGCAGACGTTCTGCACGTGGCAGCATATACATCAAAATTGGAATGCCGTCGAGCGGCACTACATATAGCCGTGGCTGCATCGCTTAGCTGGAGCGCCGTTGAAGGGTACTCCGTACACTGCATTCTATTTATTATTGTTTGTATTTGTTTATTAAAGCGAAGCTCTCTATGTCTCACCGATGGCGCCTGTAGTACATCTGAAAACGCACTGCAGAAAGCCAACTTCCACCTGTAAAGCGTACTCTGCCTCAAATATACTCCTCCACAGGCGAAGCCTGCTTTAGGTTTTCGTATCAACAGGAATCCCGCACGATAAAGCTTCGCGTTCAACCGTCTCCGTCGTTAGACGGAGGGGTGCATCATTTTTTGTCTATTTATTGTTCTATTTATTGTTCTATTAATTATGAAACATAGCTTGCGTTCGGATATGTGCCGACGACAGTCAAGGTTGGCGAAAAATGTTCCGGGAAAGTTTTTAGGTAAATTGGAAATTCTACATATCTCAGTTGTTTTTGTCTTTGCTTGGCCCCAAGTGCCTCGCATTACTGTAGAAGACAGCTGCATCTAGAACGTATTGTTTCCGTGTCCGGGGAAAGTGTCGGTAGGAGCACTGCTGTTCTCGGGTGGCCAAGAGCAGCGCCTGCCTGTTTTTCGCTGTCACATCTATGCGAGAGGAGATACCGATTGACGATGGTGGGAGCACGGCACTAGAACCGGGCGTCTCTCATCGAATCCCCAGAGCGCTTCCTCTGCCTACTCTTTGTTTTATATTCGCTCGTTTCATTCATTATACTTAATTAACCAATTCCTTTGTAACAGGCATTAGCGAGAACGTAGCAAACGATGAAAAGTGATTCCAGTTTTCAGTTGAGTGTAAGTTTCAGTTTATTCTCATATTGAAAATACAGTGTGTAAAAATACGTATACCCAAAGGGGTCCAAGAGTTATAAACTGTAATGGAACCATTTTTATTTATTGGGAGAACTAAGCAAGTAGTAGCAGTCATGAACACGAATAATATGCATAAACATACAGCTGCAGTAATAATAATTAACTATGACATGAAAAAAAAAACTCTATACATATTACAAACATGTAGAAATATTAAATACCAGAAAATGAAGTACAAGTACATAAAAATTAGAAAGGAATGCATTACTAAGCACCTAAATCAGTGTAAATCATCGGAGAAAAGAAATGTCCTGATAGCATGCCTGAACGATGACAAGGATGATGCATATTTAACATTAAAAGGCAAGTTCTTCCAAGCTTTTGCAGCAGCAATGCCGAATGTATTTTTCCCATAGTTACTGCGCACTGAAGGCAGCAAGAAGTTATTTAACGCTGCAAGACAGTGTATGGCGGTCAGTTATGTGAAGAATACCGGGATCATGAAGCACGCGGTAGGCAATGACGCTTCGATTGTGGCTGATACGTTGTGTGATTGAGTACAGATTAAGTTGAAGCAAAAGAGGTGTGACATGCGAGTTGCAAGTAATGTGTGTAAGTATTCGAATAACTTGTTTTCGAATCTGCTCTAATTGAGTGATATGGGAGTTGTATGTTAGTCCTCAGGATGATATGAAGTAATTAATATGGCTATGTGTAAAAGCCTAGTATAGTGTGAGGAGTTTGGAAATAGGAAAATACAGCCGTGATTTAATTAGTACTCTAATTCCAAACGCCGTATTTTTCCCTGAGGCAATTAATACGAACATTGAATTTCAAAAATGGGTCAAGTTAAAAACCGAGAAACGAACACACTTTTCTTGAGAAAATTGCATGAGAAATAATGCGCAAAGGTGAAATATTACTTCGTTCTTTGTTACGTGAGCTGAAAACCATGAATTTAGTTTTTCTTGGATTTATAAGTTGTTGGTTTTATCAGTAGATGGATTTACCAGTACATGGATGTGCTCTGTGAGGAGCCGATGACGCCCGCTGTCTTTGTTGTTCTATGCTGTCGGATTACGGTTCCTAATGAGAAAAGCGACATTCCATTCTACAGGGGGTACACTCAGTGTAGGATCGGTGTGCCCGAACAACTGCGTGTGATGCTTTCGGGTTGCACTAGTGCAGGCAATTTTCTGAAAAAAAAAAATAAACAAATAAATAAAAAAACAGCCCAACTAGTCCTCGTTCCGCTCCTAACGTGATAATTCGCCACTGCATCTTACGAAGGGTCCCGTAATGGCGATGATGACGATGGCAATACGCCAACACATACGTACGGATAGATTTCTTGCTTTAAGCCAGTCGTATGCTTCACGCCCTATGATAAAGCTGTCTCCAGCTGTTTGAGATTAATAAAATATCAATTAATGAAACTAGGACGGCTGCTGTCCCGTCCATAAACTGCTGAAGGTCGTCAAACTCCTCGCGCGGCGCTCTCGCACTCGGTGGAGCAATGCAGCTAGCCCGCGCAGCGTCATTTGGACTAGGTCGCGCGAGTTATTAGCGACGCCGGCGAGCCACGCGTGCGGCGACGGGTGCGCCCTGCCGCTGCCACGAGCTGTCACGTATGCACCGGCAGCTCCGGGAATGGGCATGCGCGCCTGAGCGGCACATCGGGAGTGCTGAAGTAAGAGCAGGAGGATGCCTTGATGAGCTTAATTGTACGAGCGCGGCAGCATCGGGCTCCGCTCTGCGGCGTTCCGTGAGTGGGGGCTGTTCGGCATTAGTAAGGAGACGACGATGGCTGGAAGTGGAAGGGATAGGGAGGCATCATATGCGCCGCTTCATCCATAGCCTGCCGCTCTAATTAAATGATCCCACCGCACGCCTTCCTAGATAGCCACACGCGCGCCCCACAAATTAAGAGTTTGGAAAGGGACAAATCGCGGGCTTCACCTCCGTTTATATTATATTATCTATATATATATATATATATATATATATATATATATATATATATATATATATATAGATATATATATATATATATATATATATAACGGCTGGAGACAAAGAAAGAGAAAAACATTAAACAATTTAGTTTAATGGCGTTTTGACTAGGGGACCAGTCTTCATCGGAGAAACGTACAATCTAGACACACGGACGCTTTTACAGGTGTGGAGACTGTGCTACAGTGCATCGTTGTTAAGAAAATACGATTGCGTGTTGGGGAAAGGAAACAGGCAAAGAGGGAGCACTATACATTTGCGTACCAACTTCCGTGATGTACAGCTCCTCAAAAATTCTCCCCAGCATTAAAAAAAAAACGCGAAGACTCATAGCAACAGCAGACGTGGTTTCGCGGGTGCAAGCACCAAACGCGTTTCTCAAAGAGCAAAGCAATAACAAATTCCATTCTATTTGAAAAAAAAAACAGGAAAGGGGGTGTGGGGGCAGACACGTCACGCACGGAGAACAGGAATAAACCAATGGTACACCGAACGTCTCAAAATACGAAATGCAAAGCAGTGTGGATCACAGGCACAAAGCATGCGACCCGGCGGCCGGCGGTGACACACCCATTTCTGAAAATAGCAATGTCGAGCTGCACAGTCAGGAATCACACGGGTAGTTTACAAGCTCCCAAAAGTCGTCGGGGCACACGCGCCTGCAAAGCAACCACTTACAAGAATATCTAACTGCAGTAACCATCTATGCCAAGCTTGAAAGCTACCACAATGTGGGTCACCAGAAAGGGTCTTGATCATAGACCCTTGACCCTTCTTGACCCTTACTAGTCACCCATATTGTCGTAGCCTTCACGCGGGACACGAGGTTGTAGATCACGAGGTTGTAGAATGTCGAAATGAACCACGAAGGCGAACATCCAACAGCGCATCGAAATTTATCGTGTATCTCATTCTCTAGCTTCTGAGTGTAATGAATTTTCAGATTCCATTACAAGCGGTTCGCCTGTAGCGCTCGGGGCTCTAATCTAACATTTCAACTCCATTGACATATCCCATGACGTGTAGCTAACTCGCGAAGTAATTAGGCTGTCAAATCAATTCGGCATTCGCGGTGTTGCAAAGCTGCCGCCGCTTGCGAGAAGATCCGTTAGCTCGTTAGCTAAACTGATCCGGCAATGCAGAGCACTGCTGGGACAGGAATCGCCGTCGTTATTGTGTCCCGAATCTGCGCGCGCGCTATACGATCCGAATCAATTGTCCGGCTCGTTCCCGGGAAGTGCGTTTCCCAGCGCTGCTCGTGTAGCTTTGCTTAGTTCCGGCACACCGAGATGAGATGTCCGGTCGGAGGGCGGAAGCGAAACTCAATTTACCTAATGCCATCTCGCCCCCGTGAAGCACACTCGCCGCAGTACGTGGCTGCTGAGGGGGTGCGAACAATCCGTTCACGAGCAGCGAGAGCGGGCTTCGTGCGGATAGCGTCGGAAATGCGTCGCTTGCTTCCCGTTCTCCCGTGCGTTTTTCGTCCAGACTCCATCCCCTCCTTGGCGGAGTTTCTAGCGACGTCTGCGCTGGGCCTCTGGCTAATGTCAGGCAGGCCGGAACGGTTCCGGCGTGTCCACTCCCAACGAGCGTGTTCGGTCTGACACAACGAAAAATCCACCCACGTGTCACACACTACTGGCCTGATCGTTTTTTTTTTTTTTTACTTCAACGCTATTGTTACACGACGGTGCTATGATGGGGATTTGCACGGCTGAAACTGTATGCACTTATCGTTAGTTCTTTGCCGCTGTATAAACAATTTAGTGCATCAATCCCTTGTCACCAGCTCCTCATAGAGGGGAGGCACATACGCCGGCCATGCCGGAAGCAAGCTTTTTCACTTTATTCGCCATTGGATGATGTTGCAGTAATAAGCGCTGGTTAAGAAATTCCCGGAAACAAATGAACACATGGCGGGAAAATGATCAACGTAGTTTGATCCACGTAACGGTGAGATATTCCAATGCTTTCTGTACCATTATACAACTGTGTATGCAACCAAAAATGGGCGCGTAAATTAGAAAAGACTCAGCGTGCCTAATTCATTTTTTTTTGCCGTGCACCCCAGAGCAGCGCGGTTACTTCTATACCGCCTGGAATCCCGCGGTAGTGTTTTCTAGTGGCCTAAGTAAGCGGACAAGGGAGCCTTTAACTGCGCGCTTTCAACTTGTGCCGTGCTGCACGGGATTGCGTGAAACTGGCGCGTAATTGGATCGTGCGGCGAGGTGCACCAGTTATGCAGCGGCAGCGGTTGTTCAGCGTGGATTGCGTCCAGTGCCAGGCGGTTTCCCATCCTGGCAAGGGCCCACTCGGCCGAGCGTCGCACTTCAGCTGGAGGTAGTATCCAGCGGTAAACCAATCCGGATCCAGTGTGGCGTGTGCATATATACGGTTTGTGCGTGTTTGTTGATGGTGCTTTGTTTGGTCGCGTCTGGGAGAGTGTCCCACGAACTTTGTCGCGTGCTGGAGATTATGCGCGATTTACGCTCCGGCGGAAGCAAGAGTGGACGGAACGAGACCGACAGGGTCATCCTGTTCGTGTTTGTGGCACAATTGGGAAAGCTAGAGAAGCTTTATGCTTCGGACGTAGTTTCGCGACACTTCTTGGGCTCTGAATAACCGGAGTTTCGTCGTACATCTGCGAAATGGTTTCGAACGCAGATTTCTGCCGACGACAGTAGCCGCAATCATCGTTTAATCGGCTTCTGTTCTCCTAGTTGAACGTCATCTTTATATATAGAATTATGTTATAATAACGCGACATGTTTATTCTACTTCACAAAGCTTTCTTCTCGCATAGTTGCTGCACGTGACTCGAGAATGAAGCGACTGATTATATCACTTACACCAGGGTTGGCTCACAGAAAAATGCATTTTTTACTTTTTTAGGGTCGAAACCCCTTAGGGGCTGGGTCTGTTGGCGTCTCCTGTCACCGTCATCGTACATGTAGCCACGGTACTAAAACACCGGGAAACTCGTTTACGCCTCGCGCTGGAGCGCTTTGTAAAGCGTACTAAAAAAAATACGGCGGGACACTCGTTTACGCCTCGCACTAGAACACTTCGTGTTTCAAATACACGATACGTTTACAGGAAAGCTGCATACCTCTACCCCCGAACGGTTTCATCTCCGTTGGCAAGCACGCCAATGCGCCAAGAATACACTTATACACTGCATGCTCCGCCCTTACCCAGGTTTTAAAACCTGAAAATTAAATTGAAGTTACGTCAAACGTATTCCAACGTAAAAAAACGTTACGGCTGGCGGAGCCAAAGTATGCAGACGCCCTATTAACCGGAAACCTCTTTTGCAATGGTCCCTTTTACGATGCGCGGCCCCAAATAAAAAAACAACACGTAGGTTGCTTCGTTGCGTCCGACCCGGTACAGCGTTGGTGAATTACAGCTGAAACCACACCCTTCCGTCTGCTTCTGCGTTGGTCGAGCGGTCTGGAACGTGCTGCTCGCATGCGTACTCCGCGGCAGCGGTGATGGTTCCAGTCCCTATACGGTTGCATATACGAATGCACATGCACTTATATGCAAAACACACAAAAAAAGAAAGGACGAGAATTAACAAAATAGAACCTTTCAGCGGTGGCAGTGCAAGTTTTTAGCGTCCGTACCTCTTGCCGAGAATGAAGTTGGGTGTTTTAACAAATGCAAATATTAATTTATTAGGGGTAGTACAGGGCTACTGCTTTATTTCTACGCAGGAAAAAGATTTCGCGAAATATAATTACCAGATCTAGCTAACTACAGAAAAAACGTACCGTATTTACCCGATTCTAACGCGCCCCCGATTCTAACGCGCACCCAATTTTCCTGGCAAAAAAAAAAAAAAAAAGAAACCTTGCACCTCCGATTGTAACGCGCACGGGACTTTGTGACCCAGACAAACGAATGCGAGAGAAACGGGCGATTTATTTCCCGAAGTAATCTCACTCATCTGACTCCTCATCGCTCTCCGCTGACCACAACATGTCGTACTCGGTGCCGTCAAGCGCGTTCGCGATGTCACACTTCTGAACGAACGTTCAACCATGGTCGATGGGATCGTGGCCCCCGCCTCGCAAGCCCATCCCGCGAGCTTCTCCAGAGGCGCACGCTTCAGCTGACCGCTCGTTTTGAACGCGAGAGAGCCGCTGCTGCATTGCTGCTATCAAGCACGCAAGTGGAACGATTTGACGATTTGTGTGAACGCCGATAAAAAAGCCCAGGCGCCTATGCTTGCTGCGTCCGAAAAATCGTTGCTAAAAACTTTGGCGCCATCTTGAGATGGCGATGGCGATGGGTGGGACGAAATTTCCGCAGTTTGGGCAGTTTCGGTTTTGTATCCGATTCTAACGCGCATGCGATTTTTCGGCCTATTTTTTCGGAAAAAAAGTCCGCGTTAGGATCGGGTAAATACGGTATTTTATGAAAGCGCTAACTATTATGGGCTAAGCCAGTGGTACGATTCATTTTAATTTGTGGCTAACGGTCACTTTATATGCAAATGCCTGTAAAAGAATGACCATTGAAGTATAAAGCTAAAATGTTTGCTTGGAGAATATAGTTCGCACACATTTTTCCTCCAGGTGTTAAGAACACCCCAAGCTGTATTCTGTTGCGCGTACTTTTTACGTATAATACATAGGCGGGCACGCAGTACGTGGAAAAGCAAAAGCAAGCAGTTAGTTATGCGTCTATAATATAGAGCTATAGCTCATCGTTTACCGTTTTTACGTTATCGTTTACCGTGTTACCGGGTGCCGGAGTTGCCGTTTCCTGCTGAAAACGGTAGGGCACGTTGTAGCACACCGTTTGCGGTGCGTATTCCGGCCGGGGCGGCGCAAGTAGCGACGTCTGATGAATTAGCCTCAAAGCAAATCACGCATAATTTTGTTGCCCATATGTATTTGCTTTCGTTTAAAGTAGCTTGAATGTGAAGCGTTCACAATAATTGTAGTTGTTTTGAAAATACTGTAGCCATAACCTGTAAAGCTTTAAAAAGAAAACGTGTTGGTGGCGCCATCTACCGAGTAGAGTTAGAGGCAAGGTAAAATAGAATTTGCCCCCGCGCTAAATATTTCGGCGAGAAATGAGTAAAATATGGTGTAGTCATTACTCAGTAACCTACACTACCGTGCCCAGCACAATTTTGGAGGCCTAAAGGTGCACTGCGAACTTTGGAAGCGGGTTGAACGGGAAGGGTGTCTTGGGAACAGGTTGCAACAGAAAGCGATCAAACGGGGAGGGCGTTTTGGGAACGGGCACACACGGGACGGGCCAAACGGGAAGGGCGTTTCGGGAATGGGTTCAAGCGGGACGGGTTCAAACGGGAATGGATTATTTCGGGCTACACTCGCTTGAGCACGGGTGACCGCTGTCCTCTCTGGGCATGCTTCCGAACCACCGGATGGTTACGTCGCCATTCATGGCGGTCTCGTTGTCTGCGACGGAGATGAAAAGAAATCCTCGTACTCGACGAAGTTGCGCCGGCATTCCTCGGCCTTCTCAATAGGCAGACGTCGCTGTTGCCCCCTGGACTCGTACGGATGGTCTGAGCTGGACCGCTGCGATGTCGCTCCACTGTCCTTTGCACCTGCTTGTCCTGGGACTTGAATCACCGTGATCGTCTTCGGAAGGCCTGGCCTACGTCGAAGCGACGCTGCATAGATAGTCGAATCGCCCCCGACAGAGGTGCATCATCCGGCCCGGTCAGTCAATTCATTGGGGCTTTGTCTCTAATAGGCATCGAATTGTGTTCTTTTAGTGAACCGCTCTACTTCGTAATATCCATTGTTAACGCTCCAATAGTTTGTATCATTTCATCTAACCTTGAACTCTCTCGCATTTGTATTCGTTTCTAAGTTACCTCTCGTTAACGTTATGTGCCCTCGTGCTTGTATCGTGTTTTGCCTGTTCAAATATGTCTTTCTGTTGTTGTTTAGTTCAAGGCTCTGTCTCAATCTTAACCGCTCTTGCCGGCGAAAGCCGCGCATCAGACGGCCACCCCTTCGTCACCGGTGCCCCGTGAGTCGGTGGGATTGTTTACTCGCCCGAGTGGACTCCCGATATCTTCTTTACAGCGCACCCTCCTAAGGAAACGGTGACAAGGTGCATTGAAACAGTTGGAACAAAGCGAGATTTCTTTATGACGAGGCTTCACTGTAGGCGGAAGGAATTGGCGCAACAGTTCGGAGAGTTGCTGTCGTTCACTCTCATTGGCGAGGACCGCGCAGCGCGTGGAAGGCATTGAAAACCCCGCGTAGACTGGGCCTATGGCTCAGTTGGGCCGCTTCAGAAAAGATTTCGGGCGACTGAATGAACCTCGGAAACTAAACAGAAAGCAGGTCCACGAATGTTTGCCGATGGTAGTCTTTATTTTCTCTTGGTCGGTTGCGACCACGGGGGGACCCGCTCTGCGGGGGAAGCTCGCCCACTCCGACAGTTCCGCGCAATCGAGTTCGCAGCGCGATAGCCCCCTGCATTTCTTTTCTGAGGCACGAAGAAGGGCACGCAGCCTATATACGGCATTCTCTTCAATGACCTCGCTCGTGGACCCCCGTGGCTAGTCGTCGTCGCCTACACAAATAGCGCTTGCAGCCGAGTTTCCGCTCCTTCGTGGGCGTTAACCGGATCTTCTTAAGGTTCTTTTGATTTTTTTTTGCGTATCTAGAACAAGTGGCATTTTTGTAAAGCCTCAATGGGTGGGGCAACCACCACCCATCACGCGTGTCCTCTAACTGGGGCAGCGGACAGAACAAAGAATAAGGAAAACAGATTCACGAAAAAAAAATCCAACAGTCTTTCTGGAGAAATTCATATTGGTTGCCTCTATCCTTCTGGCAAATACAAACCAAAAGGTTGTTGCAGAGCACAGTGCACGTTATGAGAGATCTTTCTTCTTTTTATTGCCGGTGTCTTGTAGTGTTGTCGCACCAGTCGCTCCGTTACTCGTTGCAGCACGCTCGACAAAGCAGACCCCGCGCAATTAGGGCATAGTGTTTTTGAAGGTATTCTTTTTCTCCCTCGCGATTTCGCAGAAATTAAGAAAACACAACTTAACTTTACATTTTTCTCCCTTCAGACCCGCTCCTTCCCCACTCCTGCCATCATATCTGCGATCTTTCCTGACACCTACGTAGACGCGTGTCCATATTGTTCGGTCCCTCACTCATCGCTAACCCACATCATATGGGCTTGTTATAGCATCGCACTATCCAGGCACCGATCTCACCCCATTCTCCTTACCATCACCGGCGAGGAGCGCTGGGAGGCCGACCAGAGAGGCATGGGAGGCAGCCCTGCTCAATTGCTCGGGGCTGGAGTCTCAAAGAGCTCTAGCTCGACGGGCGAGAGCGGTGGCCTTGACCAATGGGGTCCCGGAATAGGGACTGCACCTGTGCGGAGGGCCACAGCACAGGCCCTAACTCTGTTTTATTCTTCTCATAACATAAAGTTTCACTCGTCCTCCTCCCTTCGTGACCCTAACCCCCCAAATTTGAGAAGACCTGGCCCGCTTGGCCGACGGCTTCGGACCCCTGCCCAAAAGGAGCCCTGCTGCCCCACAGACGACGGAGAAGACGTCGCCGGCCTTACTGCCCCAACTGTGGCCAAATAAAGTTGTTATGTCTGTCTGTCTGTCTGTCTGTCTGTCTGTCTGTCTGTCTGTCTGTCTGTCTGTTTGTCTGTCTGTCTGTCTGTCTGTCTGTCTGTCTGTCTGTCTGTCTGTCTGTCTGTCTGTCTGTCTGTCTGTCTGTCTGTCTGTCTGTCTGTCTGTCTCCCTTGCACACTTCAATGTGCCAAATGGGTTGATGCGCGGTTTTGGTGTAGAAGAGAAACGAACAAAGAAAAACAGACTGCTGGTTTCCATTTTCGAAAAGGGCCTGCCGTGAAGCACCATCAGGTGCGATCAGGAAGAATGAATGAATGAATGAATGAATGAATGAATGAATGAATGAATGAATGAATGAATGAATGAATGAAATCTTAATTGAGAACAACAGGGACTGCTTTTAGGCCACCCGCCCGGTGGAGGGGATCCCTAGTACGTGATTCCCTGGCTGCGGCTGGCTGCGTGGACGCTTTTCACCAGGCCACGCTGGAATGTAGGGTCCTTGTCGGTCAGCCGCGCCGTCCACTGATGTATGGAGGAGTTGGGGATTGGGTGCAGGTCCGGTGTTCTCTGGCACTCCTACACCTGATGGTATAGGGTACCGGGCGCTGGGCAGGTGGCTTGATAATCTGTTGCATAAACGGCATGAAGGAGGGTGCGGTGCGGATATGTGCGTTAGCTTGCAGTCGTCTGAACGTTGTTGCTTCATCCCTTGTTGGTTCGTGTGGACTTATGATAATTCGCCGTTTGTGTCGGTAGTCCACCAGGATGTCCGTGTAGCGCAAGAGAGGTTGCGGGTTAGGTGGAAGACTCTAGTGACTTCTCCGTGAGAGAAACGGCCCGATATATTTAAGCGCAGGCAACGGCGTGAGCCGCCTCGTTCCCCTCGAGGGATTTGCGTACCTAGTCAATATAAATTCGGGAATGCTTGGTCTTGTTAGAAGAAGATGAAGAGCCGTTTTAGAAATGCGGCCTTGTAGATAATTTCTGTAAGCTGCCTGAGAGTCGGCGAGTAGGGTTATTGGGTCTTCGGTAGGGGTGGTGGGCTATCGCGGCTTCTACGGCATAATCAATCCCTGTGCATAATGTGATTTCTTGACCCCGTCCATTCCCGTCACAGGTTACGTGGGCCGGATGGTGCGGATAAGGGGATGCGTCCACATGGTAGGTATTAGGGTAGTGTGCATATCTGGCGGACGTGGCTCGCGCTTGGGCAATTCTTCTAAACTTGTTGTTCTCCGGACGCTTATTTCTTGTTATTGGTGCCCCTCGTTTGTGCTGACGGATCTTCAAAGGTATGGTTGTTTTCGAATCTTTAGTCGGTGGAGTAGTATAACCTAATCGGTGAAGGGTAGCACACCCTGTCACTGTTTCCTTCAAGCGCTATATCTGAGAATGTGGTGCGCTTCCTGTAATTCCTTCCAGCTGTCATGCACGCCTAATTGTAAGAATTTGGATGCCGACGTTCTTGAGGGCAGCCCGAGTGAAGTATTGCAGGCTTAGTGCATAATTATATTTAATCTGGCTTTTTCTTTCATTTTAAGGGCCAAGTGCGGTATTTCATAGGTACCGCTTGAGTTATTCAAGCGGTAGTTATTTTTAATCATTTTGACCGTGTCAGACTCTTTGCGGCCATATCAACGATGTGTCACATCAATAGATGTGCCATTTCAACAGATGTGTCACCTGGTTTACAGCCTTCTGGAGGGGAGCGATCGTGTGTAGCCCAGAACGATTTTTGGGGTTATCACGTCCCAGAATTCTCAAGTGCAGCACGGTTGGGGCGGGTTGCTTATTTATGAAAAGGTCCGACGAATGGAAAAAAAAAAAATCACGCGGAAACAAAAATACAAATGACGTCGTGCGTAGCTGGTTGCATTAACGCTTTCTGGGAAAACTGGTCCTGGCGTGTATGTGGCATGCTCGTTGTCGTTTCCCTTTATACACAGCCCACGGTTAATATGTTGAGAGAAGCGTCTTTTTCACTGTGCCTTTTCTTCTGAGTTTCCTCGATTATACGATCCATCCGCGGCCTTCTTTTCTTTGGCCCACGCTCTTCTTTTTTTCTTTTTTTTGTTCGCCCACATCGGCTGTCTTCTCATCGATTGCCTTTTCCTCTCCACCCGTTGCCTCTAAGCCCCTAAGCACCGTCTCTTTGTTGGGCACTGTCGCTCAATGCCGGTGCCACGCTCTTTGTTGTCGGCGTTCCACCCAATTGCCCGGAAGAACCGTGTTCGCGGCGGTGTGCCCGCGAAAATGTTTCCTTCCGGGTAGACCGCTGACTGACTGCAACTTCCTTTTTTCGATACGAGGGTAAGGAATGTTTCGTTCTGAGTACCCGCTGTATTGAAGGCTCCTATGTATTCCTTCTTGTCGGCGATAGTAGAATTAAAACGGCGTAAAAAGTCGCTGAAAAGTTGTCGTAGATTTTCGGAGCGATGAACACGAAGTAGGAGATGTTAGTTCGGTAGATCGCAGCCGACTGGGCGTAGTTTTCTTAAATTAAGCGAGAGCAGAGTGCGTGAGCTTTTTTAACGCGAAACTGGTGTATTCCCGGATACACCAAGATTTCGATGGCGTCATATCCGTAACGGAAATGACGCCAGGACAATGAATACAGGAGAAACGCGGATGGTGCTGCCGTCTAGAGGAGGTGAAGCGAAATAGTGCTTCATGACGCTAACCAGCGCCAACAGTTGGCGTAAGCTGCGTCGTAGCGACGCCGACGGGCGAATTGCGCGAACGCAGACTGATTTGATGCGAAGAGAAACGCCAGCGGGAAGTGGAATGCGTTCGGGCGTTCACTGTTCAAGCTCCAAATTCTACCTTTCGCGTTCCAGAAGCTTAGCTCGTCGCAACGTAACCGTCTACCCTACACGCCACGGATTGATTGATTGATTGATTGATTGATTGATTGATTGATTGATTGATTGATTGATTGATTGATTGATTGATTGATTGATTGATTGATTGATTGATTGATTGATTGATTGATTGATTGTAGGGTTTAACGCTCCGAAGCAACTCAGGCGATGACGCGTGCCGTAGTGGAGGGCTCCGGATTTATTTAGACCACCTGGGGATCTTTAACGTGCGTCGAAATCTCGTACATACGGGCGTGTTTGTTTTCCGCCTCCATCAGAAAAGCGGCCACCACGGCCGGGGATCGAACCCGCGACCTCGTGCTCCGCAGCGCAACGCCTTAGCCACTGAGCCACCGCGGCGGGTTACACACAACGGAGCAGGACCAAAGTGGTCGCACTTTTCCTGAAGCGACCCGCCAGCAGGACGTCGCTCGCCAAGCACACCCACAAGACAGCCGCCATCCCGCAAATCATGCTCCTTTCGCTGCAGATTTAGCTGCACATCTCACTTTCGTGCTTTACCGATTCCTATGACAGAGGAATCAACGAACGCTTTCTTTTTTAGTTTTTAACCGAGTGAGGAAAACCGCAAAAAGAAAATGGTCCTCTGGTGAGGTTTTGATTGTGCCTGAAGCCTCCTGCTTTCTGTTACTAACAGTTACGGACAGGTAAAAAGCGAGAAGTTATTATTAATTTGCTAATTTATTTATTTAGGCAGTTTACTACATTCGCAAAGAGGGCATTCTTGTAGGGGTACATTGAGTGATGTGTTCCGTACAAAAACACAAGCAGCTATCTCTCACTGAGACAAACATAATATAAGCACAAGGAAAAAACAGTCTGTATAACAAATGTAACGATTTCCCTCATAACGAAAAGCTGGGGCTGGGTCATAAAGGATCGCAATCAAGAGCATTGTACAACGAAAAAGGACGGCCGAAACAAAAAAGAATGAACAACAAAAGATGTTGGCAGTTTTTTTGTAGCCGACGAGCAACCCACCCGCTGTCAGTGCGGATGATAAAAAATATTCATTATTATTATTAACTAAAACCCATATTTTAGTTTTCCTGTTTCGTTGCGACGCGTAGTTTTTATGTGATTTCCACTTTCAGTTCCAGGACGTCTGATACGCATGACAACGGCAGGCGCACTACGATCTGGCGCGTACAAAACGAATTTTAGGAACCTGCAGCAGCGATGCCGTCCCTTACCTTCGAACAGATGTATCGCCTAGCTCTGGCTGAAACTTTCGGGTATTAGCTTTCCACCTGGGATTTTGGGGCAAAGGTGGGCTAATTAGCCTGCCAGAAGTAACATTTCCCCACCCTATTACCGCTCGTTTCCCAACAGAAGGCGCAACAGAAAAAACGAGAATCCAGTGCTCTCTCTCTGTGTATTTCCTGGACTTATTTCCACTGTCCACGAACTGTAATTTGCCGGAACAAAAATTATTCGCCGTTCTCTATTCACGCGGTGTGTATTTCGACCTCATGCAAGGCGTGCATTCGTTGTCTGCGACCACGTTTCTTTTGTTATTCTTTCGTCTGTTTGCGAATCACATCTAGGTATTTATATATATTCGGCTACGATTTCACTGATTACAAACAACGCCCAACCCCCCGCTCCCCTCACTGGCTTCCGGTATCAACTCAAGTACTTTTTGGCACCGTAGACGATCTACACCATGGCCCATTTTTGTTTGCTCTTTCGAAACAGGCATTTCCGTATCTTCTTTTTTTACTGCTCAGCTGTTAGCCTCTCCTTGGCTTGGTCGGAAAATTTCGTGTCATAAAGAAAAAGCCCTGGCAAGATCCAGCAATTCTCGCCCAAGACGCCGAGCGCACGCGTCAAGCTATAGCAAGACCCAGCATTAGCCGCTATAGAAGCACAGCGCAATCTTTCTTTGCAAACAAACATATAGCATAGAGTTAAGTATTCCTTGAAAAACCACAAAACAAGCATCGAAACCGCACGATAGACGATAAGCCACCTGTGAACGATGGGACCTCCCGCAGTGTTCCTGGTAAAGACTAGGGCGACCACATGCGTCAGGCTCTGCCGCCAGAGGAGCCGAGTGCAAGTGACGAGCCCGCCGAGACGACTAGGAACATTTCGCCCCTGCCACATCAGCATGCGTAGTAGTATACAAAAGCTTCGCTGGACATCCACTTTCGCAGGGCGGGATGGCGGCCATGTTGTGTGTGCGTGTGCGTGTGCGTGTGTGTGTGTGTGTGTGTGTGTGTGTGTGTGTGTGTGTGTGTGTGTGTGTGTGTGTGTGTGTGTGTGTGTGTGTGTGTGTGTGTGTGTGTGTGTGTGTGTGCGTGCGTGCGTGCGTGCGTGCGTGCGTGCGAATAAGACTGATACAAAAGTAGAAACGGCGTTTTATTAAATTGTTTTATACGACTTGGTGCATCCTTGAGGAGCGCTATACACCAGGCCCATTAAAGTTGGCTCCAAGATTCGAAGGCCCGAGCATCATTTATTATTGGCTGTGTCTAATATCACGGCAGCCGTGAGAATTACCTCCCGAAAATTCTCACGGCAGTTTCCAAGAAGCTGTCTGGCCTAAAATTTGCTGAATAATATTACGTCCCAACGTAACCTAACATAGCCTCAACGAACCTAGCGTACCCTAACCGAACGCGTTGTAACCTACCAAAATCCAGCCCAACTGCAGCAAACCCAATCTAACCCAGCCCAACGACACAGAACACAACATATATTAAACGTAATTCAACCCTTTATAGAAGTCCTGTGCGTCTATCTCTCGATATAGTAAAAACCACAGTAAAAAAAGTATTAACAAAATCCCGAGGACCGAAAAATTCTGAAAGCTAAAAAAAAAAAAAACCCCAACGGTGGACTCGAACCTGGGATTTGTCGTTTAAGACAAGATATTATACCACAGCGCTATAGGGGGAGCTGAGAACACGGCTTTTTAGGGCATATTTATCCCATAGAATCTCTGCGTAGTGTGCTTAGCCAGTGAGAGGCGACTGCCGTGAGAAATTTCTGACGGTAATTCTCACGGTTGCCGGAATAATAGACACTACCTTTATTATTAGCATTTTCGTACGCGGAGGAAGCGTGACACATTAATCGTTACAGTCTAAGAGACGGACTTACAAGTAAAGAACACGGAGAAATGATTTAGAAGGAAAATGACGGGCACGGGACGGAAGATCACTTATGAGTGCACTGGACGCCGTTCTCGGTGAATCCCCTGTGACGTCTAATACTGGAGGAATGGAAAGCGTGGAACCGTTGCCTCGAACCGTGACGACTGCGGCGATGCCGGGAGCGAAGCGGTGGCGCGGGGTGTTTCTCCGCAGAGTTTCTGGGGCCGCCTGTTAATTTTAATTAAGAGAGGTTAATTTTACTAAAACAAGGAGTTAGCCATGCATATGCGATACGGAAAAGCGGTATTGGCACGTAATAGGAAGGTAGTTGGGGACAGCGTTTCGCAGTGCGTTTGTGGATACGTATGATTAAATTAAAGTATTGCTATACCGCATTCTCTGAATGTTCTTAGCAAGATCAAGAGCTTTACTGAGTTCGCGAGGGCCCCCGCCACCCCCCCCCCCCCCCCGAGTTACTGCAGAGAAAACACTGCGAAGTCCATGGTCGAAAGTTGCTTCGGTCCTGTCTCTCTGCAAAGCGGTATCTCGCAGACGGTCAGCGCAGTCGTTTTAATCTACAACCTAATTACAAGAAGTGATTTTTTTATCTTGTGGTCATGGCTTTATTTCGTATCACCACAATTGTTCTTGTGTGCGTTTTCCACAAATAGGCGAGCTTAAAATTGCCGCCGTTCGTTATCTCGGTACGAAACAGGATGCGTTGCGGCGCCGCTGGCTTGGCTTGGTTTGGCTCAAGGCGACGCACATTGGCTGAGCGCAGATCTGGCAGCTCACCAAGGGGCCTCGGCACTTGCGCGTATAAATCTTCGTTACTGTCGCAAAGGATTATCGGCGCAGCGTGCCTTGTAACTCGCAGGCTTCAGGAAGACTCCTTACGCCGCATATATCAGCAGGAAGCTAAAATGGTTTAAAGCTATCCCCTTACCGCGCATAGCCGGAACGCTGAGTTTCCTGGCATAACTTGTTTACTCTTCAACGTGTTCTCCTTTTTTCTCCTCTCTCATGTGCTCGCGTGCAAGCCGGGAAGGAAAGGGTGCCTGCACTGCGTCCACCTATATATTAACAGCCCCCGTACACAGTGTCGTCAGTCGGCTTTACAAGCCGCTCAGGATCGAGGGGAGATTTATTTCGTTCTTCTCTACTAGATTATAGGCGCCAACTTCGAGGCATCAAGCGGGATTTACGTCATACCGCGCCGCGTACACTTCCGGCAGCAGTGAATGAATGAGTGCAGGCCTCGGCGTGCGAGCGGATAGTATTGAGGAGAAGAATTGGAAGCTTTAATGTACGACTGGGCGTCATATACAGCGCCGTCCAA
This sequence comes from Haemaphysalis longicornis, assembly GCF_048455015.1. Taxonomy (NCBI): domain Eukaryota; kingdom Metazoa; phylum Arthropoda; class Arachnida; order Ixodida; family Ixodidae; genus Haemaphysalis; species Haemaphysalis longicornis. The sequence continues at coordinate 111,573,747 of NW_027526460.1, forward strand.
CGCGTGTCCTTACATATCTTACACCCGCAGAGATAATAGGTGCCCCGCAGTATTGCGGGTGCTTGGAAAGAGGGCTGAGACTTGGCTTGTTGGTCTTTATTACGTCGATATTTCTGCTCTTCATACTACTCGAGTGGTTCGGATGTTTGAGCGCTTAAAGGAGTACTGACACGAAATTTTCGTGTTACGTTTTTTTCGCTGATATGCGTGCCTACCAGCCCACTAATCATAGAATGACAGATTAGGCGGTCGAGCGCACGTAAACATTCATTTACGGCGTCGTTTATTCGTGCCAGTTTCGGTTTCGACTGAAAAACGCCGAGCGGCCGCCATGACAGGATGTATCACATGACGTCACCATTCTTGCCGCATCGCTGCCTCTCTGGAAGCGCGAGCGAGCGAGCGAGCGAGCGAGCGCGCGCGCCCAGACCGGCCGAGGTCTTCGCCGTCCCCACAGGCCCGGGCAGCATGACGTCAGTCCCAAAACCATGACGTGTACACACGCCCGAGCAGCGCGCGCCAACCACAGCCAGCGCGTCGGCTTTGTCATGGGAGCCCCGACGTCGGCAGTTTGGGGCAAGTAGCACATGATGTCATGTCGGCCCGCTCTGGGCTTTCTCGTGGGGGTGAAGATTAAAATGGATTTTAAATATGTCTCGCTGAGCTGTTGCTGTTGAAACTTGCTGGGAGGTATCTCCTGATAAAAAGGAAGCGTTTTACAAAGTTATCACAGCTTTGAAATTTCGTGTCAGTACTCCTTTAACATTTGCTTCTTCAACAGAGGTGAGAATGCGTCTAGTTGTAAGCCGTAAGCCTTCATATTTGACTGCGGTGAGTGGTACGAGGCGGAAAGACGAAATTAACCCAGTAGACAACGTGTGCGGGACCAACCTGGACACGCGCAGAAATGCCAGAATCCACGATGGTATACGCGCACGCCGAATGTCAAACCGGCCCGCTTGTTTCGCCTCTGGAACATCAATCACATCGGGCGTCGCGGAGAAGCGACGTCGTGGGATTTTCAGTGGCGGAATCATTTCTCACAGCGCTTCCCGGGAACGAACCTCACGACCCTACTGCTAAGGCGGCGGTCCGCTGTGTTCGCTTCGAGCGAATTCGTTGCGCAGGTTCGGGTCCGCGCGGACTTTTCTTTTCTTTTTCAACGACAGAAGTTGCGACTTCATCTTGTTGCGCGATGTGCACAGAGTCAGACAGTTTCCAACACGCGTCTTGGCAAAAGGGAGGCGTTCAGTCATGAGATTGAAGTGTACGGGCCACGAAGGTGGCAACTTGAGCAACAACCTAAAAAGAACCTGTCCGGCGGAAGGATGGTTTGATGATACGGGCAGCAAAACCGCGCCTACGCAACCGGGATGTATACGATGTCCTCTCATTTCAGGGCCAAACCAAAATTATCGAAGTTATGCCGCAAATCCCGAAATAGAGGGCGGGACGACATCTCCGCAAATTGGGCATCAAACAATCCCTAAGCGACAGACCAATGCAGCCAATGTGTTCGGGTACTTAAACCACTCGTGCTCTAAGCACCCGAACTACCCCCTCTAACATGCTGCGGTCTGTGAGTTCGGCGGAAGTATTATGCGTATCCTCGGTTACTGCAGCGTGGTTGCGCCCGCGTTATTTTCACTGGCGCGCCCATCAGCACACTTGTACGGCTACCTGCGGGTTAACACTACAGTGCACCAGTGACCTCTTTAGGCGATGAACACACGGCATGGTACCCGCACCGACAGTCTTCACTGGCGTCCTCGTCACTCGGCGCTTGGCGCGAGAAGAAAAAAATGTGGTGGATCCCCTCTTTCATACAGGTATCGGTAAAACACGAAAGTGAAATGTGTCTTCACAGGATCAGTTGAATGTTTATTGTGCATCGATAGGAACTTCCACGTCGCTGTTTGCATTTCGTCTGCATGGCACCGTTATGCGCATCAACATTAGACACTGGATTGCACGCGTCGAAGCATTGCGTAAATATGACTGAAACCACAGGCGCTCGCAAACCGAACGAACGAAACTGAACGGGTTGTCACCGAATTGTTTGATCAAGTCACGGCCCGCTACAGCGAATGGAGCATGATTTGCGGGTCGGCAGCAGTCTTGTGGGTGTTCTTGGCGAGCGACGTCCTGCTGGCGGGTCGCTTCGGCAAATGTGCGACCACTTCGTCCCTGCTCCGTGGCGTGTACGGCAGACGGTTGCGTTGCGACGAGCTCAGCTTGTGGAACGCGAGAGGCAATGTTCGTAGCTTGGACCGTGAGTGCATGAACGTGTTCCGCGTCCCGCTGCCGTGTCTCTCGCCAAACCAAAGAAGTCACGAACGCGACATTCGCCCGTCGGCGTCGTTGCCTTTCTGCCTTAATGCAACGTTGCCGGAAAAACACGGAAGCTTACGCTGCCCCATCAAGGCGCTTACTGTCGGCGCTTATTAGCATCATAATGCACTACTTCGCTTCACCTCTTCTAGACGGCAGCACCATCTGAATGGAGCAGGTTATAGGAAAGGATAAAACGCGCGTTCGTACATCTTTTCACTTCTGAGTTTCTAGCGCAGTTGGCAGAGGGCTTGGCACCTCCCGTTGCGGCCCTGGAAGAGAGATCGCTGGCTCGATTCCTGGCGCAGCCGCGTCAATGGAACTTTTTCGGATGATGTCATTACCGCGACGGATATGACGTCAGAGAGGTCATGGTGTATCCCGGCATAAAACACTCTCGTGTTAGAAATGAGGTGCATGCGTTGCCACATTCATGAACGAAGCTTCGGCGCTCGCGTGCCGCGCCGTAATTTGCCTGGCTGCCAGCTTCAGCGTGTTCCTTTGGCGTAATGAGGAAACGGGATCCTGCTCTTCTAATGAGAGCAGCCGCGGCGGCCACTTTTCTGATGGAGGCGAAAAGCAAAAACCCCCGTGTGTTCGAGATTTCGGCACACGTTAATGATCCCCAAGTGGTCAAAATTAATCCGGAGCCCTCCACTACGGCGCGCCTCGTCACCTCCGTTACGTCGGTGCGTTAAACCCTACAATCAATCAATCTAGCGAGGGCGCCGCTGGTTGCGTGGTTTTCCCACGCCATATGCCTGGCTTCCACAGTTCTTGTGGAGCAGGTGCGGTTTTGTATTTCGTGTTCTCCCGCCTGCGTTGTCGGCTTCAATGTGCGCATTCACGGAAGCGTTCGCTCTCATAAGGAGCAACGTGATGTGCATTGTTGGTGATGCTATAGCGAGCAGTATTATTGCGCTTGTCAATGCGACCTTCCAGTAGAAAATCGCACCAAACGGATAGAATATGCATGATGAATTTACGTATGATGTGGGGCGTATGTACAACTTACAAGGAAGAAGGCTGTCCTTAGGTGTTCGGTGTAGTGCCTACGTAGCACCGACCCGACCTTTTGTGACAGCATAGTGGTTCCCAAAGTTGATTCCTTTGCTGTTCCGTAAAGTGTAACGGCGAGACCTCTCGTGATCGCACTTTCTTTCTTTTGAGATTTTGAGGGGAAGGGGGAGGGGAAAAGGGCCCGAAACTGTCTGACGATGCTTGTCGACACCTCATCAGGCCCATGGGGGAAGGGGGGGGGATTGATAGAGGGATAGCAGGAAATAGGAGAGGAGTGGTTGAATGAAGATTTAATTAGAGTGCAAGTGGTCGAATTAAAGGGGCGGCAACCGCAATGGGTGCGCTCGCGTAAAGAGAGCGCCGTGTGAAAGAGGTGCCTATACGGCGGGGGACGGAACAGCGGCGCCTGTCGTTAAAGTGGCTGAGAGGGAAAGGAAGGGGGGAGGGGGGCGCTTTTGAGAGCACCTCGGCCCTGGCTAGCAGGGCGCGGATGGCTTGCAAGCACCTTTATCCGACCACGTGGCGTTTAGAAGGCCGATTCGCAACGAAAGCATAGTTCAGGCTATTTAACTCACGATATATGCATTGTCGGTAGTTTGTGTTTCCTTGCGCGTTTGTTGTGGCCTTGAAAATTAAATATGCGTCGGTGACATGAAAAACTAACGAGAATATGGGAATACGAATCCGCACATTTCGAGATTTTTCGGATCGCAGAGTTGAATGCGACGGTTTTGTTGGGGAAGATTTCTGCCGTGCAAATATCGCAATTGATCATAAGAAACGACGCATGCTGAGTCCATAAATTTAAACGCCAAAGCTGATAGTTTCGTGTTCGCGTTCGATTTTGTGCTCTCAGTGCAGCAGAATGGCTCCTGTCTCCTGCGAGCTGGGTTCTGTGTCAATTCTCTCAGACCGCCGTTTTGAGTAAAGCCACAGCGACATTCAAATCCAGCGGTTTTCTGAGACACGGTACTGTGCGAGACAGGAAAGGCGAACCAAAGGAACCCCCGCCCGGCCTCCGCTTCGAGACAGCAGCGTGAAGAATCGGCGTTCGCGGATCGCGACGTCATCCTCTCGCGGAGGGATGTGATCCTTCGGTCACAAAACAGATATATTGGAGTGCCCCATGCATCCGGTGTGCGTCCAGTGAGGAGAGCGCGTGTGTGGCAGCGTGCACCGGATGCAGTAGGGGCGAGAGGGACGCCGGGTAACAAAGCCGTCATCAATCTCTTGGACCGCGGTTGCTGCCCCGCAAATCGCCATGCGTCGGCTGACAGCCCGAGCCCCCTCGGGACGAGCCCGGACGACAGAGCGAGAAAATAAAGGCGGGCGAGTGAACCTGGGACCGAGGCTACGAGCAGTCGCTGCCTTGCACTGAGCGCATACTGCACGGTCCTCCGCACTCGGTCCACGTCGTAGTTGTGTACTGAACGTGTGTGCGTATGCCGGGGCCACCAAGCCAGGTCCAGACTGCGTCCCAGCCCGTGCGCGCAACAGCGCCCTGTCCGCGAGTCCCGGAAGGGCCACCTTGACAGCCAGGGTCACGTGACTTCTTTTCCGCTGTATACTCGGCTGCCGCATGCATATACCCGGAGCCGCATGCATGCACCCGGAGCCGCATGCATATATATACGCGGAAACGTTAATCAAACCGGGGCGCGCTATCTTCCCATTTATGTTGGGTATCGGATGCTCGCCACCCGGCGGGCTCGTGGCTGTGGCGTTGTGCTGCTGAGCTTAAGGAGGCGGTTTCGATTTACCGGCCGCGGCAGCCGCTTTTCTGATGGAGACAAAAAGCGAAAACGCCCCTGTTTTCGAGATTTCGGCGCACGTTAAAGATCCCCAGGCGGTCAAAACCAATCCGGAGCCCTCCACTAGGGCGCGCCTCGCCTCTTCACCTGTGTAGTCGGCGGGAGTTAAACGCCACTATCAATCAATATCGGTTGCTCGTGGGCCGACGTCTTGGGATGTGGGCTCCTTCAGCTGAATCTATTCTCGGTTACATTTGTAGTGGACATACTTCATCGGGTGTCGAGTGACCTCAGGATAGGAAAGAGAGAGAGAGAGAGAGAGAGAGAGAGAGAGAGAGAGAGAGAGAGAGAGAGAGAGAGAGAGAGAGAGAGAGAGAGAGAGAGAGAGAGAGAGAGAGAGAGAGAGAGAGAGACGTTTATTGTGAGAGCGTTTACGGTGTTCTTGTAGGAGTGGCTCCCTCTTCACAGGAATCCATGAGCTGTCTTATCAGCGGCTGCCCTCTCGATGAGCAGGAGCTGGTCCGAGAGGCAGGGGCTGGACAGCAGTGTCTCCCACTGCTCTGGTGGATTTGAAGTGCGGGGAAGGGGTGGTGGGTGCATGTTTTTTCGACACTCTAGGATGATATGTCGTAGTGTACGAGGTTCTTGGCAGTATTTGCATTCTGCTGGATACTGGGGGGGGGGGGGGGGGGGGTATCCGGTGAAGCCTAATTGGATGCGGGAAGGTGTTGGTTTGTAGGAGTCTAAGTGTTGTTTCTTGAGATTTCGTGAGGTTTGGGGTGAGGTAGCGGGAAAGTCCGTCGATTAAGCTTGTAATGTTGTGTTATTTCGTGGTACGTTAGAAGAGGTTTCTCCACATCCTCCGAGGCCTGGTCGGCAAGTTCTCGGGCCTTTTGGTGGGCAAATTCGTTGCCCTCCATTGAAGCATGTGCAGGCGTCCAAACAATCCTTACTTTTCTGTCAGGAAATTTGGTTGAGAGCATGCGGTGCGTTGCTGGTGCCACCCAACCCGACCTGAAGCTCCTGCACGCTTCCTGGGAGTCTGCTACGACCACCGTGGCTTCCGTCTGCGTGAGGGCCAGTGCCACCGCTAGCTCCTCCGCTCCTTTGGTTGATACGATTAGTACGGTGGCACTGACAAGAAGCTCTGTCTTTGTGGCGACTACCATTGTCTTTGCTCTTCTACCACGGATTGTGGCTGCATCCGTGTAGACCGTTTTTGGGAGGGTGCCGTATTTTTTGTCTAAGGCTTTCGCTCTAGCTTCTCGTCGACCGCAGTGGTGAACCGGGTGCATGTTCTTTGGCAGTGGGTTGGTAAAGATATGCCGCCACCGATCAGAAAGCTGCTTGTTCGGCTTCACGTCTGGGGAGCTCCATTTGATTCTGTTCAACAGTTTTTGGCCGGTTTGTGTCATTGCAAGCCGCGCTTTCTGGCTGGAGAGGTGCCCCTCTATGAGCTCGTCCGCCGTGTTGTGCAGGCCGATGCGTAGGACCTTATCGGTTGACGCGCTCATGGGGATCCCAAGGGCTTGCTTCGTGGCTTTACGGATGAGGGTGTTACGTTTTTCCGTATCTGTCTTGGTTAGAGTCATGTAGGGCACTGCGTATGTTAGCCTCGATAGAACGAAGGCCTGGACAAGACGGACGGTATCGTCTTCTTTCATGCCTCGGTGTCTACTTGTGACTCTGCGAATCGTGTGCACAACTTTTTCGGTCGTTCTGGTCAGGCGCTGGAGCATTATGTTCCATTTTGTATCCGCTTGCACAAAAAGCCCAAGCACCCTGATTGAGCTGCAGGGCGTAATTTTGTGTCCCTGTAAATTTATTTCGATGTTGTCCTTGTCACTTTTAGTGCGACGACGCCGGACCACAGAAATCAGGATAGGAAGGGAAAATAGCCCCTAGAGCCATTTTATGCCTCTGTGTACGCCGTGCACCCCGGAATTTGGACGCCAGCACGTAATGTCAGCATAGCGGGGGCGCAGATTGCTTGTGTTCTTTAATGTAGATCCATACTGACGTTCTGAGTGGTGCGAGGTAGAATGGTTTGCGGATTCCTTACGTAATAAGACGTGACCAGGGCAAATCGTACTGTTGAGCGAATGACCGGGAAAAAATTTACTTGTACAGGGCACCCCTACATTTTCGCTTAATCCGCCATTTACACCACATAGTGCTCGTATAGTCTCATGTTCTTTAGAAGGAGAAATAAATCCGTTGTTTTCTGTCCTCTCAGGTGCTTAGTGCTGTCCAACTAATTTGCATCCCTAGAACGCGGACAAAAGTATTTCTTGTGACTCTACAGGCCGAGCGAGGGGAAAAATCACCTGGCACCGCTTTTACTTCGTAGCTTATAAGTGTTATAAGCGTCTCCCCCGCCGACAGATGACGCTAAGTCCATGGCTTCCGCAGGGTAGAGCCAACGCAGGGGGCTGGACCTGACGAAGCCATCGTGTCTGTCCGCCGATGAAATCTTTTCTTTCCGAAACTACTCCGTTGACTTGGATGCTCGGTTTTGACGAGTAGCATACTGTCTTGCTTCAATAAGTCTGCGTTTTTCTTGGCTCCAGGTGAAATTTCCAAGCATAGACCTAGCATTTACAGAGCGCTTTCTCCGCCATCGGTGTTCATACCGTCGATCTTGTTGCACCTTAGAATGAGTCCCCAGCGTTTTACAAGTCAGGCTCACCTCGTGGAGTTCGGAGCGACAAGGGTTTCTGGACCAACGAAGTTCGCTGTAAACGGAAACTTTTGTTTGCGGGTGTCGAATCGTTAGTAAATGCGGCGTTTTGCATACTGCTTTTTGGGTTTTCCTTCGTGAAGTTGTTTGCTTTTCAGCTGCTGTTCTGGTGTTCCGCGTCTGCAGGCCGAACATTTTCTCTTGACTTTTCACTCCGGGCTCGTTATGATGTCTGCTGGCTTGTAGTCTCCTCGTTTTGCGTCTGTGTCTGTTGAGTTCAGTTGGTTTTATACACGTTCGCTCTCGAAAATTTTCAGTTTTCTTTGACTCCTCGCGGGAGTGCCGGAGGTTCTGGGGCTTGGACAAAAAGGTATCCAAGCGCGTGTTACAACGAGGTCCCGGCACTCTAAGGATTCCAAAAGGCGAGCAGAAGGTTTTTTCCGGAGGAGTCATTCCTTGTTCTAAGGTGGCAACAGTATATATATAAGGAGAAGACAGGGGAGGTAATCAGCGCAACTGGGTTTCGCTCGAAAAACAATGAAGAGCAGACATTTCTCCCTTCGCACTTAGTGCGCATGCGTACGTGTGCGTTTCACATACACACGCACGCACAGCATCTTTATGGCAGTATTTAAAGCGGTGCGGCAGATGGGAGGAACATACTCCTGGCTGTCACATGCACAATCGCTACAAGTTATTGTAAAGCTATTTTTTCTGCATCTTCTTCTATGGCGAACTGAGGCCGTCTGAAACGAATCTGTGCCATTCGATTCAATACTCCCGTTTACGCTACAAGACGACACTCAGATGGCGGAGGGGGAGTTTATGCCGCAGCGAGGCCGGGATCAGCGAGGCAGGGGGCCCCCATCTCAAGCGTGCCCGATGCCAATTCCTTCCTCTCGTTTCTCGTCCCGATCACAGGTTGCAGACCCGATCGTCTACCGTGCTCCACCCGTTCGCTGCTTACCATTGAGGCGGCGCGCTAGGGGTTCTGCTCCTCTCTCGTTAGACGTTCCTCGGGTGAATGAGGAACCGTATACATTCTCATTCTCGTGTCCAACGTACCGCATTTTCACGATTCAAGGTACCCCTCCATTCAAACCACCATCCTACATTAACGAAAAGAATGTAAACAGAAATGTGACGTTTCAAAATAGAAATGAGTCGAATCCGAGCTCTCCTCCACACTGCAAGCAAGAGGGGTTTGATAAAAACTGACGAGGAGGAGAAAAGGGGACACCACGAAGAAAGCGCGGTAGTATCCGGTAATTATTCAGAAAATAGATAAAGTATAAACGTAAAAGACACGTCGTTTTGAGCGATGGAAGCTTACAACGAGTAGAGAGACATTCAACCTACACACTAAAAAAGAGATTACCTTGGATATTAAACAGCTCAGATGCTAAAAAAACACTTCTAAAAAAATAGCTTCACAACGCCACTTTCAAGACACTGCACGAGCTTTTCAATATGCAGTAGATGTCAGTTCTTTTCGTTTTCTTTTTTTCATTTGTGTTATGTGCGAATTTGTGTGGAAGATATATAAAAAAAATGTATTGGCATGTGCTCTGCAGCAGAAATGTAATTGTAATGTATTGTACCTAGTAATACGCACATACTGCACTTTCATGCTTTTCTGTTGCTGTACAGAAGATGCTATATCTTCTACTCCGTTTATATTATGAAAACAGCCAGTCAAGGTGGCGTGCGGTGCTGTCAAATTGGCTCTTGGCAGCTCTTTCTGTATAGGCCTCAGGCATCATGTAAATCATCTAATTATTGTTCTACTCTATCATAATGCCCACACACGTTCTACTCGCTCACTCCTCACCCTCTTCCATTCGTCCCCTGCTTGTCCCTCCACATCCTCCTCCTCATACGCATTTGAAAGTGTCTGTGAGTCGGCCATGAACTGCTTCTAAGAAGCCGCCAACTTTAACGTTCGATTACTAACTGTTGTCGTCATTGTGTTGCACATGCCCTAAAAAGGGCATGCGCAGATTGCGAAGGAGTTTTGACGCTGACGATGTCAGCGACAACTCCAACAGCTGCTTCGCAGTAAAACGCGCAAGTATTTCAACGAAGTATCGCTCATGACGAAGCCAGTTTTCTGTCACGGGGACGTCGTTATAAGGAGGATCCGGGGCAAGCAGGCAGGGAAAGGTGGATGACGAAGCGGAGCAGGTTATTTGTATTTAAGGTTGCTGCACCTTTTGAAATTACAGTGAGGAGCCAACCGTCACTCTTTAGTGTGCGCCAGTCCTTGTTCCAGTATCACACGCAACACCGGGTTTTCGATACGCGTGACCGTTACACTTACCGGAGAAGGCACGGCACGCACCATCAACGTTTTCCAATTAAAATAGCGCGTTTGTATTTTAGGGTGGCTTAAAGAGCCCGCGAACGCGCACACACACTTTACGAATGAGTGAGCGATGGTGAGTGATTTATTGAAATTGAAAATGGAAAAGCAGTGAACTGGGGATATTTTGAACTAATTTGAGAGTTCACCAGCATACAACCCAGTCCGGGGGAAGGGGAGAGTGGGAGCGAAAGGAGATAGGTGAGAACAAACGAAGACAGAGAAAGAGGGAAAGAAAGAAAGAGATAAGGAGTGCGTAAGGATGCCCCGCAGGCGTTGGGCTACAGCCGTTGTATGAGCTCGGTCTCCTTGAGGAAGAAGACCAACCTGGAGTTGGGGCCCGTCGGGAAAAGCAGGATCATCATGGTGTGGCTGGACAGCCCGAGACGCTGGAGTGCGGCCCGAAGCTCTGCTCGTGGGACATCGTGCTGGCGGCAGGAGCAGAGCAGGTGCTCCAGGGTCTCGGGCTCTGGGCAGTCAGCACAGGTGGGCGAGACGACCGGCGGCCTTGTCGGTGCAAGCGGGCTGCCGCGTTGCAGCAATCTAGCCGCATTCGGAGGAGTATGGAGCGGGCGTCCCTGTTGATGCTGTCAGGCAGGACCAGTGGAGCTTGGCCGCAGATGACTCCGGGGTCCGGGTGCATCGTCTCCCCCTCCCGCGCCAGGATGAGTTGTGCGGCGCCGAAGGGTTTCAGGTCGCGGGAGGCAGGGACCCCCTCCTGACGAGCAGCACCTCTGGCCAAGGCGTCAATGCCACACTGCCTTATTTTATGCCTCTCCCTCTCTCTCTGTGTATGTATTGAATATCTGGATGGTCGTTCACGGGTGCCCACACGTGTGAGGCTGGCTCCTGTCGTGTAGGGCGCGCATAACGGGGTCCCTGAGTTCGGTCTGGCTTGCTGGCATGTTGTTTGTTCGTTCATGTTTGTTTCCCGCGCTTTGTTTTTGGTTTTTTTTTTTCTCAGCTTGCGTACGGCGCTTTGACGGGTCCACGCGTGACTCGATGCTTGTGGCGTATGGAACATTAAGGACTGCGCTGACCTTGATTACGTTCGCCAGCCGCGTATACATTACCGGCCAGAGGGCGCACGACTGGGGGGAGGAAGCGGTGGTTGTGTATCGCGTGTGAAGGGGAGCTCTATATAATGACCTCATTCCGAGCAGTTGCCTTTTAAGCGTTCTGGGATTTTGCGACATCCGCGTGTCCAAGTTCCGCGTGCGTTATTTCTGGTTCGAACCCAGAGCTAGGTCACGAAGAATCCTCAGTAGCGGATCCGCTGTCCTGTTTTCCTTATATTTAAGTTGTTGTAAGTTCAAGAAAAAAATGGGTCTTTCTATGCCAAGTGTCCACGTCGCGAGACTCAGCATGTCACCTCAAAAGCTTAGCCTCACTGTTCTAAAGCTTGTTGAGCCCAAAAGTACGACTTGTAAGTCGTAGAGCATATAACTCCACGCGAACGTCTTAATTCCCTGCAATACAAGCTTTTTTCATTATTTGGCAGAGCTTGCCGAATGCACTCCAGCCCATACCATCCAACGCCGGATTTTTCTCACCACTGACGCCCTGACCAAGGTAGTTATATTCGATGTCGATATCGACCGCTGATGTCACTACGTGTAGTGATGATATGACTGACAAAATAAATGTCAGCCAGCCACAAACACGACGAAAGCCTTTCTCAACTCGGTAGTGTTGAGTGAGCCGAGGGGTGGGGAGTGTCATTGAGAACGAGAATCGGGTCGCCCTATATACAAGCAGCTCGCGGGGCCAAGTTAGAATCGACGAGGCAGCGCAGTTAGCAAAGTAAAGTTAGGATCGATCAAGGCACAACTCGAAACGGTCGAACGGCGCCAATGTCGCCCGCGCCACACTTTGCCCCAATTGTCGACCGATCAAAGACGGGAGAAAAAGCTTTTAGCGAAGTGCTGAGTTGGGGGAAACTCGCCTATAGGCTCGGGAGAATGGGGCAGAAACGGAGAAAAGATTCGGCAGGATCTGCTAATCGACGGCCGCCAGCTCGTGATCACAATAACGCAGCACTTAATTCACTGAGAGCCTTGAGGTGGCGACGCTGACGACCACCTGTTACGAATCCCTGATGGGATTCGCCCACTTAGCGGTCTCCGTTTGAGTTCGTGGGAGACAGTTCCGCGAGACAGCGAAACGAGGCGGGCAGCGAAAAAGTGGTTTCTTTCTCGGTGGGGAAAAAAATGCCTGAAAAATCACTCCGCAAACGGACAGAATGATGATTAAAAGGGTGTCATGCCGACAAAGAGAAAAAAGGACGTTGCTGAAGTGTAAAGAAAGCATTGTTACAGTCCAGTTTACCTCCTTCAGGCTGGTGTAGAATAAAAAGCTTCGAATACGAAACTTCTTTCTTCACCGGCCTCTCAGGTCCCCTCCTATTTGGATCAGCTCTAACATCCAGATCGTCACGAGCCAGCCTTTCTACTTCGACCGTTTTTTTAAGACCAACACAGACAGCATAGAAAGCGCATCAAGACGGCAATCCGTGCATTTAGAATCTTCAGAATGAGTTCGATTACTTAAAGGTGAAAGGCATCCCGAGCGCTTTTTCGTGAGGTGTTTTGTTACACGGTTAAAAAGTAAGAAGCGTCTGCGGAGACACATCATGGCGACGGTGATCATCATCTGCGATAAATGTCACTGGGGAGAAACATCGATGCAGACGACGATAAACAGCGCTTCCAGAAGGAGGAGGCGGAGGAATACATTCCGGAGAATTCGAAGAAAGTAGTGGAGAATGTTTGCCAGGCATTCATGGTTGGTGGCGTCCCTAGTCCTGGATGCCATGGCCTGCTGAAGGGCGAATGGCTGGGGTCACCAGGCCGCGGTGATTTTTTTTTTTTTTCGGTGTTTGCACTGGGATCACACGTCGGCTAAAAATCGTCGATGACAGCTGTAGTGACGTGAAGCGATTCATTGGCAAGGTAAGGGAGAGCATAAGTACGAAAAGAGTCTTACGCCAAAGAGACTTATCAAAAAAAAAGAAAAAAAAGAAGTGAACTGAAACACAGATAGTCCGGTAGGGCAACAAATTTTCGTCCTACTTTTTTTTTTCTTGAGCGTAGTCAGAGAGAGTGTAGTTGACATGTTTTTGTCGGGCGAACAAATATCGACTTACGGCTCGCGCACTTCCCGAAAGCGGTTGAGCCCCGCTAAAAGAGCCCCGGCGGAGACATCGAAGAACAGTAAGATTATAGTAGTAGCAAGGATTGAACGGTTGGACGTTTGATTACTTTTTTCTCCTCCGACAGTCCGGCGGCGACAGCTCTGTTATCGCCAAAGGAGAATTGATTCATGTACCACTTGCGATGACGGCTCTTTCTTCTTGCTTTCGGGCAGCGCGTGTTTTTCTCCAGATCGGCTTTCGCGGATGAAAGGATGGAAGTTCGTTGACGCCGTCTCTCCCGCGGATTCGTGCCCTGCAGTCGATCGTCGTTTGGTCACTCTCGATCCGAGAGCCGTGTGAAAGCTACTCCGGGAACTCGGCACGACACTTCGCCTCTCTCTCGCTGTCTCTCTCAGTCTCATCGCAACGCCTTAATGCGAGGCTGTGCAGCTACCTTAAAAGTGACTAGCGAAAAGCAGTAATTATTGGACGCACTTCTGATTTAATATCTTGGTTGTTCACGCCGCTGAAACAACTCTTTGAAAGCTTATTTGACTTCTTATAAAGCGCCACGCTGATGCATTATATCATACCGTTTTTTTAACGTAAGCATTCTCTCTCCCTCCGTAAAAGTAATAACCCTACGGCACTAATTAAATACCTGTACGTAGATTATACGAATTCCAGGTTCTCCGATTTTACCGCGTTTATTCACTGTGTTTAATGTATTGGAGAAGTATACCTAAGGAACAGTATTTACCATGCACACCGATTTTGGGAAAGTTTTCCTGAGGGAAGATACGAAACACAAAAAAATATCCAGTTCTGCGACGCAGGCCCGTGTCACCAAAAAGTAGAACCCGAAAAGAAACCGCACAAACAGTTTCCCACCACAAACACTTGAAGTTCGGGTGTTAGTGTACAAAAAGCTAGAGGAATGTTGTCACAGAGCAAATGTTTTTTTTTTTTTCTAAAGTTGGCCCAAGGAGCTACCGCGAAGCCTAAAAAAAAAATTGGCGCAACTTGCACTGGTGGTGCAAGGTTGGAGAAATAGCCCAACTGACGGCCCCTCTGCCTTCCTTGAAGACCCAGCGTATTTCCGAACGCTTCGCTTCACAGCGCCCCACGTGGCATATGTGATGTCGCAGCGAGCGCTATACTATCCAGCTTCCTCTAAAAGGAGCCCGCAATTCGGGCAATGTGGCCTCGAGGCTACTGTTCACATTTTTATTCCAAATTTTGGTTTCTAAATTCCATTCTACACTTTTTTGTTATTAATGATGATTTGGCATGTTTTACGTCGCTTTACGTTCGGGGCGCCGCCTATGAGCGCGTTTAAGTACCGTTCTGCTTCGCGCGGAGAGACATGTCACGTGGGGCATTGTGCAGCGAAGCGCTTAGAAATACGAGGCCCAGCTGTCGCACCTCATGTCATGGATTTCTGAACTTGCCGCTGAAAGTTCGTCATGACTGCAGGCCCGGGTCGTTTTGTCCCCAGCCTTTCACAGTTCTCCCAAAGTGGGCCGCGGCGTTACCAGAGCAATCTCACCGTAAGGAAAGGAGGAACGAATGGGCGAACGAACGAACGAGGGAACGAATGCTCCCTAGTGCTCACACTCGAGCAGGCGCGAAAGCCGGCTTCACTGTTATAATAGTATTTGCGGTGCTGCACCCTTTACAGGCGGCGAAGGGTTTTTTTTCTGTTCTCTTATGGCAACTGACGGCCGCAACAACTTACGGTTGGACAACTCCGCTGTTAAAGAAAAAAAAAAACGAAACAGATAATGCAGACGGAGAGATACATACTTCAAAGTTTGAAGAATGCCGAAGATTAAAAAATATGTGAAGAAAAAAAGAAACGATGGAACACACAAAAAAAAACAAAAAAAAAACGACAGCCAGAGTGCCGGACCCAACGCGGTAAACGTTTCACGCCCCTTGACGCTGCGCGTTTACAGTTTCAACTTTCCGCATTCTTCCCCTGCCTTTTGCTCGGAATAACTATGGGGTTACCCGGGAAACACCAAAGAGAGGAAGAAAAGAAAAAAGAAAGCCCTAGAGCAAATGGCGTGAAGGAGATTAGCTCCACAACAGGTTAAACGAAAGCAGAGGGAAAAAGGGGGACGGTAATGGAAACCGGAGCACCCGCGCTCGAAGAGCAAACGAAAAAAGGAAGAGCAGGGGACGACTGTTCAGAATGTCATTCGGCTCGGATGAGCACGGGAGAAGACGGAAGGCGGAGATTTCCAGGACAATCAACGGCGGAATGGCGGGGAGGGCGGGGCCTGAAGAAGGGGGTCAAGGCACGCGACACTGCCAAGGAAAGTAGCACAGAATGCACAAAACAAAGGCGCCCACGAACGCGCATCCTCTCGCACACACGGGAGCGTACAAACTGTCGCGCCCGCCGCAAGCGAATACCTCGCGCCCAATGTGAAAACAGGAAAAATGAATGAGGGGAAGAAGAAAGGGTAGAAAATAGCTACGAATTACGTAAGAACGCAACGCGGCGAATAGTAAGAACTATTAAGAGGAGGTTGAGGGAACGGAAGAGAAAGAGGTGGCTCATTCACGCGCCCACGGGGCATGCGTGAGGTGAGCGCAGGGCGACAGAAAGTGAAAATATGCGCTTCCGGCGAAAAGGGGAAGGGTGGGGGGGGGGGGGGGAGGTGTTCTACGTGAAATAAACCAACGGAGAGGCCATGTGACAGGGAGAGGGGAAGGGACGAGAACGCCCGAAAATTCTTTGCCTGGCGTTTAATGGTATGACGAAAGGACGAAGTGAGGTCGTCGTGAAGTGGGCAAAAAATAAGACGGGAGTTGGGGAGGGAGCTTAATTGCTGCTGCCAGGATTATCCTAAATCACTGCGCGGCGGAGAGGAGTTGATGAAGAGACGCGGCCCCATGATCGAATGACGGGACTTTGGCTGGCCCTAATAAGGCTCAGGGCCTCTTCCACCTTTGGGTGGGAAGGTTGGAAGGAAGCCGGATAGAAAAAAAAAAACCCGCACGCTGAAAACCCAGATCATTTCCTCCCACGCGCCACTCCCCACTGTGCTTAAAAAGGTTACGCTGTTTTCATAAGGCGGAGTAAAACGTCTGCCTAAGAAGCTGAAAAAAAAAAAGAAATCGGCCACTTTCGCAGACGAGATGCGAAGACTGAGCAAACAGCGGAGCTGGTGGTCTTCCCTGGCTTTAACGTTGCTTTTTCTATGGCTTTAACGTGCCCTTTTTCAAAGCTGTTAACTTGAATATTTCTGTAGCTTTATCTTGGCTTTTTATTTTTATAGTGGCCGTTCGCTTGCTTTAACTCGGCCGTTTCTATTGCCTTTTAACTCGGCTTTCCAGTAACTTCCCCCATACTTCTCACGATTATCTTCTTCTCATAGTATGTATATATGTTTGTGTTTATTGGCGCAAAGGTATCTAAGACCAGAGAGCGCCAAAACTACGTTACGTGGTCCTTCCATAGTACGGTTTGATCATACAATATGTATGAGATGAGTGTGATATATCGTAAAATATTGTATTTATGGGTGAAGAGGGCCTGTATATTAAAACATGAAGATGTTCATACTGGCTAATGAACGGTATTATGGATGGAAACGTGACTGCAGCTCGAGCCGAAGAGCCTGCTAGGCAAGTGGGCTCCCCCGTGCGAAGAAAGGAAACACCAAGGCCTTGTTCGATGCTCGTAGGCTCTGAGGTCACGCACTGTGCGAGATGAGCTTCAAAAGCTTGATGCCCGCAAGGTAACTTAAAAGGCATTTGGTTGTGAACATAGGTTCACCTCCTAAAAACAGTGAGGGAGGTAGCGGAATATTGTAGCTATAGATTTGAGGAAAGTGCCGTTTTCTGGCCTCATTGCAGGATGTGCACTCAATTAATACATGGAGGACAGAGAGCCGTTTCCCACACTTGTCACAAACTGGTTGGAGTGTGCAATTCAGAAGATGTGCGTGTGTAGCGTAAGTTTGGACTATTCGCAGCCTGCAAATCAAAAACTTCAACGAATCTGTTTTGTTTTTCTGTTGTGTACCTTCCTGCAGGTGTGGTTTTATTAAGGAGCTTGTTATCTGTCTGTCTGTCCCATGTGTGCTGCCACGATTTACGGATTCCTCTTCCGATCACTGATTTCAAATCGAGGTAAGGGACCTGTGGTGTGTCAACACCAGTACGGAGGGCCGCCACAGTGTCATTCTGGTAGGCAATTTCATTTCCCAAATTGCCATTGTGTCCAGGGATCCAGAAAACAAGTATATTTAGCTTTGACTTATAGGCGGTCATAACAGCTTTAAAAAAGGCAATTTAGGACAGCGTTTTTTGTGGGTTTAAAGGAATCCAATGATGTAACATCACCTGTAGTCTGTGTAGATGACCAATTATTGTATTTTTTTCTGTGCTATGTGTTCCACTGTGATTAGAATACCACAGGCTTCTTTCTGCCGTAAAGATACTATCTTCTGCTCAATGTTCTCGTGCTGGCAAATTCCGGCCCATGTGCAGCACAGGACGCAGGGGAAGATGATTCGGAGGCATCCGTGTAAAATGAGGTGTATGGATATCTGTGTTGTAAACTTTAAAAAATGATGTAAAATGAATCCGTGGGGTGCGCGACGCTTGTCAATGAGTTTACGAGATGAGTCGCAGCGAATAGTTGACATGTTCCAGGGTGGGACTACGTCGGTTACACACGTTTTCATGCCGTCATCAATAAACACCCCTATCTCTTCTGCAAGGCCTTTGACACGCAAAGACATAGGGGTAGGTGTCGACGGGCGTGCTAAATAGAAATGGGCGGACGAGACGTCATTCACTATATAATTGCATGGGTGAAATGGGCGGACGAGATATCATTCACAATATAATTGAATGGGTGATTCTTTATAGACATTGTTCTAGTAGCATAGAGTTCGGTATAGGCACAGTTGTGCTCCAGGCACTTGTGGTGGTCGCATTCTACATATAGACTCTTGATTGTACTTTTCCTGAAGGCTCCGGAGGCAAGGCGAAGGCCCAAATGTAGCACTGAGTCTAAAATTTTTAAAGCGGTTTTAGATGCGGACCCGTATGTTATGCTCCCGTAGCCTGTACGGGACCCTACTACACCGACAAAGAGACGTAGAAGGCAGTCTTTATCAGCCCCACATGAGTGATGCGACAACACTTTTAAAATGTTCATGGTGCTTAAGCATTTTCGTTTGAATTTCTTGATGTGCTGTACGTACGTTAGCTTTTCGTAAAATGTAACACCTAAAAACTTTTGTTCTTTCTTGACGGGAATCCATTCTCCATTCAGTGTGACGTCAGCTTCGGAATGAATTCCACGCATTCTTGTGAAAAAAAAAAACACGTGTACTTTTTTGAGGATTCAGCTTAAAATCATTTTCTTCCGTCCATTCTGCAAGCCTGTTCACGCCTAGCTGTATCTGCCTTTCACATATGGTCGGGTCGCATGACCTAAAGCTAATCTGAACGTCGTCCACATACATTGAGCAGGAGATTGAGGGGGGCAACAATTTTTCAAGCGAATTCATTTTAATTACAAACGAAGTGCAGCTTAATACCCCACCCTGAAGAACACCATTTTCTTGTATGAATGTTCTTGATACCACTGTCTCTACTGTTACCATAAATTATCGCTGTGACAAATAACTTTCAATGGTGTTTAGCATTTGTCCTGACACCAATTGCCTTCAAATCAAGCAGTACGCCGTGACACCAAGTTGTGTCGCATGCTTTTTCTAGGTCAAAGAAGACATAGAGACTGTGCTGTTTGTGGATAAAAGCATCTTTGATATACGACTCAAAGGCAACTAGCTGGTCAGTTGTGCTTCGATCTGATCGAAAACCAGCCTGACAACTGTCCAAGATGCCATTACATTCAAGAAAATGCATTAGCCTCTTATTTATCGTTTCATCGAAAACCTTTCCTAGGCAAGTTCTGAGCTGTTGCTATTGCTGATAGCGGAGGCTACCAGCTCCGCTGTTCCCCCAGTCTTCGCATCTCAGTTGCGAAGGTGGCCGAATTTTATGTGAATTCACACACATAAAGCCAGAATCACCATTCTGGAGAGAGCACTTTTTTTAGGTTTGGCCATCTTATCAGTAGATCGGACACTCATTCCGCGGAGCGTGCACGCCATCTCTCTCAACAAGAACACCTGCACGTCAGCGCTTACGTCATCGCTAGGCGCAGCCGTTCCCCGACACGCGCCTCCCCACCCGAACATCTGCGCCGTGACATGCACTCCCCACACCTTCTCGTCAGCTCCTTTCCTTCTCGCCACTTGCCCGCAAACTTGTTGGCCCGGCATTTCTCTTCCCTCCACTTTGTTGCGCCGATTTTAGCGCAACGCCCTGCACGGCTGGAACTCAAGCTTAAACAGTTCCGCTGTTAGTGATGCACACAAGAGTATTGGGTTAATTTAAACCGGACGACAGATATCGAGCCAGTCAGGGCAACCTACTCGAACCTTTTGCATACCTTGGGGAAACCCGTTGCGAACCTTGAGACCGTTACAAGACACCCTGCCTACTGGCACGCCGGTCGCCCGAACAAATGGTATTGCCATGTTAACACGGCACCCTTGTGCCGCTGGGTGAGCTCGTGAACCCTCGATGTTGTTATTAAGTGCAGATCACTTTATGGGCCCGCCTTGTCGCCGTAGATCGACAACGGTCGATGTTAAGCGACTGCCGGAATCAAGCGGCGCAGCGAGATAACGGACCCAACTAGAGCCTGGTGTACCGTCATCAGGGAGTGACGCTGAGGCTTTGAAAACCACGAGGTTTAAATATTCATAACCTTTCGAACCTGGTGAACCTCCGGCGCTTGTCATACATCTCCTCGTTGTTCAGCGCAAAGAAAACTGCAGGTACATTTCAGGCAATATCTGTGTATATAACCGGCAGCCTCCGCGTTCATTTAGTTAGGAACGCCCATTGGGTTGGTTTTTACTACAGTAAGCGAAAAAAGCAGCCGCGCAAGAAAAAAAATGGTGCATTCGAAATGACGCAGAAAGGCTCCAGCCGCGCAAGAAAAAAATGGTGCGTTCGAAATGACGCAGAAAGGCTCCAGCCGCACAAGAAAAATATGGTGCGTTCGAAATGACGCAGAAAGGCTCCAGCCACGCAAGAAAAAAAAATGGTGCGTTCGAAATGACGCAGAAAGGCTCCATCCTCACAAGAAAAAAATGGTGGGTTCGAAATGACGCAGAAAGGCTCCAGCCGCGAAAGAAAAAAATGGTGCGTTCGAAATGACGCAGAAAGGCTCCAGCCGCGCAAGAAAAAAAATGGCGCGTTCGAACACCTCCAGCTTACGAAATTAAAGCAAGCAAAAAAAAAAAAAAAAACAGAACTCCTGCTGGCGCAGTTTCAAGCAGGGGGCGCGCGAGCAGTGCGAAGGCGGGAAATTTGAATTGCATATTCATCAAGAGAGGAGTGAGACAGGGCGGCGAAGAGCGTGATGGGTGGTAGCAGTGAGCGGATAACGGCGCCTTTGTAACCAGTAGGATCCTCTTCTCCGTACCCTACCTCCGTACGAACAAACAACACGAGAACAGCATTGACGTCATCATTAGGAAGGCCACAAAACGAGCCCTTGACCTCCCGGTGGCTACCTCCAACACCAGGTTATCGGCGCTGGGAGTGCTCAATTCGTATCAAGAGCTGAAAGAGGCTCATCTCACAAATCAGTGCACTAGACTCGCACGAACGGCGTCCGGGCGCCACTTGCTTAATCGCCTACAAATCAAACATGAGTGCATCCCAGAGGAGACGTGCAAACTCCCAGAGTTGTGGCGGCACAGGCTCTGGGTGCATCCATTTCCGCGTAACATGGAAAAGCACACTCACGAAGGCAGGAGGGAAGCACGCGCTAAGACCCTGGAAAGGAAATACGGAAATGGGCGAGGTGTGTTCTACGTTGATGTGGCAGGACCGTGGCCTCTAGGGTTCTTTACTGCCGCTGTAATTCACAGGGACCAGCAAGTCGATGGGCTCTCCTACCGGGCTTTTAACTCCACGCAAGCCGAGGCGATTGCCATAGCGCTCGCCGCCTCGGACCCGAAGTCAAGGACAATAATCACGGACTCTCGCCGAGCCTGTGAAAGCTATTTAGCGGGCACGGTACCACCCTTGGCCTACAGAATTTTAACACGAGTGGTGCGGTTCGTAGACCCCGCACCTAAAGAAATTGTGTGGTCTCCGGGGCATCAGAGTCTGAGAGGTAACGAGGCCGCGCACGCGGCTGCCCGAGCGCTTACACACCGGGCGCCTCACCCATGCTCTCCCGGCTCGGAGATTAGCAAACCACTTCTGCGGTTTAGAGAAATCGTAAAACATTATTGCGATAACCGCCGGCTTTACCCAGCCCCTGCAAAGGGTCTGAGCAAGGCCGATGAGCGAATACTGCGGCGCCTGCAGACGAACACATTTATGTGCCCTGCAGTAGCAAAGCATTTCGACCCTAAAACCGATGGGCGGTGTCTGCACTGTGGGGAGGTGTCCGACACCTTCCACATGGTGTGGGCATGCCAGCGCAACCCTGCGTTATCCCCCAACCCTTCCCCTACCAGAGAGGCATGGGAGGCAGCCCTGCTCAATTGCTCGGGGCTGGAGTCTCAAAGGGCTCTAGTTCGACGGGCGAGAGTGGCGGCCTTGACCAATGGGGTCCCGGAATAGGGACTGCACCTGTGCGGAGGGCCACATGCCCTAACTCTCTTTTATTCTGATCAAAAATAAAGTTTCACTCCTCCTCCTCCACCACCCGTTATGGCGAATCACTGCTCTGCACTTCCGACAGCTTTCACATTGAGTGGAACGGCTTTAATTTTTTTCACATCGTTTCCCTCGAATATGCGCGTTGATTCGCACGAATATTGCAGGTTCCGTTATTGTCGGTTAGGTGACATCGTTAAGTCAGCGGAATATCATCGAGCATCAGCCTCCACATTTACTATTCACTCGCGTAGAGCTGTTTGCAACGCGCCAGTCTGCCGTCCAAGCATGACACCTAAGGTCGGCAGGCACGCCTCAACGTTGTCCTGTCTAAGGCGTTGGTTACATGAGGCACACTCGACGAATCTGCTGAATGAGCCTCATGTATGAATAAGACGAGGCGTTCTGAGCCTTTCACAGGTTCGAAATTATTCTAAATATTGGAAGTGTGTACATAAAAATTTGTAATGTATTCGAAGTATCGATCGGCTAGACCCCTTTTTCTAAGGTGCGTGACTAATTCCATTTTCACAGTACGGCTATCGCACTTACCTTGGGGGTGCTGCACGTAATAAGTGTTCAACTTCCCATTTTGACTTGTTTGTCCGATGAAGGAACACAACAGCCGCGTCGAACATTAGAGAACTTTGTTGTCAAGAAAACGAATCCGTTCTTTCCCGCCGCCATATCCAGCAATCCGTGAAATGCTCCACCGAAGCGTAATGCTTCCCACGCAGCCATTAGCTTTAAACAAATGCGTTTAATGATAACGCCAGGTTAGTCGACCCATTGCGGTTAGCTTACGACGACGTACCATTCAACAGAGAGATTATAAGAGTTAAGAAGGAGATATAACAAGGAAACTTAAGAGGTGCAGACAGGATGCCACACAGCTAGTGTCGGAAAAGGAAAGAGGCACATTGAGGAAGGAAAAGGACATGCTTAAAGCGAAGACATCCGGACCTTTTTCGCATCCGCTCCGGTGGGTCGAGCACGCAGAACCAGCAGCGCCTTCGCTTCCTCCGTGGACGCCACCGTTTCGTTGCTTCCAAGGGCGGCACAACCTCACTGCAAAGAACGCTTTGTTTCCATTTCGCGAACCCATTGTCTGCCGCGAGGCAAACTCGGAGGGCCGTTTCACCGTGCTCGATGTACGTCGGATATGTAATGGCAACGCGCCGATGTCGTCAGGAACAACACCACCGTTCTCACGAACTTCTTGTTGTAGTTTCTTTATCTGGGCAAATATTGGCGCGCTGGCAAAGAGAAATAAATGCCAGGAAGCTTTTTCTTCAAACGGTTCCTTCCTAACCCCAAATGGTCAGGCTGCTGTTGCAACAATGCTATTCCAGCTTGCGCCCATTACGACGCCAAGCCGTGTCCGACATAAATGGGTTACGCTTTCCAGCCGCTTAATTCATTTCAAACGAGCCCGCTTTTATTTAAAATTCGCATTCTTTCGTGTTGTAATGGGGTATCGAAAATAAAAGAAAGGTCGCAAAGCGATTGCAAACTCGTCATCTGACGCGTTTATCGATTAGCGAGACGGACCTTTTGTCTCACTTTGTAAGTACGTTCCTTGACCGGAATACGCAGTTCACCCTGTTTTCTTCCTTCTCTGGCCGTACTTCAAAGACGTGTGCCAGCGGTAGAGGTTCCGTAAAAAGTCGCTCCTAGAGTGAATTAGGCCGTAACCAGTTTTGGGGAGAACGGGGTCCCTTCGTTGTGGCCACTTTTTTCAGCCAGGAGACAGAAGAAGGCAAGCTTTGAGCACTTCAAAGTAATGAATAGGCACATGGACGCTCGCTTTCACAGGTTTCTGAGGAACACGATCGTCATCCATCGACGCCCTACAGGAAGACGAAACACAGACATCACATTTGCTAGCGCGATGCGTCCCAAAGGGCAACGCAAAGCGTACGCATCTTCAGTAGGAAAGTTACCCGACCAACGATGCGGTAACTCGAACTTTGCTTGGGGTATTCTCAGCCGACCGAGACAGGCCATCTGAAAAATAATGCGCCAAAGAAAAAAGCAAACAACGAAACGAGGACAACGTGGACCAAACGACGACGGGAAAAGTTAGACAAACAAAAAGCACGGAGCCCTGGAAAGTAGAGAAGAATGGGTCGCCTCTGGATGACGTCGACGACTGCGCCGAGAAACAAGGAGAAAGGGGGCTCTGGCCTGTACACATCATAGCTACACCGGAACACCAGCGGTAGGGAGTAGGCTGCAGAACGGAGACGGAAGAGGAGGGCGCTTCAATTATTACAGACAGGCAGCTGTAGTGCTCGCACTCTCGCTTTCAAGGTCTACACATGTCTCTCTTCCGGAGCTGATTATGGCGCTGCAAGACCCCACGGCATCCAGCCGCCAGCCGCCCTCTTGGGAGGAAGAATGCGCGCGGTAACGTGCACGCGTCGTCCGCAACAGCCACAGGCTAGACGCAGTGAAATTTAATTGACTTGGGAGACAGCAGGGCTGGTAAAGCCAGACAGAACAAAATGAGATCCCCTTTTCCTGGGACGGGAAGATTATTTAATTATAACGGGAAGATTATTAAAAACGACAAGTATCGTGATAGTTTAACGCCACGGAGTTCGCCTGAGTCAAATAGGAGGATGGGAGGAAGAGACGGAGAGAGAGAGAGAACAAAAAAGCTCATTCATCTTTCGAAGGATTGTGCAAGGGGACAGCTCTGGTCGTATGTTACGCGTGCATGCACGCACACGCCTCTAAATCCTCCACGTCCCCTAAACATATATATCGCCGCAACTAATTGTTGGTTGTTGTAAATCGAGCTCACGTTTAACGGATTCTGAAACGACCTGCGGCGCCTACAGACAGCGTTTCTGCAAACGACATATCGTAGTGTACCGCAGCACTGCGGGTGTGTGTCGCTTTCTTACTTTGTTACGGTGGAGGTGGCACTTGGTCTACAGTCACCGACTGCGGCCCTCTGTCAAAATCCCTTACGCCAAATGTATCCGCGCCACCAACCATGAGTGCTTAGGTGTACAAGCAGTACGAGACACATCTTAGGGCCATTCTCCAGTGTTCGCAAGCGAAGTTGCTACCGAGGCATCACAGGCGTCACACACGGTACTTAGCGGCGCCCCAGAAAAAAACTTAGGCCTCCAGTTTTATCTACATGTTCATGAGCGCACCATTGAGGCCAAAGGCGCGAACACCGTTCGTCGCAATGTCCCACAGCGCCCATCTACAGCTACCATTCGGAAGCAGAAGGGCCGCGATGATCCGGTGGGAAACGGCAGCTGCCCAGGCTCTACCCAGCGTATGTTGTGCGACGCGGCTCCGGAAAGTTTCGCGCATGAAAAGAGGCATGAGAGCGAGATCGGGGCAGGCAAGCACTTGAGCGCGACGCGTGGCCAGAATCCGGCTCCACAAAGGCAACCTCCCCGGCAACGGGTTGGAACCCCGAGCACGCGGCCAAACAACGGCCCCGCAGGGAGGCGGAATTGAAAAATCCAACGAGGTGACTGCTGCGGCATTAGCCCGCACGCAGTTGTTTGGAAAGCAGCCGGTCGCGCTGTTTGCGGTCGTTCACGGGGCCTGTTGGCGGTAGACGTCGTTCGGCAAACTTCCGCGGCAGCCAGCCGTTGCGGGAAAGCTCTCCCTGGGGGCAGCTGCGTTCCACCGTGGCTCCGCGCCTGCAGTGGGAAGAGTGTAAACTACACCGACGGGGTGTAACAACGTTGATTAGAGGGGAGGCTGAACTCGAACTACACGCGTATGCGACACAAGTAGCAAACTAACCACTGTTCCGGGCATTATTTACACTGCCTGCAAGTGATCCAATCTGCGGTACGCGATTTTTTGCTAGTTCGTATTCTTGTGAATAAAATAAAAAGAAGAGGAAGGAAAGAACACAGCCAGTACCATTTGAGGAGTACAGACTACGCCAATTATCCTCACCCTAAACAAGATACATTGACCTAATCAAGCATGCAAGACCACTCGTCCTCGAAGTTTCGATAGCGTAACGCCCTTGTCATCCCGTTGGAAGCAGAAAGACAGCTGGACCTTATCGGCGGCTCGGCATTAAAACACCGTATCGTTCAGGGCGGCCACGCATCATCGCATCCGCATTTCTTGACTATGTAAGTTCAACGCAGAATCGCATATACATAGCTACGTTCCCTACGTGAATGTCGAGGCTCCCCGTTGCGCACGCATCTGAAAACGCGTATTCCAGATATGCACGTATCGGTGGCTCAGTGAATGACATTCTATACGGAGCGTCTGTGCAGTGGCTCCCGTCAGGCGTGGTGATAGCGGTGATGGTGGTCGTGACCCCGCGGAGACGTTACGGACGATCTGGCACTGAGCTTCAAGGTCGGAATGTGCCGCACTCTCGATCAACTGGAGCGCCTTACCTCCTCCTCCTGCTCTCTCTCTCTCTCTCTCTCTCTCTCTCTCTCTCTCTCTCTCTCTCTCTCTCTCTCTCTCTCTCTCTCTCTCTCTGCGTGTGTGTGACTGTCTGTACGTAAATCTGCCTCTATGCTTTGTTTTTACCTTTGGTCCCTCCAACCAATCAGGTTGCATATAAGGAAACAAGCAAAGAGGAGTCGGTGTGTTCGTCACGGCTGTTTTCTTTGCGTTTTGTCCCCGTGTAAGCCCCGTAGACCGCTGGCACGGCACACTGCAGGAAGTGGGTTAAAACGGGTGGAAAAATCAGCACTCCATTGTCGATAACCTAGCGTGTGCTACAGGCAACTTTATTAAGAAAAATGCTGCGCTGACAGCGGCCTCTGTCGGTTGCAGGGTGCTTCCAACGGTACCGGGCAGCTTCTGCGCGCAAAGCTAGTTTCGCTTTATTTCTAAATTTTGAACATCGGAGCTTTTCAACGTGGCCGCAAGTTGCCCAACGAGAACAGCAAACCTCCAATTGGAAAGTAAAAATTACGCCCACCTCCCCTCGCGGGAACCCTGGTGTGATGCGATGCTGAGGGGGGTTCAAGCGCAAGCGGAGAGCAACCGTCGACCGAAAGGCAGCCGGAGAGCGGCACACCGGTTATATGCGCAGCGCGCCCGAAGGAGAGGAGATCACGGAGAGAGAGTATGCCGCGGCTATGACGCAACACAATCCAACACAATCCACTTTAATCCAATCCAATCCAAATCCAATTCAAGCCAAGCCAATCCAATCGAATCCAATCCAATGCCCCTCGCGAGAGAGTGTTCGCTATCGGAGAGGAGAGGGGGAGAGTGGCTGCGGACAACAACAACGGACGCACGCGGACAACAACGGACGCACGTAGGAAGGACAGGGCCGCCTACAAGAGATGCTCTGAGCGTCGCATCTAAAAAACTGCGTGGCGTGCGAACTAAACTTTCAAAGAAGGGCGATGACCCCGCGCCGGCGCCGGTGCGCGCGGAGGCGGCAGACGCGGCCGCGGAAACGCCAGCGCCATCTCTCGCCCCCGCCGCGGATCCTCCCGCGGCGAAGTGCGAGGAGGTGGCGCCGCTCGTCGGCACCCCAGCAAAGAAAGAACTGAAACTAAAGCGTGGCAAACTGTTCGCATGGCGACGCAGTGAAACATCCCCCTCGCGAAGGGCACGATCAAATGCAGAGCATTTCCGGGGGCGCACGACGTTAAGTAGTTTGCGTTACGTTAATGTTGTTGCACTAGTGGCAACTGCTGACGAGAAAGCGCTCGTCAGCAGTAATTTGAATGAGTCAACGATATAAGGCGCGTTCGTAGCGTCCCATTCTGTGTCGGCTTTGTGGCGCAGTGGGTAGAGCACCATGTACTATGCGTTTCGCCCGCAGGATCGAGGGATCGAAACCACGCGCCGGATAGTATTTTCTTTTATATAGTGTAGGGGGAGGGGTGCGGACAACGACGGTGCGGACTACGACGGGACAACGCGGGTGACATCGTGAGTTACTGAAATGATCTGCATTTAAAACGCGTCTCTTGGTGAGGATCGCACCTGGGTGCCCCGCGTTCTGAAACCGGCGTCAATCCGATTTGGCTATGATTGCATTCCAGGCGCACAGCATAATTTCCTTTGGGTTATTCGTAGCGTTAGCTTTGGACTTCAAGTGAGCGAGCGATAGAGCGTGCGTGCCTTCGTGCGTTCTTTCATTCGTTCGTTCGCTCGCTCGCGTAGGCCTCACTGCCGCAACTGAGCCGTTCTTTAACAGCGGAGATGTTTAAGCTTGAGCTTGGTCCGGTGGCGTGGCGTCGTTCAGGCTTCCACGTGGGCTTTCTCCACGTGAGCTCGTAATAAGGATCAAGACACACAGTACACGTGCGTCCGCTCCTCAAATGGGGAGCACAGGACAGTTCGCACAACAGTCGCCGAGTTCGCGCAGCCTGTTGCCTCGGGTTCTACTGTGTGCTAACGCGGTATACTTTGGGGTAGATGAGAAAGGCTGCGGACAAGACGATCCGGTCCTGCAGTCATGGAGAACGTTCAGCGGTAAGTTCGGAAATCGATGTGAGGTGCAACAGCTAAATCCCATCTCACTTCTTCCCTTACCCCCGTCTCGGGCTCTATAAAGTTATGCACTCACTCACTCCCCGACGCAGGGAGAGCGGCCACCAGCTCTGCTGTATCTCCAGCCTTGCACCACTAGTGCAAGCTCCACCAGTTTTGTTCAGCATGTTCTGCAAATGTGGCTTTCCAAATATACCGCTGGAGAGCCATTATTTTATGTCCACTATCGATATTCTTTGATTTTGCGTTGAAGTAGACGTGCGGAGACGTCCTGCCTTCCTCTATTGCAGCGTTCCGAGTGATCCGCAGAAGGCGAACAGCGGAGGAGACGGGCGAGCCATGGCGCCGGTGGTGGTACTGCGTGGCAGAGTTCGAGCGCAGATCTGTCGGCTCCGTGTCTCGTGCCTCGTGGCTCGGGACAGGACTACAGTCACGCGGTGCACTTCTCCGACGGCGCGAGCTCCCTAGGCTGCCGCGACTGAGCTGCAACAGCGTGTTCTGGTTCATACTTTAGATGCGGAGCAGCTTATGGTCGCGCCTGTTCCCTCCCCCGTTGTGCGGCCGCCGTTGTGCGGCGTCCACAGCTCACTGCGCATGCGCATCCTCCTCCCCCTCTTCTCATCTCATTCTCTCATCTCCTCTCCTCTCCGGCATTCCTCCTCTCCTCTCCTCTCCTGTCCTCTCCGGGATTGCGCAACGAATGGCAACACCTGCGGCTCCGCGCGCGATAATACGAAGCACCTTAGGGTTAGAGGCGCGACGGTAGCTGCTGCATACTCCGCTGGGGGCGCCACTGTAGCTCTTTGGTATAAATGACGCGCGCGCGCGCTCCGCTCCTCTCATTCTCCTCGCGCAACGCCCCTCATTCTCCTCGACCCCATGGCTGCTTCGCATACTACTCAGGGTTCCCCTACGGGAAGATGATGAATTTTTTTCGTGTTCTCATTTCATTTGTCCACGAGATACATAGCTTATAAAATAGGACCACGGGCAGTTATAAGCAAGCTTGATATAACGTGTCGCATATTTCATATCTTTGTATAAACACCGCGATTTACAAAGCAGAACTGGAAACGTGGGTTAAAAGGCCGAACCTGTGGGGTTTGCTTCGAAACAAATCTGAGGACGCACAATTAGATGCCTCTGTGCGGGTCACAGTTAAGGCTACTCTCCCCCGTCCCCTTTCACCAATTGGGATAGCATAGGAAGGAGTCGCTGAGGTTGACAGCGGGTACCACGCAGGGGCAGATAACCCGCCGGTAAGTACGACGTACGTTCCACGCACGGGAACGGTCTGAACAGAGGCCAACGTACGGGAAAATGCGGTGTTCCAGCACTTCTACCTATTTTAGTGGCAGTTGCTTTTTATCCTTTTTTTTCTTCGAGGGGCGGGGAAAGTGTACTCCCTGTTACCCCTAATATTTCAAGCCCGGAGCCCTTTCAGCGCCCTATCTTCCCTTGCGTTCGTTTCCGGAATGGTCTTTCGAGGTCTCAGACGAATGTTTCCGCCCCGTGACCGAGAAACGAGGCACAACTGCACAGAGCCTCCTCCTTGCGCAGGGGGAAACTCCACTGCTGGGCCCACGGTCGATGGCCACCTAAAAAAGCGCCAAAGGTAAAAAGGGGGGAAAAGGGAGAAATGATCCGCCTTTCTGATGTTCTCATGCAGCCCACGACCCACTCATGCGGCTCCCCTGACGTCACAGCGCTGCTGCACTTCCGATCCCGGTCTTCACCCCAGAAGAGGCTCTTGCCAACACCTGCGGCAACGGCGAGCTCCTTTCTGCCCACCAGCTCTCAGGGGCGTCTGTTGGCCGCAGCTTCGGGTGGCAACCGTCGTTGTCCTCCTAAGCAAATCCGGAAGGAAAATGACAACACTTGGGCTGGTGGCAGGGAGAGGATAACGGAAGGAGCGGAACGCGCCCGCTCAAAAACTTCGTCTGAAGTCTAGCGAAGTGCTTTTACATTTTATTTTCTTTTTTTATCCCGAAACGTAATATTATACCTAGCCCCAGAACCAGCCAGCCAGACAGACACACAGACAGACAGCCAGACAGACAGACACACAGACAGACAGACAGACAGACAAAGACAGACAGACAGACAGACAGACAGAAAGACAAAGACAGACAGACAGACAGACAGACATAAAAAACTGAATAAAGAAAAATAAATTCCGCGTTTCCCACGCAGGTTACGAAATTAGTTGCTATCATAGGATACGCATTGAGAACGCGGACTTCAGTATTACTTCCACCGGAAATTAATTCCGCTCTTAGCTTTAAAGGAGCCATGAAGAGAAAACACAAGTTTGGTTCATTCAAAATATTGTCTCGTTAGAATCCTACTGACACCACTTTTAACGTAAACTTCGCTCAAATAAGCTACATAATTAGGAAAAACGGGAACGGTCATGCGACCCACCAGCTCATTTCCCGCAACAGAACCTATGTCGTCACATGAGCTAAGCTCTGCGATTGGCGGAGGCTGGCAGAAGCAGACGCAAATTAGGTAGAACTTACAAACTAGACGAACGAGCGATTTGCGCTTAAATTTAGGGCACATTCTTTACAAAGCAATAAGAATGATGGGACCAACAGTGGAAGTTACGAAATCACATGTAAACATAGAAGTACTGATGCGTTCTGCTGTTCGTACTGCGCACAGCATGCTTGTTTAGCTGCACAGCACTACGGGGCTTGGGGTTGTCTGAGACGACACTGGCCGATTGACGCAAGCATCGGTGTCTTACGTGACCCCATTTGTCGAGCGAGCACTGTTTCAGGGAACGAATATTTTCTCCCAGAACAAAAACAAGCCAAGTTTAAATGCGGGCAAAAACAAACCAAACGCGTGCCACGGTATGGTGGCGCCATCTAGGTTACGGAACGTAAAGAAACGCGGGAACAAACCAACACCGCTTACAGGGTGGAGACAACCTTTGAACGGTCCCGTGCCGCCACAATTGGGCCAACGGGCTCAACGCGTTATTCTTTTCGTTTCCCACGAGACCTAGCAACGCGAAACAGACAATATGATTCAAACTTCTTCAGTAAACCGCGTTGCGGCGATAATTTTAGCGCGGTTTTGACACAATGACTTGCTTCGGCGGCGAGCGAGCAACCGAAAATGGCGGCGCCAGCGTATACGTGTCTCTACCCTGTACGGCGGATGCGTGAATGAAGGTACTCTAGGCTGCAGAGCGGTCGGTTCTAGTGATGTCACTTGGGACCACGAAAACGCACGATTGAACGGGAAAATCAAACTTTTAACCTAAATTGTTTAATTTCTCAGTGAATAAAGCACCGTTTGTATCCGGGCAAGCGCTGGGGGCCCTATAAAACGCGAAATCTTTCGAATAAAACCAACTTGCATTTTCTCTTCATGGCTCCTTTAAAAGTCAGCGGCGGAGTGGAAGTGAGACGTGGCGTGAACTTCAAAGGAACGGTCGTCCTCGCTACGAGCAAGGGAGGTCTTCTAAACGACGCAAGAACTGGCAGAGTTTAGGTACGGGAAAAAGAGCAGGAACTGACTTCGCACCACCTTTTCGTGAAGGACGCACTAACCAGGGCACGTCGTGCAAAGTACGGGCAGTAGATGGTTGCAGGAAGTAACAACAGAGGCGGCCGAAAACTAAATGAAGTGGGAGTGGTATACGAATTCTGGTGGATGTCACTTGGAAAAGACTTGAAGTGCACTTGTCATGCAACGGATGATGATGACGGTTATGATGACGGTGATGATGAAAGCGAAACTTACGGAGCTCTTCGGAGGCGGTTCACTAGCTAATGAGCTCTCGTAGCCCTAGTATACTCGAACTCAGAAGCCTAGAAATGGGGGTGACGATGACGACGACTACAATGGTGGTGATGATGTTAATGATGAAAATTTACGGGGTTCCTCGAAGTCGGCTCCCATAGTACCTGGGGCCCAGGAGGACAGAATAACGAATTTCTGCTCACCCTTTTCTGCACAGCATATTGATAACGTGCACACAAAAAAAGAAACAGCAGTCACCGCAGGTGAAAGCAGTGACGAAAGGCCGACGCTACTCGGAATGGTTTCAGCATTCGCAGACTTCTCATACTCGCAACAGCCACGAAAAAAAATTGTGTCTCTGCATAGCTTCTCCGGCGGAAAAAGACGCCCGAAGAAAATCCCACACAAAAATGACAGGATAGCTGACGTTTCGTGTAGAGACGAAGTTTCACGCCGGCCGCGCATCCCACACGCATAGGCGCTCTGAGCATAAATAAAGTTGATTCTCTCTCTCTCTCACTCTCTCTCTCTCTCTCTCTCTCTATATATATATATATATATATATATATATATATATATATATCTGCAAATGAAGAGGCAAGCATCCCAGGCCCGCGGGATCCGCGAAAGACGGACTGCCCGGCGTCGGCCATGCTTCTGATGGCGGCAGCAGGCAGTAGCGACCTGAAGCCAACACGCCTCAGCTGGCCTCGTCGCTGTCAGCGAGCGGATTTAAACGCGACCTGCTGCTTTTGACGAGCTGACAGCTCTCGAGCCGACAGCCGACTCTAATGCAAAACGTACATGCATAGTTTTTCTCAGACCTCAAACCGAGGCTTCCAGGTTATGGCGTCGCTCCCTGCGCATACAGTAGGCTCTCATCACAACAAAATCACTTCATTCGGAACCTCTCTTTACACGAAGCTTTTTTTTTTTGCATATAGTATCAACTGCAGTGCAGTTGATACTGCACTGTCCTCGTTTTTAATGAACTGCCCCGCTTTTAATGAAGTGCAGCTTATAACGAAGTCAGTTTCCGGTACTTCGTCATAGTGGCGGTTTACTGATAAAGGATGCCCGTAACTCGTTCCGAATCCCAGTTTAAAGATACATGGGGTCTACAAGTTTAGATTGTGTTCCCTTCATGTGAGTTCTGCCGAAAATGTGCAACAGGAGCGGACAACGCATGTAGGACAGGTGCCATTTAATCCCGCGACATCAGCAGGTGACGAATCGAAAATATGCATAAAGGAGCGCGTCTATCAGGCCCGAAAACAGACGCAGGTATGGGATGCTCGATTTTTTGTGAAGCTTCTCTCTTGTGAGTAGCTTCTGGTGAAACGCACACTTCTCTCAAATAAGCTGTATACTGAGAAATAAAAGGAATGGCCATGCGACCCACTAGCCCGTTTCCCGCAACAGAACCAATGATGTCATATACACAGCTGTGCGATTGGCGGAGGCCGGCGAAAGCATACGCAAATTAGGCAGGGCTTACAAGCTTGCCGCACGAGCTATTTGCGCTTAAATTTAGGGCACATTCTTTTTATAGCAGTAAGAATAGGGGTATAAACAGTGGAAGTTACAAAAGCACACGTAAACCTAGAAGTACCGAGGCGTACTGTTGTTGGTACTGCGCGCACAATGCTTGTTTTAGCTGCACAGCTGTCCGCCGCTTTCGAGTTGTTTTACGCGCACTGGCCGATTGGCGTAAGCGGCATTGTCTTACGTGACCCTGTTTGTCGAGGATATTCCATGTTTCACGAAGCCATTACTTTCTACAGTAACAAAAACAAGCCAGGAGCAAATACGGCCGAAAAACAAAGCGACGGCAGACAACGGTCCGTGCATGTAAGGTCCCTAAAATTACTAAGGTAGCGCCAACTGCTCCCTCCTTCTCCGCTGCCCTCCTCTTTTTTCTCTCCCCTCACCCGGGGCGCCGCGGTCCCTTTAACTCCGCGGCGGGGCCGCCATGTTTGTTGGCTTCCTCAGAGCAGACGCCCTCGCAACGCTTTGGGCCGCTCGCTGCAGTTTTTCGTGCAGTTTGCTCTTGTTTTCGCGCCGCAATCGCTCTTTGGTAGCATTAATAGTATTTCTAGAGCCCCGTTTTACCAACACGCATTAAGTGAGGCTGTTTTGTTGTATATTTTTGTCTAGAAGGGGATATTTTGCGGGGTGGATGCCGCGGCCGCATACGGACAGCGCAGTGTTTGTTTACGTGTGCGGCATGCCCAGGATAGTTCGTGAACGCGAAAGGATCGAACGTGGACGTTTCAAACTGCTCTGTTACATAGTATTTCTTGAGCCCCGTATTACCAACACGCCCTAAGTGAGGCTGTTTTGTTGTATATTTTTGTGTAGGAGGGGATATTTGCGGGATGGATGCCGCTGGCGCATACGGACAGCACGGTGTTTGTTTACGTGTGCGACACGCTCAGGATAGTTCGCGAACGCGAATGGATCGAACATGAACGTTTCAAATTGCTCTGTTACAGTAATTCCGTTCTTGCATTTGCGTGATTAAGTTGTGGTCGTGCAAGCGCTGCACAGAGGGCTTGCGCATGGTTCGCGGTGACCTTGGTTCGCGGCAGTTCGAGCGCTGCGCTGGCTTTTTTGCGTTCGCGTTTTTTGCGTTAGTTGTAGATTATTAGGCAGCGCTCAGTATGCGTCCCGCATTAGCTACTGACATTAATGCCACCTTTATTCCGTGCACTTTCCGGTGCTTTGACGCTGTTGCAAAATATATGTCACCTTCACGTCGTTATAGGCTGCTGTCAAGGTCAAAGTTCTCGCGTCTCCTCGTTGGCCTCGCCCATGACGGCTGTACTTTTGGCAGTGCGTCCGTGGCATAGCAATGTTTGTGCGATTGGCGTTCACAATTACTTCGAGTAAGGCCCTGTCGGGCATATCTGGAAAAGGCTGGCACAAAGAACGCGCAGTTAAAGAATGCGCTCAGCTTACAATTAGCTGTAGTGCCCAGTTCTATAATAACTACCGTATTCCAAGGCCAGAAACGCGCTAACAAGCGCAAATTCGAATGCTTTTTATCCTGTACAGCTAACATTGATTCATGTGTGGGCTTTGATAAATTACAGCTTGCTACAGCCGAGCTGGCCGTGACTGCACTAACCTTATTCGAGCAGTCGCGAAGGCACAACAACTCGGCATCGCGAAGCTACATAAAGTGACGCCGACACAACACTTGTTTGAAACGAGCAGCTGACTCTTCGGTTGTTATACGCTGGCGGCTTCGATAAGGCCTGCTCCAAGGCAGCTGAGCCTAAAATGGCGAATTTAAATGGACAGTGGCGGCGAAGAGAAGGAAAAACAAACAACGCGGGGACGAGGTACTACGTCACTGGCCGTTGGCCAATGGCGCGCGGCGTTCGCCGGCGGAAAAGAAAATGGCAAAAAACGAAGGAGGAAAGGAGCGCGGGCGAGGGCGAAAGGCGGCGAGATCTAAAGATGGCGCTACCTTAGTAATTTCAGGGACCTTACGTGCATGAGTATCGTAGCGCCATCTGGGAAGACTGACGGCAAGCAGCGCTGCAGCCGAATCACGCAGTGCAAGTTCGTTTGTATACGCGCGCTCATGACTTCATTGCTGACGTCCCGAAAACGCACGATTTGGCGGAAAAATCAAAACTTTAACCTAAATTGACTAATTTCTCAGTGAATTCGGCATCATTTGCTGCCGGACAAGCGCTAGGAGTTCTATCAAACCCAAAATCTTCCAAATGAAACAAACTTGTATTGTGTCCTCATGACCCCTTTAAAAACAATAGGCCCACAACGATCTGTACCGGCCGCAACCCCCCCCCCCCCCTAAAAAAAAAACCACACCCCGTCCAACTACTACCTACCAGATGTTTCCTAATCGTAGCAGGGAGTCAGGCAGCCGAATCTCCGAACGGTCCTGATTTCCTAACGTTTCGTTGATGAAGAATAATGATGATGATTGATAGTGGTATCCCCTTTGAAGCGGGGTGATGACGCGCCATCTTATTAAATAAACTAAGAAGAATTTAATATACCTATGTGTTAAACTCTTCATTTAACACTAGCGTTGCTTTAGGGCAGGCACAAAAAACTTATTACGGACAAAATACTTATTTTTTTTCTGTTACTGGTGGTAAATGTCCTAGGCAATATTCCCCTCTCTGCTTTTCGTCCACCAGCATTGTAATCTCCTTTTCGCGTCGCCTCGACAGCCTTGAAGTTAACTTCCTCTGTGCTGTCCTTAATTCCTAGGGCTTCTGGAAGCCGAATATTTCCCTCATGTAGATTTGGGTGGATACCCTGGCATTCTAACACTATGTGCCGCATAGTTTCTCTTTTTTTTTTCCGCAGACCACGCATACCCCATCATTTTGGGAATACTTCCCAACAAAGCTCTTAGTTCGCAAGCAACCTGCTCTAGCCTCAAAAAGCAAAGCACTCAGCGGCCTTGGAACTAATTTAGAAACTTTCCGTTCTGATGTCCAATTTCTCAGCCCTGTACATCTCTAACGAAGTTCTAGCTGCCATTTTTTCTCTCCATTTATTCGTTCTTACCACGCGTGCCTCCCCCCTCCTTCCCCGTAGCTTCTTCCCCTTTCCGCCCTATCCCGATAGCTTTAGTTCCCTTTCCACTTGCATCACTTATTGAATAAACTGCGACCGCCTGACCCCCTCATGGGAGGGAACAAACAAACCAACACAGACAAAGAGAATAGCGGAAATCGGCAGAAGCGGGGACAAGCAGAAGGCTCCCACCGAGCCCCATCGCCTGCGGCGGGCTCCGATAAATGGCTCCCGCGTCTACTGCTGCGGTGCACCCGCAACTTGTGTCTCTACACCGATGCGCAGGAAGAGTGGCAACACCACAAACGTTAACAAGACCTTTCAACTTCCAACGTGTTCCTGGCTTTTATTTATTTTAGTTTTTCGTTTTTTTTTTTGCCAATACTGTTGTTTCCCTTGTAATATGAACCGCGGAAACATTCTTTTCCAAATTCTAGGTTTACCAGAAAGCGAAATCTAGGCCTAGCGCATCCAAGTTTATGAGATAACGCAGTGGTAGTTCTGTCAACTGGGCGGTGTTTCTCGATCGCTACTGCTGCCGGAGCAGCTTCGAACTGATCCGGCCGCAAGGGATTTGAAGCATATGGGTTCAGTCAGGGTGTTGTAAAAGGGAACACAGTGGCTTTTGATACCCTACAGGGTGCGCTAACGGGACACGCTACGGCTGATACGCTACCGGAATCCCCTTGTTAGCGTATCAGTTGTTAAAGCCTAAGTTAGAGGATATCTCTCTTTCTATTCACACGTGCGCTTTGCTGTTACGCAATTAGAAGGCAACGAACAAAGGGCGACGCAACACAAAAGGTAATCATTAGACTCGCACGCACAGTGGTGTAGCCATAAAGCACATCAGCCCATTCACCAGCGAAACTGCACCGGCACGTTTCCGCATCTGGGCATCATTATTAAACGACCACTAAGAAATTGTTATACCGCATACTCGATTCTCACGCATGGCACCCTTCAACGTGTTGCGATATACCTCTAACATCTTGACGCACCACAAAGGACGCCTGTCCGCTGGTATACCGCAAAATATGGAACTTTTTTTTTTTCTGCTTTAATGTCTACATGTAGTCCCCGCAAGCTGTATATATCGTTTTGTTTACCATTCACCATCAAACCCCCAAGTCTGTGTTTTCTCTCCTTACATATCTCTTTACCCTCTTATCGTCTGAATACTTCACACGGTAATTACACATAATGGTGCTTATGTCCCCCGTTACAAACAGTGAGTGGTTGAAATCACATTTTCAGGCACGTACTCGCACACCAACGGTACGTAAGAAAATTCGCAATTTCGAATGCCCTGTGTATGGCAAAAAAAAACACGATTTTATTCTTAAGTTTACACGGTATTATGCATGGATTTCGAATACGAAAGAAGGTGCGAGGCATCAAGCTGAACCGGCTCGCAGATAAACTCGTATAATTTCACCCGAACATCCTCTTCGCCTTGAGATCGACTCTTTATTTGACGTATACTACCGTAACAAGACGGTTCGCAGTCATAAAAAAAAGCTGGCGCATGGTATCGTCATGTTCGGATGAATGGCGGAATTTCAGCTCTGAAAACGATACTGCAGGAATATGACACTTTGTATTATATTAACTGTAAAAGCGCACCTATCGTCTTCCGGCTTTTTTCGGCACCTATCTTGCATACCTTTCTTTCATTTTCGTTTAATGTTTTCGTGCCGTAAATTGTTGCCTCATGTTGGAAAGTGCGCCTGCCCCCCTTCCCGAAAAAAAAAAAGCCGCAATAGCCACCTGGTAAGTTCTGGGGCTAGAGTTCCTGTATATCGCGTAGCGCAAGAGTTGCGCGTCTGATTGCCACATGCTGCGGCTTCCAGTTCGACAGAAAGCCCGCTTTCAGTGCTTCGCACAGTCAGTTCTAAACTACGGGGCATGGGCGGTTGTTGAAGCGGCGGCAGCGGCGACCGCTCATCTGATAAGCGGTCCAATATCGTGCGCCAGTTTTTGCCCTGCCGCTCCTCGCCAGTCGCCACTCCTCCTCGCCGCTGCCGCTGGCCATCGCGGCGGCCCGGCAGCAGCTTTTTCACGCGAGAAGGGTGGCTTTCCCGCACGACCTGGAACTCAAGATGGCGGATGGACGCGCAACTCTGCTCCTACTGTATCTGCTCCCCTAGGGGAGCTATATACAGGAACTCTATCTGGGGCGGTGCAGCGCTGCCACCTAGAAGAAGGTGTAGAAAGTACCCCGCATACGGCGTGATCTCGGAGAGCGGCTGAGAGAGAATTTGCTTACGGATTATCCGATTATTCGAGTTGAGATTCTTTTTTAAAGCGAAGACAGACGGGTGGGAGAGCCGTCATATGGCATTTATCATATTTAGCGGGGTTTCCCTATCAGTCAGAATAAATAGGTACGACATTATTTCGTCGCTGAAAATACCGCCGTTAGATGCCTCTCGTGGGTACCTACAAGTGCCTCACTGACACTTTACTGATTAGGAGAGTATTTCTCGAGTTAGATAATTATTACAAACAATTGAGTCTCATAAACGAAAAAAAAAAGTTGCATTCCGCTTCCCCACAGTACTCCAAAAGTTGGGCACTAGATTTTCTTCGAGTAACGCCATCGGTCTTTTTTTTTTTTTTAATTTTTGGTGGATTATAGCAGGGACACACTGTATAGTGCATACACGCGCAAATTATGTACACGATAATAGAAGGTGTAGAAACGTTGGCCTGGCACGTGGTCCCCGCTGTCCCTGTGCCCGAAAGAGCCGTAACTAATAGTAATAAATACTTGAATATTCCTACTAACTAAGAATTACATCTTGGAGCTGGCAGCGCTTCACTCATTTTTGATTAGTTTCACCTCCTCCTCTTCCAACTTCCGACCTTTCTCGCCCATTCACGCGTAAGAGACGCCTTAGCGGCGACGTTACGGAGTTATTCCCTGGGTACATTAAAATAGAACATGCATGCTTCGTAGACACGCAATGCCCGCGAACGTGCAGTCGTTCCGGCCACGTGCATACCCGGCTGCCGCAGTTCCTCGGCGCACTTATCACCGTTAACTACTCGACATTATTGTGGGCAATGCCGCGAAAGCGAGGAAGTCGGCCTGCCCCGTTCTCGTGCTGAAGGGAGAAGAGCGCCCATCTCGACACGACCGGCTGCGGCGGGGGAACATTCCCCCTTCCTTCTCCGTCGCTGCGGCGTGCCGGAAGATGTGAAGGATCGCTGGCAGCCGCAATAAAAGGCAGCAAATAATCGCGAGCAGGCGTGCTTCGTGGGATGCGGTCTCTTCTCCCTCTAGGCGGGACAACGGAGCCGCGTCCCACGCCGGCCGTCGGTGATGCAACGGAGTGAAAGGGGGGAGGGGAAGGGGTTGCATGGCTGAAATGACGAGGCCCGGCAGGACGACCTGCGTGTGCCTAGCCTCGTGGTCATCACCACATCGCAGAAATAGCGAAGGAGAGGCGATGGGCGCGGCTGCTGCTATCTCCGCGTTGCCATCTCCGAGAAGGAGACCCAGACAATGTACCTTGTGCACCGCTGCTGGGAAGGTTGCGAAGTTTGACCTTTACCTTCCTTCGCCCCGGGTCGCGGTTAATTCGTCATTCGGAGTGGAAAAAGGTCAAGACACCGATATTTCGATGAGGCGACAGAAGTGCACCGTGCTAATGCTCGCGTCCCCGCGCCCATTGCTCTAACCTACTGAGCTCGCAGTTTGTGATGCCACTAATTGCCCTATCCAGAAGTGGCTTCATAATTTTTTGTCTTTGAGGAGTGATTGGGTGGCTTTTTATCGGGTAAAGCGATGCATTAGCATAGACGTGCGTCGGTGTACGACGCACTTGTATCTCACTTGTATTTGAGCTTTTTTTATAGCACTACACTCTATCACTGTTTATAACGAACTTTCTTACACCCTAGCATAAAAGAAATGAAGGAATCTCCCACTAACGCACTAGAATTGAAGGCAGCGAAGATGTACGCAACCCTCAGGACCATTACGGAGGTTTAAGTCCATGATTGCTGTCGATTTGCTTCTTCTTCGCTGCCGCAACGACCTTTACTCCATCATTGTTGCTACAAGTGTGAGTCTCCTTAATTTTTTTGGAAGTGATAATAATTGGACATCACCTTGGAGGGGCGTACGCTATGACCTGTCTTTTTTTCTCGTTCCGGGCAAATGTTGCCACCGGCGAACAACGGAGGTGTTTTTTTTTTTCTTCGGTTAATCTTGGCCAAGCTCCCAAGTGGGTATGCCTGGCGTGCAAACGTAAGCCGGGGACGCTGGGCGGTCGCCGCGAGGCACGCACACTCGAGCACTCAGCATTTTCTTGGTTTTTTAACTGACGGGTGGTCGCCGCAGTCTTTGCCAATCTCCTTCCAGGATCCAAGACAGCGAACACTTCCGCAGTGCTTTGTCAACAATGTGATGCAAGGTGTCAGTGAGCCCGTACCTGTTGCTGCCGCACTTGTTTCATTTTTGATGTATTGCTCCTCCTACTTCAGTCCCCACTTCCCTCTGCAATTCCCTTGGCCTTGAGGGTAAAATAAATAAATAAATAAATAAATAAATAAATAAATAAATAAATAAATAAATTGGTATGCTTGGCTTGACAAACGTGCGCAGGGGACGCTGGGCAGTCGTTGCGAGGCTTTCTTCATTCCTTTCTGAGCTGTTACTTTCCTGATCTGTGACCGGCTGTGAACCGGAGGACCAGACTCTCCTGCTGACGCGGGCCAAGACGGCTAGGGCAACGCGTGCATTCCAGAACAAGGGTTCCACTCTCACATTGGAGCGTAAATCCTTTCACATGTAGGAAGGCGGACCGCAAAAATAATGTGCACCTATTCAAAAGCCTAGAACAGACTAGCGGCGGCGTATTGGGCAAAACTTTATAAGCCGGAATTTATGCTCTTTTGTACCCACACGTCGAAAAGAACAAGCAGAATCCATTTCGAGGGAGGAGGAAAAACTTTTAATCCAGAGCATTTCAGCGCGAAACGCGCTGGATGACAGTGGCTCCCTCTTCACGGGATTCCATGTGCTGCCTTCGCCACCTGGCCCCTGGTAACCAGCCGTAGTTGATCCTCCAAGGCGGAGCTGGACAGCAAGATCTCTCATCGCTCGCTAGGGGTAAGGGTGGGGTTCTTAGTGGAGGAGTTGCTGATGAGGGGTGGGTGTTTTGGGCTGACGTCGAACTCTCCTATCATGTGGCGAAGAGTACCGAGCTGCTTGCATAACGGGCAGGTCTTGTCGCACTGATTTGGAAACATTCTATCCAGTAAGCGAGGGGGGGGGGGGAGATCCTGTCTGAATCTGTCGATACAGTACTTGCTGCTCCCGCATGAGTTCTGGGTACGGAGAAGAAAGTTTCTGCCTATCCTCTCGGTAGTACCGCACTATGTCTCTGTAGGTGACCATAGGATCACCTCTGGCCTCCTCCTCAGCCGTTGCCCGGTATGCT
This sequence comes from Haemaphysalis longicornis, assembly GCF_048455015.1. NCBI lineage: Eukaryota > Metazoa > Arthropoda > Arachnida > Ixodida > Ixodidae > Haemaphysalis > Haemaphysalis longicornis. The sequence goes on from NW_027526460.1 coordinate 111,615,991, forward strand.
AACGCGCGGGCCTGTCGTTGGGCAAACTCATTGCCCTCCACCAAGGAGTCGGCTGGAACCTATACTAATTCAACATGGCTCTCTGGAGGCGTTTTGTCTCTCAAGATGCGAAGTACCCACCGGGACACCCAGTCTGACTGGAAGTTCCTGTACGCCTGCTGTGAGTCGGTGACAACCTTGGTAATTTCCGGAAGGGTGAGGGCTAGGGAAATTGCCGACTCTTCCGTTTCTCCCACCTCTCTGATTTGAAACGATGCGCTTGTCAGCAGCGCGCCCCTAGTTGTCACCACCACCACTGCTCTCGTCGTCCCCTTGTTTCTGTAGGCGTCCGAAGACGACACCGTCTCCGCTCTCCAGTAGCCTGTTGAGGGCACGAGCCCTAGCCTCAGGACTTCCGCCATGGTGAGCCGGATTCATGTTCTTTGGGTGAGGCTTGGTCTTTATTGCGTCCAGCTATTTGTCCGCAAGCTGTTCTCGATAACGGAAACCACCAAAGAAAGCCAAGTATGTGGACGAAACAGTTGCGGTGGTTAGAAATACGCATAACGGAAAAGCACAGGAAATAACACGGTGCCTAATCACGTGCGTAAAAAATATTTACAGTATAAAAAATATAGTCCGACTCAAAGTGCGACACTGTAAACTAAAAGAAACAACCACAAATAAATAAAAAGCAATGAGAAAACAAGAAAGGACGTGCCGTGGTACAGAAACAACAGATTCTTTGGTTCTTCAAGCAGAAAGAAGTTAAGTACATAACAAAGTTACAGGATATGTCAGAAAAGAAAAACATGTAGAATGAATGAAAAAATGTAAAAACAATTAGTGGTAAAAAAAGTGCCGAAATGCATTGTCGCAACTAAGTAGAGTCCCCTGTTTGAACTCAGCAAGAGTTGCATTTCGATGTTGGAGTCAGACAGACGAACCCGTTTTTCCGTCAACAGACTACAGGCAGGGTCGCTGGCGCATCCCGTCCTCTTACACAAAATGTACCCGGAGGAACACGATATCAAGTGCCCGTTCTGCAAGAGCAAGGCAGGCACCCTGGCACACGTCATAGCCGAGTGCACTCACCTCAAGAACCCCCCCACCTTTTCCCCCCAACTTCCCCAACCCGAATCCCCGAGAGCGATGGGAGACCCCCGACCTGACGACCCAACTCGCGCTGGCAGTCAGGGGCCAGGAGCTGCTGGATGCATATGGGACCCGCGAAGAAGGTTCCACCCCATCTGGTGCCTGCGTGCACTAACCACTGAATGGGCTCTATTAAAGTTGATTCTCTCTCTCTCTCTCTCTCTCGTTTGGCAGTGTTGAAGAGCTGTTCAACGGAAGCACTTAAGGGTACTGACGTGTTGTACTTGAAGAAAAGTTGGTTCAGTCCCTCAAAATTCTTCATTTGCGACAGCGAGTAGTCAACTGGTACCAGGAGGTACCTCGAAGGCTCATCCTGTGCCTCGGCTGGAAGGGTTTGCTGCCCAAAGGAAAAGAAATCCTCGGGCGCGGATGAGGTGGCAAGATCTGCGCTGGATGGCTCGGTCACCGTAGCCAGCTCTGTCCTTATGTCGTTGGTCGCCTTGTCTCGCATAGACCTGTCTGGCATCCATGATAGCTTAAACCTTGGGATTAAGCAACTGACGACAACGAGCTCGCGCTTTCCTTTGAGGGGTCCAAACGTGCAATCCCGAACAATTCCCGGTGATCCGGTGATCCTGCAATCCCGGTGACCATTCGAATGATCTCACAGCGAGAGCAACTCTCTCGACAACAACGCACCCGCGGCTCGCACGTCTAATGCGGTAATTACCCCTGACAATATACGGTGGTTTCACAAGGTACCTGCAGCACCGCTCGGACGTGGAAACCTTTCCCCGGCAGGGAACAATCCTATCGGCCAGACGCGCATCCTGGCCTCCTCAGACAAACGATGAAAGGCGAAAGGAATTCTCGCGGCTGCGCTTCCCGTCGAACCCGTCGAATTAACCCGTCGAACGCCGCGTAATCTCAACCGGCATGAAAGCAAGCACAAGCTGCGGCCAGCTGCGTGGTTATTCTTCTGCCTTTGACCTTCGAGGAAGCATGTTCCGCTGAAGGGCGGGCAAATTGGGCAGTTTATAGGAACAGAAACACAAGAGCGACTTGCGGATTTTTGTACTCGAGCCTTGGCATTAAAAACAGCTAATTCCTAGCGATGTAACGTTTGCAGAAGGAACGCCGTTCCTGCCGTTCCTTCAAAGAACTAACGAGTTACCGTTACAGTTCCACCGACCCTTAATGGAACGGTGGCGTTGCTCCTTTCCTCCAAAAAGGAACTAGTTCCAGGAACGCCGTTCCGTACAACACTGTCCAGGAGTCACGCGAAACTGTTCAACCTCGGTCAGTGTAGCTCACGCTAAAAAATAACGGTTCGGATTTGGGTTCGATCAGTTCCGCTAAAAAACAAGGGAAGAAGAAATCCCGGAACAGCAACGGCGATCCAACTCTGGTTCCGGGCATAGTAAAAAAGATGATTGATTGTTGGTAATAATACCGCTATTGCACATCTTGTCCGGCCGTAAACAATGTTCACGCCTAAAAAACTAAGAGAGTATCGCGAAAACAGCGTTAACAGAATTAAACGCAATAAAATGCTGAATGATTCGATAATTTCGGTGCGTCAAGCCAGGCAAGAAGGCAGCAAAAAGGAAGACATCAAAGAGGTGACGCCATAATTCAGAGCAGGTGCGGACCACTTCGACTACAGGCTAAAGTAAAACGCAATCCCTCGCTATAACGCATTCGCTGCATTCGAACTTTCTCTTTATTCGAAGTATTTTACTGGCCACAACAGCATTGCAGGGACTACAAATTATAAATGCTTTCAATGAGGTAGCTCTTATAACGAAGTCAATATCCTGTCCCCACGACTTCATTATAAGGAGAGTTAAAGCACATTCAGACAGTGTAGGTCAGATAACTCTAGTCACGTCACAGTACACGAAACAAATTAAGGTGACTAATTAAACGCAAGGAGGAGCATGACTTCACATCTAAGGATTCGTTCCTTCCGTCTTCCGTCTTTCGATTCGCAAGAACAAGAGCCGAGGTAGCTGCTTGGCTTCATTCCAGGCGGAACACCAAACCATCACGCATCTGATGACTGCCAACTGCGAGGAGCGAACGAGTGAGAGACATCAAAAAGGTCTGTCTGTTTGAAAGAGAGTAAACGGCAATGAAAAAAACAAACAGCATCGAAACGACGTGTGGCTCGCCGAAAATATTTGGCCGCACAAGGAGCTGGGTGAATAAATAAAGAAACCATACAACTCGGGCTTCCACGTTTGCGGCGAAGGCGAGAAATAGCGCACGCAGGACGTACGTCGGTTTACCCGCCATCAATGGGGGATTAACTGTACAACAAAAAAGAAGGAGTTTAATTGCTGAGCGTAAACACGGCACTCTGTTAAGCGCGCTTCCACAGAGCCACCGCAGCTTCCGCGATATTTAACTTTACGCAGTGCTTCCTGTTTCACTCACAAAAGCGAAAACACCATCACGGCTGCTAATTGAAATTCCGAAACTCTTGGCTTCTTTTGCACGAAGTGCCCCGGTTTATACTACGTTCTTCATGCAGCCTCACTGCGGAGTCGTGTCTGATTGCAAGGTTAGCTGAATAAAGACAGGAAGGCATGAGGCGGGGTCGATATTAGTCCAGCAGTAATGAAAACCGAGCTAGTTGGTAGAGCTGCATACTTCGAACAGCGCTAACACGACGGGGACAAAGAAAGAAGGACGAAACACGAGCTGACCATCAATTAAGTTTATTTCAAAAAAAAAAAACGCATGCACGCCGACACTGCGCATTACCACATGTATGTGTATATGAGTATGTTTTTTTTTCTGAATAGGCTTATAGACAGCGCCTGTTTCGCCCTTTATTTGTCCCCGTCGTGCTAGCGCTGTTCGAGGCATGCGATATTAGTAAACTTTACGTGGATACCGTGTAAACTTACATGGCTAAACTTCCAGCGAACTTCTCCCCTCCCCAACCCCTTTGAACAGGGCTTATGTTCCGATTCAAAAACTGCGAGAAGCCGCCGGTTGGCATAGCCAGAACGTATGCACTCAACGCCAACGGAAGAGTTATTGGATGCTTTGCCCTCGGCTTCCGCCGTTCAAAAGGAAGTGCACTTGCTTACGAGCGGCACAGCGGAGCTACAAAAGACCAGAGCGGAGCGTGTTCTCGGGTTTCATGAGTCGCAAAATCGTGCGTGTGCGTTCAACGCATCTAGGAACGTTCCGCACGAGCGCTTCCCGCTAAGGCATTCCTTAATTAAACCTTATTTCGGTTTTTCAATAACATAAAAGCCCAGAAGATCGGGGACGAATAGGTACACACCAGAAAACATAATAATGAAGACGACGACCACAAGGGGGAAAAAAACAATAACATTTCGGCCTTGTTCACACGGGAGCCTTGTTCACACTCCACTGAATTAAAGCATAATTAATACCAGTACCTGACTAGGTCGCGAAGCCTTAGTTTGCATATCGGCGGCATTTCTGGATGCATGTTTATATCACAACATGAAACCGGAAAAAGAAAACTAAAGCAACATCATTTGAAAGAATACCACAATCTACACCAGGAACATAACACCAGAACAAAAAATACCGGGCCATCTCCACTAACGTGGGAGGGGCGAAGCATGCAGTGTATAAGTGTATTCTTGGCGACCTGGAGTTTTTGCCAACGGAGATGAAAGCTATGGGGTTTAGAGGTGCACATCTTTGCTGTAAAAGTCTGTTGTCCGTGAAGCACGAAGTTCTCTAGCGCGAGGCGTAAACGAGTGTCCCAGTGTTTTTTTAGTACGCTTTACGTTCTAACGTGAGGCGTAACCGAGTGTCTCGGTGTTTTAGTGCCGTGACTACATGAGGCGACGGTGACGACGACGACAGGAGACGCCAACAGCCCCAGCCCCTAGGGGGCTTCTGTAAGGCAGAATTGCCATAAATGGCAGAAATCAAGAGGAGCGAGGTGTAATTGAAGTAACCGAGACTAAATTAGTCATGCAGAGAAATATCGCAACAGGTATATGCACAACCCTCATCACTACGAGCCAAGACGCTTCCGCAGGACGGTCTTCGACAGACGAATTCAGGCCCTGCAGTTCTGCATACACCGAATGCGTAAACAGTGGATTATGCAGGTACGACGCGCAGACGCCTTCGTGTGTCTGCGGAAGTTAAGAGCCGCACGGTGCACGATCTTGAAGCAGATAAAAAAACGATGCCTTTCCGGCGCCAAGCCACGCACGAGCAGTGGGCGCATAACACCAGCTTCACTCTACCCCGTCCGGTCTATTGGCGGACAGGAAGGACAGTTGTTAGAGTTCCGGCACGGGAAGAGCTCGTCCGTATGCGCTGTGACAGCGAGGGACGAAAAAGGGCTAATAACCGCGTGAAAGCGAGGGCGCAGGGGAAGAAGCCTCACTGAGCGCAACGAAGTGTAAGCGGCGCGTCAGGCAATGATTAATAGCTGCTAGCCCGCCGGACTTCAGCGAGAAAGCTGATGCATCGCCGCCGCGTATACCGTCGGTTCCAGGAGGCTACGCGCATGCGCCAGGCACTGCATGGTGGAGATTACGGCGTCTCGTTCCGCAGGGCGAAACGTCCGACATACACAAACCCATTACTAATGGGCTAACGGTCAGCAGACATAACTGCCTCTGAAGACGACTATAGGCGAAAAAGGAAACTTTCGGGAGATAGATCTTTTACTTGATTGCGCTTTCCCTGTTCTAACTCGACACGCCTCGTCTACGTCATTCAGAATTATAGAACAACCACCTCTACTCTTCCCCATTGCTAATGCTGCCTTGTTTTCTGAAGACAAGCTGAAGAAAGACTAATAGGCGTGATTTGGAGGCAGCATTGACCGGCCTGTCGAACCCTACGGAACTAATATTGTTCAGGGAGTGAGTCGACGCATAAGGGCGCAACGAGAACACAAAAGCCAGTTTCTTTTTTGCACAGAAAATGCCCATAAGAAAAAAACAACACCAGACAAAAGAGAATGTTTTATGCCCCTGAGTTTGTGCATTTGTCTCCGCAAGTGAGCGTGTTAAAGTTCAAAACGAAGAAAAGAAAACAGTGCTGTGTTTATGTACCAGGTAAAACAAACATCGCAGTACGATCCATCTTTGCGTTCTCTGTACCAACAGTGCGAACAGCTGATTTACAAATTTACAAATTGCTACTCCGGAAAAGGCTGCCTTGTCTGAAGAGTGCATTGTTACTTTTAGGAAGACAAAAGGCAGCCCACCAAAACAAAGAAGCAGAGGAACGCAACGATCGGAAGCAGCCAGCAACGAAGGGGCAACGTGACTTCAAAATGAGGGCTGCGCCGTTCGATATACAATTGACGGCTCCGTGCTCCGCCCAAATCCGCTTCTTTCTCCGCTCCTTCCTTCCTTCCTCTTCTTCAAATTGCCGTCTTCAATGTTGCATTGTTACCTAAGGTTCTGATGCTGTGGAGGAGAACGTCGGAAAGCGACGGGCGAGGCGTTCGAGAGTGCGAGCGAAGACGCGCATCCCTTCAGATGCCGGGCGACATTACGGCGACGAACGCCGGAGACTTCTCTCTGCAGATGTTCCTCCCATTCCCGTCGCTGCTGGTGTCCCGCGTCCGAAACAACTACGCCATCCTCGTCGTCGAGATGGCAATTCAATGACCGTGTCCCCGTCCGTGCACGGCGCGCTGCAAGGCTATACGGCCACCTCTTCCCCTGTTTCACGTCAATCTTACATTCGTTCAGAAGTCTGCTTTCACTTGTTATCTTTGTGATGATTCTTTTCTTCCTGTGTGGAATGAAAGAAGAACAAAGATAAAACGACTGCTTCTGTCTCTATCGCTCGCTGACGAAGGTGTGAGCCCACGGACACGCAATTGCGTTGCTTTGCTTTTTCTTTCTCGTGAAAAAAAGAAGGTGAACGGAACACGACGCCGCCCTGAAGCTTGGCACACCAGTTGTCTTCACCCATGAGTGTGCCGGGGCCCTTCTTGGTCTTGCAAAGGTTATGCAAGTCCCTACTATGAACTATGTTAATAGTGCCATAATGTCAAGCAATTTGCGCACGCCGCTAACGTTGCCCACGCAATTCAGTGTCTGCCTTTTGAAGCTGACTTCTATGCTCATGGATGTCATGTTGTCTAATGAGTTGTTCTTGCAGCTAAAAGTCGCGCTAGCGTTTATATGCCGCCTTTTGTGTGTCTGGCCTTTTTGCATAGCTCGCATGTATTTATGTATTTCAGAAACCGAAGTATGTGCTACGAAGAAAAAACTCTCAAGTCATGCAGCGAAGCCACAGCAAGGTATGGCAAAAAACGTTGAATGAGAGAGAGAGAGAGAGAGAGAGGAGAGAGAGAGAGAGAGAGAGAGAGAGAGAGAGAGAGAGAGAGAGAGAGAGAGAGAGAGAGAGAGAGAGAGAGGAGAGAGAGAGAGAGAGAGAGAGAGAGAGAGAGAGAGAGACCCCTCCTGTCCGCGGTCTGCCAATACCGATCTCGCTTGCTGTGCATGGCACCTCTGAGAGCAAGAAACATGAATGAGACAGGGTAAAATACAGGGTAAGCCCGATGGGACACCCGACTTTTAGCAACGAAGCCCGGCAGGAATAATAGGGATCGACCGTCAGTGTCATCATTAGATGCTGATTTTCCACTGAAATGAATGAACATACGACCTGATGCAGGTTCGTTTCAGGTGCGCGGAGAAGCCTCATTTGGTTAATTTGCGTCACTAGGGCGGTGACGCACGACTGGCGCACCTGTGGGAAGCCAGACGCAGCCTCACCAAGCGCTGGAAACGGTAGCGACATAATAGGAAATTGCGGAAGAAGATTAATGAAATTGGCAGGAAAGCAGCTGAGTATGCCGCCGAGCTGTGTAAAGAGAGTTGGCTCAGCCTCTGTGACGGTCTGCGGGGTACACTCTCTACCCGCAAGACTTGGCAATTGCTCCGCATCTCATAGACCCACTGGCCAGCAAAAGCGCCACCAACAGAAGTATGGCGCGCACATTAAACAACTACGCAGTAGATGCGAAAAATCTAATGGAAGACCTCAAAGACAGATATACCTGAATACGTAGAAGAGTGTGGAGCCACCTGGGCCGTACAGAGGCTCCTCTAATGAGGTCTTGGACAGGCCTTTCACCGACTCTGAATTACAAACAGGCCATTTCTGAATGTAATAGACGCAGTTCCCCAGGGCCGGACACTATTACTTACAGACTCCTCAACAACCTGAGCGACAAATCCAGAAAAGAGCTCCTTGGACACATGAACAGTGCCTGGGAAAGCGGCGTGTTGCCAGGCAGCTGGAAGGAGGCGGAAGTCAGGTTCATCCCAAAGTCTGGGAAGTCACCACACATAGATAACTTAAGGCATATCTCCCTCACGTCCTACGTGGGCAAGGTTATGGAAAGAATGGTATTGAATAGGCTACAAAAATATCTGGACAGCACTGATCAGATGCCGGACTCTATGTTCGGATTTCGGAGGCACTTAAGCCCGCAGAACGTACTGCTGCAAATGAAGGAAGAGGTCATGAAACAAGCCACCAAGCAATCGCGTAGAGCCATCTTAGCGCTCGACCTCAAGGGAGCGTTTGACAACGTCTCCCACGCTAGCATCCTAGCGAACCTACAGGCAACAGGCTGCGAAGACGGGAATACATCTATGTACGGGATTTCCTGACAGGCCGCAGTACTCGAATCAAGGTGGGGGGATAGAGTTATCTCCACCCATAGTGTTGGGAAGTAAGTGGACCCCACAGGGATCCGTCCTGTCACCTCTTCTCTTAATATGGCACTATTAGGCCTGCCCAAGGCGCTCGGAGTAGTCGATGGTTTGGGGCATGCGCTCTACGCCGACGACATTTCGCTCTGGACGACGAAGGCGGGCTCGTTAGGGCGGATTCAAGAGACCGCTGCAAGCAGGCGCAGATGTGGTTGGTAAATACGCGAAGTAGTGTGGACTGCGATGTTCGCCTCAAAAATCTGAACTGGTGGTTTTCCGCCCTCGGAGACACAGAAGGAAGACGTGAATGTGGTCCTAAAGGGCGAAGACATCGTTCCAGGACCCAGTGCTAAGATTCTGGGGCTCACCATCCAGGTAGACAACAAGGCCACTACGTCTGTGCGCAAGCTTAAGCACTCCTCAGGACAGATCCTGCACATGCTTCGGCGGGTAGAAACAAGGTGGAGAGGACTGAAGGAGAACGACTCCCTGAGGCTGGTACAAGCCTTTGTGGTGTCAAGAATAACGTACGCCACACCTTACATCCTGATGAAGAAGGGAGAAAAGAGCCAGTGGACACACTAATACGCAAGGCAGTGAAATAAGCCATCGGAGTTCCCATGAGTGCGTCGACGGACAAGCTCCTCCAAATGGCTCTACACAATACAGTGGACGAGCTGGTTGAGGGCCACCTATCCAGCCAAAAAACAGAGGCTGAGTCACACTACGGCGGGCCACCGTGTCCTGGGAGTAATACTAAAAAATTGAACGCCCTAGTTTGCCAAGATACAAAACAACTGGACCTAACATTTTGTAAATTTAAGACAGGCCACGCTTTTTATTTTAATTCTAAAAAGTTTCCTTCCTCATGTAGTCACCGTGTGACGGTGCAAACCGACCCAATCACGCAATGGCAGCGGTCGCCAGGATCCTCACAAAGTAGTATACGCTACGGCAAAGATGTGAGCAGAGAAAGGGACTCACGGAGATTCGTGATGGGAATTATGAAGGGAAAGGGAAGAGCGCATAAAACAAAAGGAATCAAATCCCTTTTCATCTAGCGAGAAAGATGGCCGAAGCGCGAAGCTTCTCTGAGCGAAATTCAGCAAGCGGGAGTTCGCGATTGATTTGATTGAATGCGATTTATTTAGAAGTTAGAGTAGCTTAGAGCAAATCCAAACTGCATCGACCGTCTCGGTATGATGCAGTCCGGTAGACGCCGGATTCGTAACGCGATGGACTAGGTTTTATTCTGATCACGAGAAGCATTTTAAGAGCGGAGGTGTTTAGCGCGCCGGTATGTTGCCCAACGCGAACCGAAAAAAAACTTCGCCGCCTGCAAAGGGTGCACCACCGCAAATAGGGTATTATAACAGCGAAGCCGGCTCTTGCGCCTGCTTCAGTGTGAGCACAAGTGAAAGTGTGTTCGTTCGTTCGTTCGTTCCTTCCTTCCTTCCTTCGCTCGTTCGTTCGCTCGCTCGCTCGCCCGTTCATTCCTTCCTTCCTTCCTTACTTACATTCCTTCCATCCTTCCTTCCTTACAGTGAGCTTGGTCCCGCGGCGTGCTAACGCGGTCCACTATGTGAGATATGTCAAAAACTGCAGACAAAACGACCCGGGCCTGCAGTCATAAAAGGCTTTCAGCGGAAAGTTTGGAAGTCCATGTGAGGCGCAACCGCCGGGTCTCCGACGAAGGGAGAGGGGCGGCCAGCTCTAATGCTTCTCCAGCCTTCCACCACTAGTGCAAGCTGCGCCATTTTTTTTTTCATCATCGTCATCATCATCATCATCACCTGCCCTCTATTTGTGTAAAGTTGGCTTTCGTGCGACACCGCCATCAGTGAGACCACGAAAGCTTCGCTTTGGAAAGTGTTAGCCCGGCCCCTCCTCCCCCTTCCCCACTTCAACCCTCCTTGCGCTGCTTGAAATGGAAGTGAATAGGAGGAAGAACTCAGTAGGTGCCATACGTCTGCCGATTTGGAGTGCTTGAAGCGGGCACGCGTGTCTGTCAGTAGGGTTCACTTTTACGTGTGAAGCGTGTTTTAGGTGCACTTTAAGAACTGCAATTAGTTGCCACGTGACCCACACTGCTCTTTTTGTTTCTGCCCTATGTAAGCCATGTGAAGTCGCTTAGACGAGACAAGCGTCAGTGTTATTTGGGTTGGGTCAATACAACCACCCCTGCAGAAGGCAGAATTTACTCGCCTTTTCGTCATCTACTAATCAATGAGCTTCCGCTCGGACAACGAAGCGCTTTCAGCCGTGCTAATTGACCTGCGATACCCGTGCCGTCATTTGCCTGATTATGCCTTTTCATGTATCCGTCTCTTGGCTTCCTGGGACTCGTTGGAACACGTTCACAGGTGCAACACACGAGATAGAGAGCAAGAGAAGAAAAAAATCTGTACTTTTGGTTTCTTTGTTTTTGTCTGCTCAAATCAGTTCTGAGCAGCTCCAAGCAGCTCCGTATTTTATTTGGCGATAGAACATCTATGGCGGGAGCAGTTTTGGGCTGCCTGAGGCTGCTTAGAGCTGCTCTCAGCAGGCAAAAAAAATAGACC
>NW_027526460.1:111627425-111652500 GCF_048455015.1 Haemaphysalis longicornis
GCCTTTTTAGATGCAGAGCATCTGATTCACTCGCCTTATCCCTCCGGCGCGTCGTCGTCGTTGTCGTCGGCGTTGTTCACCCCTCCCCCATTCTCCTCGCCGCGCCAGCTGCGCTCTCCGCCGCTCACCCCCTCTCCTCTCCGATAGCGAACACTCTCGAGTGGCATTGGATTGGATTGGCTTGGATTGGATTGGCTTGGCTTGGCTTCGATTGGATTGGATTTGGATTGGATTGGATTAAAGTGGATTGTGTTGGATTGTGTTGCGTCATAGCCGCGGCACGTTGCGTCATAGCCGCGGCAGACGCGCTGGGGCCGGCGCATGTGCAGTACTCTCACTTCCGCGGTTTCCTCTAATTCGGGCGCGCTGCGCATATAACCGGTGTGCCGTTCTCCGGCGAAGCAACATCCACGCTTGACTCAAACACCTAGAGTCCACACCGCTTTACAAGTACTACGCCAACGTCGTCATCGACTGGGACCGGCTTACGCAGTCCCCTCAACGTTATGCGCGCTATAAAACGCGGTCCCTTCGCCGCTCCGCCTATGCGTCGCATCTACACAGGGATTCCCGCGAGGGGAGGTGGGAGTTTTTTTTCGACGAAGTTTCTTCCCGGACTGCGTCGATGGGGACACGGGTTCAGGGTATGGGGAGTGCTTTCAGCTGGCATTATTTCTGAGGTTAGACGAGTAGAACCTGTTGCGGGCAAAGACGGGCCGAAGCGCCGGTGCGGTTATCGCTCGGAAGTAATGACCGGAGGCCTTTCGCTACATCGCTCGTTAGAGAAAAAGTGCTGGCTTCTTCAGCATTTAAGGATAAAAGGCAGGCTGCAGTCATGGACTTTCTCATGCCATTACAGTCAAGTCCACCTATAACGACACCGTTTATAACAATATATCGGATATAACGATGAACAGCTATGGCACTGTCAACCTTTGTATTCTTTCTATGGTGAAATAAACCGCTTATTACAATGCTCCAGTGCACGTAACGGATATAACGATTGAATCCGGTGATATTGTGCGCCAAAAGTGCAACAGTGACACCTCTAATGACGCGGTGGCACAGCCTACTAAGGTAGTGTCTTCGTAGGAGTCCCAATGCGTGACACAGTCCCTCCGGGACTTTGTTTCCCCCAAGGACATTTACCTCAGCTAGGTGAAGCACCTGTAGACGCTCTAGGAAAAGATTTGCGCTAGCTTCACAAGCGGCACTGCGATTTCTCCGCTCTCTCCCCCGCGCAGCCCTCGGCGGAGGATGACTGGCGGCCGAGCAAGCAGTGCGGAAAGGTGTCGTGCCCAGTGGAGGAGGCTCGTCTGCCGAGTGAGCTGGCCGTTGTTATGCGGCCGACATAATCGGGACGTCTGGTGGCGTGACGTCACGTTCATCACTGGCTTAGTACGGTGACGTCGTCCCGGGCCCCGACGTGGCATCCGTTTTGCGTACTTGGCGAGCGAAGATCGTCGTTTGTTTCCGCTCGTTCCTCGCGGTGGCCTTACCAGCAGCGGTGGCCTTACAAGCGACGTTGCTACGTAATGTGCGCACCGTTGTCCATGACGGTCTGCTTTTAAATGAAACTGTTGACTGCCGTCTACATCCTGTCAGTTCAAGTATGTGCATACAGTTGTCGTGAAAATGGCTGTAATCCACAATTGGAAATGCTGAATACGTAATAACCTAGATTATTGGAGCGATTGCCTATTTTTTGCTTTCTTGGTTTGTTTTCGCGATCAACTGCTGTGTGGTTCACCTGTATAGTTTTATTGGATCCCCTGCTATACCAAACGCTAGTTTGTTATCTCATTGTAGCAATGTGGTTCAGTTTAACAACATAACGCACCGTCCACAAATCACTTGTACTCACAGACCAGCGAAGAGTATTCCGTGCTGTGCCGAACAATACCCTCCCTTGCTCCACTATAATACACCTCTTTCACCCTGCAAAATTTTGTCCCCTCAAAAAACACAAAGTGGAGCTGTTGCCATACAGTAACACTAGATCCCCGCCCAACATCCGCTTTTCTACCGAGCTTTGGAAGAGAGCCTTCGCCAGGTCCGGCCTCGAAGGTAAGCTATGCCTGGAGCTTTCTCAGATTGAATAAAACGTTTAATGAGGCAAAATCTCTAGGTGTGTCCTCCAACAAGAAAAGTGACCGTAGTCGTCGTTTTCCTTGGTGTCAACACGAATGGTACTACCAACATGACCGCTGTTGTAAAGAGAAAATAAATAAAAACATACCTCTTGGTTCAATGCGGGACTCTAGCCAGGCTCGCGAGAGCAGCATACAAGTAATTTAAGCACTGCGCTAATCCTGCACCGCGCCAGAGGGTGGCAAATAAGAATAATCCCTATTTGTGCCCCGTGGCAGGCGAAGGCGACGGCACGCAAGTATAGCGTTTTGTCTGTGGGGAACGCGGAGGAGAAAGATGGACGGAAGGGTCGGAAGGTAACCCATGTGTACAGACCGGTTTGCTACCCTGCAGTGTAGGAGTGGGGTCTAGGGGATAAAAGAGAAGGCACGGTAAGAGGAAGAGGTAAGAACCATCCGTATGAATTTCGCCTAGTTTTGACTGTCGGAGTAATTCGCGTCAATACACGAAGAAACGAAAGCGAAGAAAGAGACGCATAACGATACAGCAGTGGAGAACTCTTTGATAACAGCTGGATTTCGTCTTCAAATCCCGTAAACAGACTTAAGTGCCCGAAGAATTTCTCTTCCTCCCTCACCCAGCTCTTTGTCTCTGTCCCCAAATTGGTGGCATGAAACACATCCTAAAACTTAGTTAAAAAATGCCAGGAATAAAAAAGAGCAACACACAGAAAGCTAACTCCCCGAAATGTGCGCTTGTTTTGCAGAAATTCTTACTTCCAGCAACTACTCTGAGCCGATTCTTGGTTGCTGCGTGCAGTGGTCAAAGGAAATGGGACTTTATAAACGAGCAGTCGAGGGGATAGAAGATGAAATATGTGTGTGAGCGGAGTTCTAGCGATGTTCCAAGCCGTTGTAGTAGTTTGGGACTGGAAGATTAATCTTTTGAATCGACGAGAGCGTGGTATTTCAGGGAACTTTACTGGGCAACAGAACAGAAGAATACGCCGAAGAACAACTCATTCCGCTCTTAGTCCGAAGTCGCCCCTCGCGTACTACCATGTTTTCCCGAGTCCCGATCACTTGGGGAAAAACCCGCTCGAAGCCGCCTACGCCGGAGCCAGAGAGGTGCTCAGTAACAGCCGGCGTCTCTGCGGCTTACCCGCGGCCGCCCTTGGACAGTGATCTGTTTTGGGGTCAGCGTAGAGGTTTCCGTCGCGCAGCACGTGCACCCCGTCCCTTCACCCTTTTTAACACGAAAGTGTTTTATTCCTGGATACGCAGAGATTTCACTGACCTCATATCCGTCACAGAAATGACGGCAGTACAACGAAGCAAGCGGCCTGCAGAGGGTGCACCCCAGCAAACAGAGGCTTCTTGCGGGGAAGCAACCTTTAGTACTAAAGAGTAGTACTAAAGCACTCCCAGGGCAGTGCTTTGCTTTTTGAGGCTAGAGCAGGTTGCCTGCGAACTAAGAGTTTTGTGTGGAAGTATTCACATAATGATGGGGTATGCGGGGTCTGCGGAAAAGAAACAAACTATGCGGCACATAGTGTTATAATGGGAGGGTATCCATCCAAATCTACATGAAGGGAATATTGGGCTTCCAGAAGCCCTAGATTTAAGGGTATCACAGAGGAAGTTAACTTCAAGGCTGTCGAGGGGACGAAAAGAAGAGAGGGGAATATTGCCTAGGACCGTTACCACCTGTAACAGGGAAAAAAAGTATTTTGTGCCTAATAAGCTTTTGTGCCTGCCCTAAGCAGCGCTAGTATTAAACCAAGAGTGTAAAACATGGTTATATTAGTCCTTTTTGGTAAGATGACATGTCATCACCCCGCTTCAAAGGGGAAACCAATAGCAATCATCATCATCATCATCAGTACGCTATACTTCGGATTGTTCGTTTTCGGATGTTATATTTTAACACGAAAATGTTTGATGTCGGCATACACCAAGATTTCACTGACGTCACATCCGTCACGAAAATGACGCCAGTACACCTTCGCCGAAGTGACCCGCCAGCAGGACGTCGCTCGCCAAGCACACCCACAAGACAACTGCCGACCCGCCAATTACGCCCAGCTTCAGATTTCGCTGGACATTTCACTTTCGTGTGTTACCGATTCCTATGACAAAGGAATCAACCACAGTTTTTTTTTTTGTCACCTCTTTCCTCCTCCCTTTTTTGTAGCCTATCCTCTTAAAGTGCGAAGGAACAGCGAATAATAAAAAAAGGAACCAAGATATTGGAGAAAAAAATGCTTGGAGCATATCAGCCGATTTTAGCCGTGAGGGTCGTATGCAGCGCCGTCATCAAAATAACTAGGTCCCACTAGTGCGGTCTGTGCAGATGACCAGAGTGCAGGTGACGTTTCTTCTCTCTCTCTCTCTCTCTCTCTCTCTTCGTTTCTGGATAAACGACTTCGGCTGCCACGACGATGGCGCCGCGCGCAAGGAGGTTCTACAACCTCCTTGGCTACACGTTACAATGTTAACGAGGGGGAGTTTCAATGATGCACGGTGCGATTGTTTTATGAATTCTTGTTTAGCCGGGCGAAGCATCAAAGCTCTAGATCCGAGTGAGTGAGTGAAAAACGTTTAACTGATCTGGTGAAGTGGGAGTGGTTCCCTATTCCATGTGATGCCATGTAATGTGTGGGCAGCCTTCGCTCTGGAGGCCAAAAGTGTCTGGACATCCAGATCGCTGCTGGTCACCAGGTTCTCCCACCGCTCAGGGGTGGGAAGGGGGAATGGAGAAGGGGGAGGTTGGGGTTGTGCTTGCACTCTCATATTATATCAGGAAGACTGCCGGGTTGTGAACAGCACTTGCATTCGGCAGGAGATTGCGTAGGGAACATACAATAGAGGCGGACTGGCTGAGGTAAGGTATTGCTCTACAGTCGGCGAAGTAGTCATTCTTCTTCTGTAGAGAGTTTAGGATGTGGAGGAGGAAAGTGCTGTCCTTAGGACCGCTAATATTGAGTCATATTATCTTGAAAAGTAACTAGCGGGACGGACGGCGCAGTGTCCTCAGTAGCCTGGAGGGACAAGGCGCAGGCTTGATGGTGAGCAAAGTTTTTGCCCGTCAGTAAGGAATGGGAGTCCAGCTTTCCGGCAGGTTTGATGCTGCGACAGTAGTTTCAAAGTTGAGCGGGCCATCCTCCCTGGCTAGGAAGCTTCGGCAGGCTGCTTGGGACTCTGTGATGATGACGAGGTTCTTCGTACGAATGAGGGCTAATGCGATGGCGAACTCTTCGGCAATCCATGTTGACAACGACTAGATTGTTGCAGAAGTTACGAAGGAGGTCTTGGTAATGACCATTGCTAATTTTTGCTGTCCAGTAGGGTAGGTGCTAGCGTCCGTATAGGAGACGTCTGCACACTTTCCATAGATGGTGTCGTGCGCTTGGCTTCGCGCTTTTCGGCGGCGGGGATGTAGGTCCGGGTGCATACTCTTTGGCAACGGGCGAACCCGGATAATACTCCTCCAGAGATGAGGGAGCGGCTGAGAGGCAGTGGACCGACATGGGACGTGAAGCCCTTTCAGGAGGGCCATGCCCGAAGGTATTTGGGTGAGAAGGAGACGCTGACTAGATAAATGATCTTCAATAAGTTGTGACACCGTGTTGTGGAGGCCCAGTTGTAAAGGACGGGCCGTGGTTGTGTTCATAGAAAGGTTCAGTACTTGTTTGAATGCGTTGCGTGTAAGCCGTGGTCAATGGTGTCCGTGTCACGTTTGGTGAGGATAACGTAGGGTGTGACATACGTGACATATCTGAAATAAAAAGAGCTTGGACCAGTCGGACCATATCTTTTTCCATCATGCCATGGTGGCATTTAGAAACGCGTCGATGCATTTGGCAAACTTGGTTAAAACTTAAAACACTTGAAAAGTTTAGATGAAGTTTCATTGTTGCGTGTATTGGCATGCATGGTGAGGCCTAAAATCTTAGGTGAGGAGCTGGGAGCAATAGTATGGCCATCGAAATGGATACATACTACTTCTTCCTGTAGAGCAAGTGGGTGTGTACGGATGATGACGGGTTCAGGTTTTTTTTTTTTTTGGAGGGGGGCATTGAAGTCTCCCGGAGGAGGTATAGGTGTGAACGATGTCGGTAGCCTGTTATGTTTAAGATGGAGTCTCTGTCTGTACACTCGCCAGCGGGTGAGGAAGCTGAAAACGGACCAGAATAAATTTCTACGTGGCTAGCTATCAAGTGGGGACAGCCATTCTTGGAAAACGATGCCGTTCGGCTCGGTGAGCGCTGCTGCCGTTGTGTGTAGCGCGTAGCAGTATGTAGTACGGAAGCGAGTCCAGTCGCGTCAGTTGCATCATGTAGGACTCGGCGGCGGCATAATCGAGGAAGCCAGTCGTCAGTAATACGTCGTCGGCAAGGTTGCCGCATCGGAGAAGACGACGGGTGGCCGGTCTTTAATCTCGGCGCACCTACCCGGAAGTGTGGAGTTTTGAGTCCGAGCTGTACTATTTCCGTCCTTGTCCAGCCCGCTATATAATCACATTATTCCCAGCGGGGCGGTGAGAAAAAAAAAAGAACGAAATGAACTCGAGCCTGTAATAAGTTCAGCAGCCTTTGATATTTGTGTTGGAACTGGCTGCGTAAACGTTTCTAGTTAACTTAAATCCGAGACAACTACGTTTAAATGTGTAGCCGGGAAAAAAAAGGATTTGATTTTTTTTCTAACGTCTCAGTCTTGATGGCCGCTGCACCTGTATTCTCTATTTTGAAGAGAAGAATTGCGGGGTTATTCACTGGCACCTCTAGGCGCGGGTTCTAAGAAAATATTATTACCTGCCACTGGACTTGGACACAGAACTTGGCGCCACTGTGGAGGAAAGGGGATCGGAGGGTCGGGCCGATTTCACTTCCAACTCACTTCCAACATCCAATGCGTGACGAGACGCAGCGGCTGCTGTCGAGACTGCGCGTGTAATAACTGAGCACAAGTCTCTCTCTGGTGACGCCCACGCTTCGAGGAAATCATTTGGGATCCTCCCTCGTTTTCTTTTTGTTTATTTTGCCCGTATTTTTTTTCCGCTCTTCTCCCATTCGCCGTCTTCGGGCAACACCAACGACGAGACGCCCAGCGGGAATCCGCATTTGAATGGAAAAGCTGAAAAGGGGGGGCCCAGAGAAATGAGGTGCTGAAATAACGTTCGCGGGTTATTAATCACTCCAATTTAGAGGCTGCTCATCGCTCGCCTTCTCTCCTTCTGAAAGCCCCCTCTTCCTGTTTCCCTCGCGCGGGCACCCTAGGAAAGCAGCACCTCGTTCCATGTGTTCTCTCTCTCTCTCTCTATATATATATATATATATATATATATATATACAGTCGAATCCACTTATAACGATACCGCTTATAACAATATATCGGATATAATGATGGACAACGATTGCACCGTCCAATTTTGTATGCTTTCTATGGTAAAATAACCCGCTTATTACGATGCTCCCGAGCCGCGATATCGTAAAAACAAGCTCTCGTAAAAACAATGGAGGACCAAGACGTGGCCCTATTGAACGAACCAGGGATTCCAACGCGAAGAGGGAACAGCGTAGCAAGAGACACTACACCCGACCTGTCGTGGCTGAGTGGGTCGCTCGACGTCACATGGAAGTGCGAGGACGAAGACCTGGGATCAGACCACAGCATCATCACCATCACGATACGGGGACCCAACTTCCAAGCCAAGTTAGGAAAAGTACGAATCACTGATTGGGACAAGATGCGAAAATACACCCAGCAAGGGGATGTCGAGGAGGAACCCGACGACAGAATAGCAGAAGGACAGTCATACAAGGAGTGGGCCGACAAACAGAAGCAGGCACTTGAGAAGTTCACGCAAACAATCACGACGACAACGCAGACGCCTTTTGTCGACACCAGACTCATTCGCATGTGGGCAGCCCGACACTCGTTAACCAAAAGGTGGAAGCGGCAGAAGCGCAACAGAAAGCTAGCCCGCCGCATAGCCCTACTAAACACGCAAATATCCGAATATGCAGCAAAGCTTAGCAAAGAAAATTGGCTGAAACTATGCGACAGTCTTCAAGGCCAACTCTCAGTGGGGAAGACATGGAGGCTGTTAAGATACCTCATCGACCCTACAGGAAGTAAAACAGCAACCAACCGTACGTTGACGAAGGTGCTAAATACGTACGATGTTGATGGCAGCAGACTACTCAAGGCTTTAGCAGACAAATATCTCCAAACGGAAAAAGTACAGTACCCAACCCCGGAGGGATATGAAGGACCCGAAAATGAAGACCTGGACAGGCCATTCAGCATCTCGGAGCTCTGGCTAGCTATCGACGAGAGCAATAAGAAGAGCGCCCCAGGAAAGGACGCTATAACATACAAACTCCTGACCAACATGAGCGGTAAGACGGCGCAGACTCTCCTAGAGCATATTAACAACGCATGGGAGAGCTCGCAGCTACCGCCGGAATGGAAGGAGGCGGAAGTCCGCTTTATCCCCAAGCCCGGCAAGGCCCCTTCCATAGAAAACATGCGCCCAATCTCGATCACCTCTTGCGTTGGAAAAGTGATGGAGAGGATGGTCCTGCGCAGACTACAAGCCCACTTGGAGGAAACGGGACAAATGCCTGGAACCATGTTCGGCTTTCGGAAGCACTTTTCCACGCAAGATGTCATGCTCCAACTACAGGAATTGGTCATCAAGAAGGCTACCCGAAACAGCCCAAGGGCAATCTTAGCCCTCGACCTGAAAGGGGCATTCGACAACGTCACCCACGCCAGCATACTTACAAACCTGAACAAGACGAGGTGCGGACAACGGGCCTACGGTTATGTCAAGAACTTTCTCGCCGCAAGAACGGCTAGCATCGCGGTTGGCAGCGAAAGGTCGGACCCTATTAAGCTTGGGGAGCAGGGCACCCCGCAGGGGGCAGTTCTATCACCCCTGCTCTTTAATTTGGCGCTCCTACCGTTGCCCCGCATGCTCGAGCAGATAGAGGGCATAGGACATGCCTTCTATGCAGACGACATCACGATATGGACTGAGCGAGCCGGATCGGATGGGTGGATTGAAGAAACCCTCCAGCTGGCAGCGTCCACAGTCCACGACTATGCCAAGTCATGCGGTCTGAGCTGTGCACCACAGAAGTCTGAGCTCCTGGTGGTCCTGCCTGGAAAACCCAAAAATACCCCGCCACCAACCATTTCAGTCACAATAGATGGTACGGTGATCAAACCAACAGAGCAATGCCGGATCCTCGGTCTCCTCCTGCAAAACAACGGCAAGGCGCATGCTGCAGTAGGCAAAATTAAGAACAGCGCAGACAAAATTCTATCCATGCTCCGTCGGGTGGCTAACAGGAACAGAGGCCTGAAGGAGGACGACGCCATCCGACTGGTACAAGCCTTCATAATCTCGAGAATTACATATTCGGTCCCCTACCTCAGTCTCACCAAAACGCAGAAGAATACTATAGACACGATTATCCGCAAGGCAACGAAACAGGCCCTAGGCATACCTATTTATTCGTCAACCAACCGGTTGCAAGCCATGGGCTTACATAACACGGTCGATGAGTTGACAGAGGCCCATCTCTCTAGTCAGCGCGTCCGACTAAGCCAAACAGCCCACGGACGCGTAATACTCACCAAAATAGGATGGCGCATAGAGCCAATGCCTACAACAACGCCCCTGACCGAGAAATGGAAAGAGGTCATACACACAAAGCCCCTTCCCTGTAACATGACCCCTGGGAAGGACGATGGCAGGAGGGAAGCAAGATCACTAACCGTTTCCAAGCAACTAGACGGACACCCAGGAGTCCTCTACACCGACTCCTCACTACAGAAAGGCAGCGACCGCGCGGCAGCAGTCGTGACTGACAGGGAGCGGCTTGTTACCAGCGCCGCAATTAAGACCAAAGACCCAACGACGGCGGAGGAAGTGGCCATAGCCCTAGCACTCGTTCAACCGGGGGCAGAGGTAGTGGTCACAGACTCCAAAAGAGCGTACGGCAACTACCGGAGGGGGACGATCTCCTCAGTGGCGGCTGCAATCATCTCCAAAAAACGAGCACCGGAGAGAGCCATAGAGCTCACGTGGGTGCCCGCCCACTCAAAGGTAGCCGGCAACACCATCGCCGACTACCACGCCCGAGCAATGACCCTCCGGGCAGGGCACGACGCAGACACCCCAACCCCGGTGCTCACGTACAGAGATATAACGAGATCATATCGAGAAGAGCGGTGCACCCTCCCTGAGCCACACCGCACCCTGACGAGGGACCAGCAAACAATACTCAGGAGACTACAGGCAGGGTCGCTCACGCACCCCGTCCTGTTACATAGAATGTATCCCGAGAAAGAAGAGGACACGTGTCCATTCTGCAACAACAGCACTGGCACTCTTGCACACATAATCGCAGAGTGCACTAAACCCCAGGCACCCCTACCCCCCACCCCCCTCCCACACTCCACGAGCGATGGGAGACCTTGCTGGCCAGCCCCGCCCTGCAGACTCAACTTGCGCTAGCGGCCAGGGGCCAGGAGCTGCTGGCCACATACGGGTCCCGAGAACAGGGAACCGCCCCGTCCGGCACTTAAAGGTGCCGCCGTCTTTTCGGGCTCCAATAAAGTCTACTACTACTCGAGAGGCAAATGAGTAGCATTGGGGAGAGGACAGTACCCTGTGGGACTCCAGCTGTTCACACTCGCTGAGAGGCGGCGGAAATCAAACGGCTCCACCACCCAGGACCCACCACGTGGGAGTTAGCGAATCTCTGGCTCGTGCTATTGCTTGTATTCACTGGCGAGGCGCGCATGCAGGCAACCGTGTGAGTGCACCGTTACTGGTTTTGTCGGGCTCCGCGGAATGGCAGTACTTGTCCGTGCTAAGCAGATAACTTTGTTGCACGTTACAAACTCTACCTCACCGAACGCAAAGTATTGCCTCGAGTCCAATGTGAGTGCGATTAATAACATCTCTGTTGACCCCACCATTGAGAATCGGGTTGAAATGGAGCAGACGACGCAGGCCGGTGTTTTTTTTTTCGGCGTGCGGGCGCAGTGGCCCAAGCCGCGCCATGACCGTGGTGCATCGACCATGCCTGTGACCGTTTCCAGTGTTTCCAAGCAAAAAATTTGACAGCTAAGCTTTTCAACGAATACCACCTATAGCGAGCTTTTTCCCTCGCAGGATTGTGTAAGTGTATTCGCGAGATCATTTTCTATAAGTAATTGCCGCAGGGATGAGCAAAATATTTCGGGATTGACAATTGCAAAGCTGGCTTACTGCTTGCTTTGGGAAGAATAGTGCACTAAAATGATTGTCCGAAGAAATTTTCGTCTAGCGGTCAGAGGAGACTGCGGTAGCCACACACACACACACGCATAGTATCAACGCTTTCATGAAGCCGACAACTTGTTCATTAGTTTTACCCGGACAACTTAACAGCTTTGACTGTTCTACTCAAAGGTTTATTCCCCCTCATTCTCCATACAGTGAAAAATAAAAGCCAATGGGAAAGCTGTTCAGTGGTTTCTTTAGGAATGCTTTGTCTTCCGGCGCTTACGTTTGCAGCAGTGAAAACAATAGTATAACGTAACCCATGTAAATATATAGGGCAGAGATTAGGAGTGACACTTTGTTTTTCGTGTTGGTCAGACAGATCGCTGGGCTCGTTAGACAACACAACATGCCTTCAACAATTGTCAGTGTACGTAAAATGGTAGTGCACTTAAGTTCCTTCAAAAACTTCGAAATTAAGTTGGACCTGTGGACGAAGCCTGACAGCATCCACAATTTAGGTATAGGATATGGGCAGGCCCGTTTCACGGCAGCAATCGGGCGCTGCACAGGCGGCCGTCTAATTGCTCACGCGCAGACAGCTCGTGCAGAGCATCCGGTCACCCGGTCACATCGACCAACGCACATAGACGTCCCCGAACGGAACCGGCCCAGTCGTTCCTGAAAGTTTTAAAGACGATAGTCTTTCTTGGGCTACTTAAACCCAGTAATTTTGGTCTGTCTGCATGTCTGTCTGTCCGTCTGTCTGTCTGTCTGTGACTCGATTCAGCCACCCGGCCAAAGGAAAATTAATATTGCGCAATAGTCTTATATACTCACAGTCACATGTAAACGTGTAAGCCCGGTTTATATGTTCATACTTGTCAACTTTGTTGAACAAGAACAAGACATTACGCAAATTCAAGACAGGAAATTAGTACACAAGGGATATTTACAGTGTTTCTTTATTAAAAAATTCGTGGATGCTTGGTTTTTCGATAGCGAATGATATTCTACATCTACTGCAGAAAACCGCCGCCTCCTGGCGGCATATGAAAAATCACGCGGCAACAGCAACGAAATGTTCCACTAGCTAGGTTCCACGTTCTGCTTGGAACGCACGTGGAGCACGGCCACGTGGCTCTATAAACGTTCTAGTCGGCCGTCTCCATTCACGCGCGTCTCCGCCGTACTGCAGCGCTGGCATTGAGGAACCTGGCCTGTAGCAGTGGAACGCGGTAAATTCCAATCACCTTGCGCAAACCTTTAGTGTGTTTACCTTGGAATGAGCGCGACGGTACAGGAAAAGCATGAGAGGTGAGCGGGAAAGCAAAGGGGGGCATTTCTTTGGCAAATGTCTACAAAGACTATCGTCTTTTGACGACATTTGCAACGAAAGGAGCAGATACGCGGCCAATTTTTATACGTCCACTGTAAGGCGGGGTTGACTTGGGGCAGCCCACGGATAAGATGCCAAAAGAGGATCGGGGGACACGTAGCGGCTGCAAAAATGGCCACAAGGTATGCGAGGCGACCGGAGATCGCTTCGGTGATCAATTTTGACGGTCGCGCTATATTTAGCGCCATTGATTGTGCGACCAAACACAAATGACCCGAAATGGGATAGCTGCCGATAGCATCGTAAAGCAACGGTGGCCCTGTGTTCGCAGGCAGCAAAAGAGAATGCGAATGGGGTTCTGACGACCGACCTCGAGCGGCTGCTGCCGTAAAATCAGGAGCACCAAAATGAGGGGCCGGTCACTGAAGGATAAGAGAACCGTATGCCGTCCTCACAAGTACCCATGAAGTATAAACTGAAAAAGAAATTTAAGCGAAGCGAAAAATAGGACAAGCTTTTATTTTCCTACACTAGCCCGTATCGAATGAGAACTAAGCTGGGGTAGTTTTCCACGCTTGATATTGTAATTATTCAATGTTTCTGGAATGCTCATGAAATTCAACATGTACTCATGCTATTTAGAAATGGTAAATCACTGCATTCGTCCCGGATGATGAAAGTTCTCACAAGTTTCTTTTGCGGTGACGTCATCACGCTAGCCCAACGCCGCCTGTATAAACATTGCCTAACGTGTGAGCGAAAAATGGCCAAACAGCCACTCTCCTGTTGCTCTCTCCTACCCTTCCCCGCTCCGTAGCCTTCCAGCGTGCTTTCGTGTCCGCCAGCCAGCGCCGCTTCTCGGAAACTATGCAAAATAGTGGAAAGTTTGTTTAGCGTTCCCGAGGCGGCGCTCCTACGCCTTCTTGTTTTTCACCATGCCTGTCTGTCTTGGCCTGTCACTGATAAAATTTCCTTTGTCACGAAGCAAAATCCCTTGCGCTGCCGCAGGCTGATGCCGGCTTTGCGCGCTCATCTACTCGGATCACAGGCCCTGAAATTTTCTGAGTGGGGCATCCCACCTCTATCCCCTCCGCATTTAGGTATTGTTTTGACCCGCTGTTCGCACTCCGCATCGGTACGCACTTCTAAAATCGAGGACTGAACTGTAGAAGCGCCCGGACAGCGTGGTTGGATCCCCGCTGCTTATCCTTTTGTTTCCTATAATTTTCTGAAGTTTACAAGCACGTGATATTATTGGAAAGTAATCGTAGAAGTGAGCGCCTGAACAAAAAACGTGCACGCAATTTTTTCTTCTCTAAATACTCCAGAAAGAAAAATATCAGTAA
The DNA here is from genome assembly GCF_048455015.1 of Haemaphysalis longicornis. NCBI lineage: Eukaryota > Metazoa > Arthropoda > Arachnida > Ixodida > Ixodidae > Haemaphysalis > Haemaphysalis longicornis. The sequence goes on from NW_027526460.1 coordinate 111,641,487, forward strand.
AATAATGGCTGCCCCATCCGAAAATATTGTTTTTGTGTTAGCTATATGTCTACCCGACAATCAGTATGTTCTTACACTATTTCAGTCCGCCTCCGTCTTTATCTTTGGAAAAATGCAGCCAGTATGAAGCGAGCGACACGTTGAACGAGATCCCCAGTGCGCCACAGAACTAGCGCCCCGTCGCGGCTAAGATGCAAGCGAAACGGCCCTTGAAGCCCAACAGGCAAGCTGACAGACATACGTCGTAGGAGTGGGTGCAGCGTTCGCGACTCGCGAGCAGTGACGTAAGGCGAGATGTCCGCCGGCACGCGCCACATAGCGGATCAGTGCCTGAACTAAGCGTCCCTACCCTTCCCATTGAAAAGCTCGCGACGCGTCAGGCAATGTTAATACAGGCGGCGTTGGCTAGCCGGTACCGAAGCTTTACCGTAGGTTTGTCTCGTCGCGCTCGGGCGGGACTTGTGTCGCCACCTGTCGGAGGCGCGATACAACTGGTACAAGCACGGCTTTAGAAACGCGTCACCGGGTGGCTCGCTCTATCGCTTGTTATGACGAATGGTGCAATTTTGACACTGCAAAAATGAGAATTAATACCATGATGAAAGAAGCCAAAAAGCGGAGAAGCGATACAATCAATCAATTTCTTAATTAAAACTTTCGAGCAAACGCCGGTCCCGCTGCGCCCTCCGCAACGCTTGGAGCTTCACCGCAAAGCCGGTGGGCACGCGTACATTGAACATGGTTTAATGACCGAGTGTTATTTGCTCTTCGGAGGACGAACGACGCCACCACGCAGCAAACTTGACCGAGTCTCGAAGCATAACCACGCAGAAAACTTTCGCCAACTTCACGGTTTGCCCAGTCTTCGCGCCAGCAGTACAAAAGTGCTCCAATTTGTTACCACTTTTCCATACCACTTTTAGAAGCCCTACTACTACTCGAGGACGTCACAGAACCATCTGAGCATACATGCTTCCGGTCATTGTGTTGTTCGTGCAGTAACTGCATGGAAAACTGTCCGACAGCCAGTGGTCGGCACGTGCGGTGGTTATACCATCAGAATCACCCAAATTCCGATTATGTGTTGGCCCTGTCATGAGCTCGACGGCTACTGAACTTGCAACTACCCGTGAAGCTCTTCAATACATTGTGGAAGCTCCTCCCCCCAAAACATTTCACCATCTTCCCGTAGGGGAACCCTGAGTAGTATACGAAGCAGTCATGGGTTCGACTCAAGTTACCATTAGTTTTCAGTTCGATCGCGGCGTTGCGGGAGGAGAATGAGGGGAGCGGAGCGCGCGCGCGCGTCATTTATACCGCGGAGCTACAGTGGCGCCCCCAGCGGAGTATGCAGCGGCTACCGTCGCGTCTCTAACCCTAAGCTGCTTCGCATTATCGCGCGCCGAGCCGCAGGTGTTGCCATTCAATGCGCAATCCTGGAGAGTAGAGGGTCTTCGGAGAGGAGAGAAAGAATGCCGGAGAGGAGAGGAGCGTCAGAGAGGAGAGAAGGAATGGCTCGCATACTACTCAGGGTTCCCCTACGGGAAGATGACGACGGTGGTTGAACGCGAAGCTATCTCGTGATGGATTCTTTGGTTGGCCGATCCCTACGGGCATCCTGCCCCAATCATCATCAGCGGTTCCTGGCCAGGCATGCGCACTGGAGGTATGGACGCTGCACAACGGCGCCCACACAGCGGCGGAAGGAACAGGCTCGACCATAAGCTGCTTCGCGACTAAAATGGTCTGTTTTTACCTACTCCAAAAGCGCTCTGAAATGTTTCTGAGCAGCTCTGCGCTACGGTCCTTTCCAACAACTGGTGACAGAAATTCGAGAATTATTTCACCAGGCCGTCATAAAGGGCCACAATATTTCATTTCAGTGGCTGCCAAGTCACTGTGGAATAACCGGCAATGTTTTGGCTGACGCAGCTGCCCGGACAGGCCATGGCAGTGAAAGCACCATCTTGCTTCCGCTTTCAAGGACTGATGTCGCTATGGTGCTTCGTCAGTTCGCGCGCAGGACCCCCATTACCCAATGGAATACACCGGACTTAGTGCATCTGCGCCTCCACTACCGGGACCCTCTACTCCAGCGCCGTCTTCCGGGTAGGCTGTCTCGATCGCAGTCTACTTTACTTTGTAGACTGTGGTTGTGAGTTGCCTTTACGAGAGCCTACTCCTTCCTCATCGGGGTGAGCAGCAGTGCCCACTGCGTCGCCTTCGAGGTTGAAGAAACAATCGAAAATGTGCTTTGTTGTTGCCCCCAGTATTCATCGGAAAGACGCGTTTTGGCCGCCGAGCTCAGCCGATTGGACAATCAACCGTTCAAACTTTTTTTTGTATTTATTGCCTGTCTTTGACAATTCACAACAGATTACATCTCAACATTGCAAATAGAGACTATTCTAGGACATCGACCCCTACAATCGACTTCGCGGAAGGCAACAGGAGCCCTTCTGCGTTTCTTGAAGGACACACGCTTGGATGAAATACTATAGTGCCCACAAAGAAACTAAAGTGTGTACGCGGCCCGCTCCTATCCCCTCTTTTAAAGACGATAGTCTTCCTTGGGCTACTTAAACCCAGAAATTTTGGTCTTTCTGTATGTCGGTCTGTGTGTCTGTCTGTCCGTCTGTATGTCTGTGACTCGATTCAGCCACCCGCCCAAAGTAAAATAATGCCTGCGCTATAGTCTTATATAGGCACAGCTAAATCTACCCGTCTAAGTTCGGTGTAATGTTCATACTTGTCAACATTGTTGAAGAAGGACAAGGCATTACGCAAATATAAGACAACAAATTAATACAGAAGTGATATTTGCAGTGTTCCTTTATAAAAAAATCATACATGCTTGACTTTTGCGAAATTAAATACTTCATCAACTGCAGAAAAAAATTTCCTCCGCCGTCGCCTGCTGTCGCCAGCACCACTAAAGCTTCTGGCGCCATTTTAAGAAATCAACCGGCAACAGTTACGAAAGGTTCCACTAGATAGGTTCCACGTTCTGCTTGCAACGCACGTGGAGTAGGGAAACGCGGTTCTATAAACGTTGAAGTAGGCCGCATCGATTCACGCGCGTCTTCGCCGTACGGCAGCGTTGGCATCGAGACACCCGTTTGGAGCAGTGGAACGCGGGAAATTTTAAATGATTTAAGCAAACCTGTGGTGTCTTTACCTTGGGAGGAGCGCGACGCAAGAGGAACAACATGAGAGGTGAGCGGGAAAGCTAAGGGAGGCATTTACTTTTTAAAAGTCGATAAAGACTATCGTCTTTTGACGGCATTTGCAACGAAAGTAGCTGCAGATACGCGGCCAATTTTTTTCTTCTGCTCTCTCTTTCATCCCCTGAACACCCCTTCCCTAGTGGCGAGTAGCAATCCGGGCTCTAAGCCTGGATAACCTCTCGCCCTTTCCGTTAGTTTTTCTCCTCCTCCCTACCACTACTGTAATGCAGGTAGAATTTCTTAAAGCTTGAACAGCAATCAAGAACAATACACCTCCCCCCCCCCCTCCCCCAAGTTTTCTAGGTCCGATATCTAATTTTCATTCCGGATTTACGTTACGTATATATTTAGACAAATTACTTCATGCCCAGCAACAAGCGCCCTGTCCTCGAGACAGGAGAAGGAATTTACCGCTCCGGGACCTCAATTAAGAAAAATAGACCATGCAGCGCTGGACGGCCCCACTAAAACGAAGAGCACGAACGCTCTGCTATCGCTTTTCGGGCAGCACCGCTTTGCTGGCAGGGGTCGGGCCATTGCTGCAGCACTGAATGAGCGGCTGTCCCTCAAAACTATCAGTCTTCTTCCTTGATATCTTGACTCGAAAGGATAAGAAGAGGTTACGAAAACGCATCCACGTTGTTCTTTTATTGCGCGTTTCCGAATGGCTGTACTCATGCTTCTTTGCCTTATTTTTGTTTTTCCACCACTCGGGCACCCTTGAAAACAGGCGAAGAACTGCAGCTTCCCCCCTTTATTTTATTTTCACCTTCGGCCATTTGGCAAATTCATTTATTGTAAAATTGGGTTAAGCCTGCGATACTTGGTGGTGCGGGCTGAGGCAAGTTCAATCATGTTTCTTTACAAAGCCCCGCACTAACTTCGGTAGTCTCAAGCGCACCAGACCGCATCTATGAGTGCCTCACCTAACTCGAACTTCATTCCCTGTCGCTTTCGAGTAGTTCTGTTGTTTTTTTTTTCTCTTTACTTCTTTCTTGCAGCGCCTGAAAGCAAAATCAACTTCGTTTCGCATTCAGCTTGAATAAACTGGGTTTTCACGAATCACGGTTTCGCCTATATTAGCTTTGACATACAGCGATTATACGAGGAATAAATTTTCACTGATTTGTGGCAGATTGAGATCGCCCTCTCCCCACCTCGATTATTACGCCTCAGCAAAACGAAACTAATTAAAGTAAACTTCGCCTCATGCCGGAAATGGACTCCCCGTAAACGTCGCTCGCGCCACGACGATGCTGTCGGCGTTTCTTGGTGACGAGAAAGTGTTGGGTGCACTGCGAGGCAAGTATTCTCGTAGACGACACAGTGTGTCTAAGCATACGTGCAAGCCATTTTTTAAGCGGGAACTAACAATGCTGGAGCCGAGAGTGAGCCTCGCCGTTTCCTGGACCAACCGTACACCTATCCGCCCTCTTCAGTTTTTTGCAGCTGACGTCTGCATTGGTAGAACGCCCTTCGCTCCGACAAGCGGTGCTACCGAGGGGAAGATTACACCAAGAGCTTCACAGTGAGCGTCGTGGAACGCATTCAAACACAGCACGACGGGTGGACAATCAGCGATGCTGTAACAGCACATTCCACGGCGTAAACTGTCCAGACCCGCAACATAACGTAGCCGTCAGCATCCCAGCCAGCTATTGCAAATGTAGGCCCTGCCGCCGAATTTCGGATGAAGGCGACTGAAATGGAGCGTCACCCTGAAAACTGCAAAATCCACGCCATCAAGAATTTGGCGACGTCGGATGCTCTTTGAAGTGCACAAGCGTCGAGCAGCTTAGGTCCCCGGGAAGGTACCGCTTTTTCGCGCTTTAAGGGACAGGAAGGAAGTAAGCGTGTTCAATCTCTGACTATGGGACCTCCTGTGTAAAAAAAATTGTGATTCATTCATTGCCAAAATAAAACCGCTTATGTATCTCAGTCAGAAACAAATAAAGCATGCATGCGCTCTCTCTGCTTCCTGCCACCGACGCATGTAAAGGTTCGTTTTCTTTTTCTTCGCGCGGCTGCTACATTCTTCTCTGAATAAGAACTTCGCAGCAGCGCCATTTTGTAAATCCTGGTCGTTCAGGGTGTCATTTCTTTTGTGAAAGATGTCATGCTCACCCCATCATGTGTTCGTAACATTTCGTGCTCGTGCCAAAATAAAACCGCTTATGTATCTCAGTCAGAAACAAATAAAGCATGCATGCGCTCTCTCTGCTTCCTGCCACCGACGCATGTAAAGGTTCATTTTCTTTTTCTTCGCGCGGCTGCTACATTCTTCTCTGAATAAGAACTTCGCAGCAGCGCCATTTTGTAAATCCTGGTCGTTCAGGGTGTCATTTCTTTTGTGAAAGATGTCATGCTCACCCCATCATGTGTTCGTAACATTTCGTGCTCGTGCCAAAATAAAACCGCTTATGTATCTCAGTCAGAAACAAATAAAGCATGCATGCGCTCTCTCTGCTTCCTGCCACCGACGCATGTAAAGGTTCATTTTCTTTTTCTTCGCGCGGCTGCTACATTCTTCTCTGAATAAGAACTTCGAGGCAAGTATAGTCATGTTGCGCTGATGTTTGCCGCACAAGCAGCAGCGCCATTTTGTAAATCCTGGTCGTTCAGGGTGTCATTTCTTTTGTGAAAGATGTCATGCTCACCCCGTCCTGTGTTCGTAACATTTAATTTATATTTACAAACGTCTCCGCCCTGACCGAAATAACAGCCCTGGTTATCACGAGTGAATTTAAGCCACGGGCGTCTACACGCAGAAGAGGCTCTGGGTAACGTAATAACAAATCCACAACCGAACGAACAGTTTAAGCGCCGCAAGGGGCAAGACGTCCTGCTATTGTAGCCGGCCAATCAGGTTGCATATAAGGAAACAGGCAAAGAGGAGTCGGTGTGTTCGTCACGGCTGTTTTCTTTGCGTCTTGTCCCCGTGTCAGCCCCGTAGACCACTGGCACGGCACACTGCAGGAAGTGGGTTATAACGGGTGGAAAAATTAGCACTCCATTGTCGATACCCTAGCGTGTGCTACAGGCAACTTTATTAGGAAAAATGCTGCGCTGACAGCGGCCTCTGTCGGTTGCAGGGTGCTTCCAACGGTACGGGGCAGCTTCTGCGAGTTTCGCTTTATTTCTAAATTTTAAACATCGGAGCTGTTCAACGTTGCCGCATTTGTCCAACGCGAACAGCAAACCTCCAATTGGAAAGAAAAAGACGCGTCTCTCGGTGGGGATCAGACCTGGGTGCCCCGCGTTCTGAAACCGGCGTCTATCCGATTTAGCTATGATTGCATTCCAGGCGCACAGCATAATTTCCTTTTGGGTTATTCGTAGCGTTAGCTTTGGACTTCAAGTGAGCGAGCGATGGAGCGTGCGTGCCTTCGTGCGTTCGTTCACTCGTTCGTTCGGTCGTTCGCGTAGGCCTCACTGCCGCAACTGAGCCGCTCTTAACAGCAGAGATTTTTAAGCTTGAGCATGGTCCGGTGGCGTGGCGTCGTTCAGGCTTGCACGTGGGCTTGCTCCACGTGAGGAGCTCGCAAAAAGAATCAAGTGAGTCCGCTCCTCAAATGGGGAGCACAGGACAGCTCGCACAACAGACGCCGAGTTCGCGCAGCCGGTTGCCTCGGGTTCTACCGCGTGCTAACGCGGTATCTTTGGGGTAGACGAGAAAGGCTGCGGACAAGGCGATCCGGCCCTGCAGCCATGGAGAACTTTCAGCGGTAAGTTCGGAAATCGATGTGAGGGGCAACAGCCAAATCCCCGACGTAGGGAGAGGGGCCACCAGCTCTGCTGTTTCTCCAGCCTTGCACCTCTAGTGCAAGCTCCGGCAGTTTTGTTCAGCATGTTCTAAAAATGTGACTTTCCAAATATACCGTCGGAGAGCCATTATTTTATGTCCACTATCGATATTCTTTGATTTTGCGTTGAAGGGGACGTGAGGAGACGTCCTGCCTTCATTTATTGCAGAGTTCCGAGTGATCCGCAGAAGGCGAACAGCGGAGGAGTAGTAGTAGTAGTGCCACTTTATTTTACACTGGGTTCAGGGTAGGGGGGTGGCGGAGGCCCAGAGGGCCCCCGCGACGTCCAGGGCTCTGTCCGTGACGGCTTCTTGCGTTGCGAGGTCAGAGCTCCCCAGAGCCTGCTCCCAGTGAGAAGAGGAGGGGAAAGGGGGGAAGGGGTCGCGCGGACACTCACAGAGCGAGTGGAAGAGAGTGTCCAGCGCGCCACATGAGGGGCAGTGAGGGGAGGTGAATTGGTGTGGGTGAGTGTGCACAAGGAGAGTGCGGTGTGGGAAAGTGTGGGTTTGTAAGAGCCGCCACATGTGCGCTGCCGGCGGAGTAAGTGAAGGGTGCGGGGGTTCCTGCGGGTAGGTTCCTAAGGAGGAGGCGGTAATGTTGAGTTATGTCCCTGTACGTATGTAGGTACGCGTGGGACATTTGGGGGATGCCGTGTGTAGGCGTAAAAGAAACGGCAGCCCGGGATATCAAAGCTCGGGCGTGTTGGTGTGCCGTCTCATTACAACCTACGCCGGTGTGGGCCGGAGTCCACAGCAGCATCACGGGGTGGGCAGGGGGATCCTGAAGAAGAAATTTGAGGGCAGGTGTGGAAATGACGCCCTTTGTGTAATTTCGTATGGCAGTTTGGGAGTCAGATAAAATGATCTGGGGGGTAGGTAATTGAGTTAGGGCAAGGGCAATGGCTGCCTCTTTCGCAGTTACTGAGGAGGTGGTGGCGACTGTAGCTGAAGCCTGAGGGATTGTTGGAGAAGCGCCTACTACAGCGAGTGCGAAGGCAGGATGGGTGGGGTAGGCCGCTGCGTCTACGTAGAGAGTATGCTCAGAGGGAGGGTAGCGGGAGAGGTGCGCTTGGGCTCGGGCTAGACGGCGTCCGCGGTGGTAAGCTGGATGCATATTTCGCGGGATCGGCTTAATGTGGAGACACCCGCGGAGAAGCCGGGGGATGTGAGCTGGAGGATCAGTATAAGCGGGGTGTTGGCATCAATTCGATCGAGGATCTGCCGACCAGCCGGGGTCTGGGAAAGGCGCGTAAGCTGGACCAGGCGATGGGCTTCGATTAGTTCGTCTATGGTATTATGTATACCAAGCGCGAGGAGTCGTTGGGTGGGTGCGTGGGGGGGCAGTAGCAGCACGGAGCGATAGGCTCTCCGAAGTAAGGCATCGAGGGAGGTACGTTGAGAGGGGGTGAGCTGTGCGTACGGGAGGTGATAGCAAAAACGGCTCACCAGGAAGCACTGCACAATTCGCAGCCGTTCTAATTCCGTTAGCCCATGTTTCCTAGACGTGATACGTTTAATGAGACCAATAGTCTGGATGGTGTGAGTGCGCAAGAGATGTATGGTGTCTGTGCTGCTCCTGTTGGCTTGGAGATGCATGCCGAGAAGGTGAAGCTGGGAGACCCGGGGGATTGGTTGTCCGTCCAGCATTACCTGAATGGTGGTCCGGGGAGTGGGTCTAATTCTAAGTGGAGGAAGGAGTAGGAGTGCTGATTTAGACGCCGAGCAAGTCAAGCCTGCTTGTGCAGCAAGACGGGAGACTGTGGCAGCCCCTGCTGAGAGTGTGGCCTCTATGTGGGCGTCGCTGCCTTGCGTGACCCAAAAAGTAATGTCGTCCGCGTATATTGTCGAGTGGAGGGACGGTATATTTTCTAGAGCATTCGCAAGAGGGAGCATGGAGAGATTGAATAGTAGAGGCGAAAGAACGGCCCCTTGAGGGGTGCCTCTGTTGGGCATGTCGAAAATGTTTGGTTTGATGGTGCCCAGTCGGAGAGTGGTGGTGCGATCAGTGAGGAAATTGCGTATGTAGGTGTATGTTCGGTCGCCTAGGTGCAGTGTGTTGATGGAGCTAAGAATGGCGGAGGGCCCTACCTGATCAAATGCCTTATGGAGATCTAAGGCGAGGATTGCCGCATAGTCTCTTGGTGGGGGGGTTGTAGAATATCATGGTGGATTTGCAGAAGGGCGTCCGGTGTGGACAGTCCGGGGTGGAAGCCTATGAGGTTGGGGGGAAAGAGGGACTGTTCTTCAAGGTGTGAGGATAGCCGATTATGAATCACGTGTTCGAAAAGTTTTCCGAGACAGGAGGTGAGCGAGATTGATCGCCCAATCTACAGCGGAGGAGACGGGCGAGCCATGGCGCCGGTGGTGGTACTGCGTGGCAGAGTGCGAGCGCAGTTCTGTCGGCTCTGTGTCTGGATTCCAACTGCCGGCCGCGTGCCTTGTGCCTCGTGGCTCGCTGCTCAGGACAGGACCTGCAGTCACATGGTGCACCTCTCCGACGGCGCGAGCTCCCTATAGGCTGCCGCGGCTGAGATGCAACAGCGTGTTCTGGTTCATATTTTCTTGTTCTCATTTCATTTGTGCACGAGATACATAGCTGATAAAATAGGACCACGGGCAGTTATAAGCAAGCATGATATAACGCGTCGCATATTTCATATCTTTATATAAACACCACGATTTACAAATCAAAACTGGAAACGTGGGTAAAAAGGCCGAATCTGTGGGGTTTGCTTCCAAACCCATTTGAGGACACACAATTAGACGCCTCTGTGCGGGTCACATTTAAGGCTACCCTCCGCCGTCCCCTTTCACCAATTGGGATAGCATAAGGAGGAGTCGCTGAGGTTGACAGCGGGTACCACGCAGGGGCAGATAACCCGCCGGTAAGTACGACGTACGTTCCACGCACGTGAACGGACTGAACAGAGGCCAACGTACGGGAAAATGCGGTGTTCCAGTATTTTTACCTGTTTTAGTGGCAATTACTTTTTCTCCTTTTTTAAATGCAGAGCATTTCAGTAACTCACGATGTCACCCGCGTTGGCGTCCGTAGTCCGCACCGCACCCCTCCCTACTATATAAAAAAAAGAAATACTATCCGGCGCCAGGTTTCGACCCCTCGACCCTGCGGGCGGAACGCAATGTACAAGGTGCTCTAACCACTGCGCCACAAAGCCAACACAGAATTGGAGGCTACGAACGCGCCTTATATCCTTGACTCATTCAAATTACTGCTGACGAGCGCTCTCTCGTCAACAGTTGCCACAAGTGCAACAGCATTAACGTAACGCAAACTACTTAACGTCGTGAGCCCCCGGAAATGCTCTGCATTTGATCGTGCCCCTCGCGAAGGGGATGTTTCAATGCGTCTTCCTACTGGCCAGTACACTCGCCGCCATCTGTCGGATGTTGTGCGAACCCTTTGCGGCTGATGGCGCGCAATTTGAAACGACATTGCATATGATCAAACTGAAAGGCTCTCCAAGAAAAACAAATACCAGGGCCAGAGTTTCTGCAGTGGATGTAGTTTTTTTCTGTGGACCAGACCACAGAATAATGTTTAAATTTTATGACCGCATGAGTCTACAAACAAGATGAGCTTCGTGGTGCACATCTTTAGAGATTTGCAAGCTCGGGAATAAAACTAGGACCTCAGTTTTTTTAGCCTCAACGTCGTAATTTTGTATGCACTGGAACGTTTTTTTCCTGTGCAGCGGCCAACTCCGCTAAAATGCAACAACGGTGATTTCTTTGCACTAGGCATCCTTGAAGTACAATTTCCCAGAAAACTAGCAGTTTTGGTTTTGTTTCTTTTTCTTTGGGGAGCGGGGAAAGTGTACTTCCTCTTACCCCTAATATTTCAAGCCCAGAGCCCTTTGAGCGCCCTGTCTTTCCTTGCGTTCGTTTCCGGAAGGTCCTTTCAAGGTCCTATAGGCGAATGTGTCCGAGCCCTGTGACCGAGAAACGAAGCACAACTGTACAG
>NW_027526460.1:111652523-111704376 GCF_048455015.1 Haemaphysalis longicornis
AGACCTATTTTTTTTGTTCGAGTTTGCGTCACTTTGTTGACTCTTGCTTCGCCACCTGTGTATCCTTTGAGTTGTTAGGGGAGCACAAGTTCACTCCAATAAAGTTGTTTTAAAGACGATGCTCTTTCTTAGGCTACTTAAACAGGAAAATTTTGGTCTACCTGTCTGTATGTCTGTCTGTCTGTCACTCGATTCAGCCAGCCTGCCAAAGTAAACCAAATGCTGCGCAATAGTCTTAAATAGTCACAGCCAAATCTAAACGTCTAAGTCCGGCGTTAATGTTCATACTTGTCAACATTGTTGAACAAGAACAAGGGAGAAAATATATACATGAGTGATATTTTAAGTGTTCTCTTATTAAAAAATTCTCAGATGCTTGCTTTTTGCGATAGCAAATAAAATACTACATCAACTGCAGAAAACTGCCGCCTCCTGTTGCTCACGTCACCTGGCGGGATTTTAAAAAAAAATCAGACGGCAACAGCAACGAAAGGTTCCACTAGATAGGTTCCGCGTCCGCTTGGAACGTTCGTGGAGTAGGGCAGCGTGGTTCTATAAATGTTCTAGTCGGGCGCCTCGATTCGCGCGCGTCTCCGCCGTACGGCAGCGCTGGCATCAAGGCACCCAACTTGGAGCAGTGGAACGCGGTAAATTTAAATTCACTTGAGCAAACCTCTAGCGTGTTATCTTGGGAGGAACGAGACGGGAGAGGAACAGCATCAGAGCTGAGCGGGAAAGAGGAGGGATGCATTTACTTGCCAGGGGCGAAAGTCGACTATCGTCTTGCGTCGACATTGGCAACGAAAGGAGCAGATACGCGGCCAATTTTTTTTTTTTTTTAATGCAGAAATGCATTATAGTCGGGGGTTGTCGTGCGTCCCTTGGCCGGCGTCCGCAGCGCGTCTGATGATGATTATGGCATGATGCCCCTAGGGATTGGCCAACCAAACAATCCATCACGAGATAGCTTCGCGTTCAACCACCATCGTCATTTTCCCGTAGGGGAACCGCTGAAGAAGAAGAAGGAGAAGAAGACAAAGCTGCGAAGAGGAGGGCTGCGTGAGTTTTGGCTACCGTTATCCCCCTCGGCCGGCGCATCTTCCCGATCTGAACCCGGTCGAAGAGCGGCTCATCGCGCCTCGACTCCCCTTCATGAGCATCAGGCGGCTGACTCGAGGCAACGGGCAGTTTGGAATCAAGGGACAGGCGGTGAACGTGCCCATCGACGTATCGAAGGTTGTGCGGTGCCTTCCTCGCATGGTACCCGAGGACGTTGCGTTCGACGTTCACATCAAGCGGAGGCTGATGAGTCCGGCAACGTACAAGCGCGGGTTGGTGAAGCGCGGCAACATCCTGGCTTGGCTCAAGCACCTGAAACACACCCCGCTGTATCGCGCCATCAACGTTCGGGTCGATTGGAGTCGGCTCGATCACTTCGATGACGGCGGCGAACGAGAGGAACCGCAGGAAGACGACGTCGGTGATGCTGACGGTGAGTTCGAAACGATTCCCGACGACTTTGACGTGAACGATCCTCTGCAGTTGGCGGTTGCGCTCAACGCGGTCTCGAAGACGCTTCTCTATAACGAAGCGGAAATGACGGGTGTGGGAAAAGAAAAAAAATAAATGATTACGCTCACATTCTCGCCTCTCTCTTCGCCATTAATCGCATCACACTCATCGGTGCACCCAATGCATTTCTGCATCCTCACAATCCCCCTCGGGGAGGTGCGGGGGAATTTTTTTTTTTTTTTTTTCAGGACTGCTGCGTCGTCTTTAGCTACGTGAAAATATAACCGCCTGGGCTTGCAACGGCAGCCAACCATCACTCCAAGTATCTCTTCAACCATCTCTCCATCTGGGCGTTCGTTTTGTAGCCAAATTCTGTTCACGTAGAAAGGCTTCTCGCAGGCTGGTTGTTGCTATTTTTTGTTTGTACTGGATCAACGGATACGTGGGAATATAACAGAACTTGCGGCACGTGCGGATGCGTGCAGCTCGACGCGGATTGGAAAGGGTATTCTGTACTTAAAAACGGCTCTGTGGTTGGCGTCAGAAGCGTTATGAAGCGGTTGCCGAATTCTCTTCTGGCGTTACTCACTTGTGAACATTTATATTCGAACGTATTGCGCTGTTAATAATTAAAAGTGGTTGCCGCCTTCCCCGAAAGCCTGCGAGATCGAGTAAGGCAGTGAAACACGTTTCCTTCTATACTTGCCGTCTTCAACGCCGACCTGTAACTCTACAGGGCATGGTCCGCACTGTATGCGTTTCTCAAGAGCTACTGCTGCGTGCGCATGCTATATAGCCGACGTCGCAGAGTCTAAGACCTCGTCGCCTGAGCATCTTCTGGCTGACTCTGACGACTTGCGATGTCGCACTGAGGGTGCCAAAACCTTGTTTTTTTTTTTCATTCTGTTTTCATGCATTGGCTCCAGCTTGACGACAGCTGTCGCCTCTCCCGCGGCGCTCTTATACGCTCTCGGCCGTCGCACGCGGAAGGAGCTGCGCGGCGGACACCGCTGCATGCCGCCACGGGGTCCTGCAGCCTTTGATGGCCGGCTTTATCTAACGCGGACGCATGCGGCTAAAAGGAGGAAATTATTCCACGTTTTGATTGGCTCCTGAAACCACTGTCAGTTGGGGACAAAAGTTAGGGACATTTAGGGAATTTGTTGTTGCAGTGAGCAGGCTTGATGTGGCTTCGCGAGTCGCCTCCTAGGGAATTCCCTGTAAGTAGCTGAGAGGAGGCGATGGCCAGTGTCTAGCAGCAGACGACGCAAGAAACGGCTGGAACTGACGCTTCCTTTTGTAATTACTTCAATTTTTACGGGTGTCTTGCTGAACGATTTTTTTAATGCGGAGCGTGCCTGCCTGACCGTGTCCATGGTGTCGCCCCGAGTTTGTCCTGCGCTGGTTCCTTTATTCTTAAAAAAACTTCAAAATTTCTTTCTCCTCTGTGTGGCCCTAATATATTACTTCTGGCCCGCGCCAACCAATAATAAGATTTGGAGGACGTCTTCTTCATTATTTCTCCGACACTTAATTACCTCTGCGTTTAAGTTTCTGCTTCTTTCAAGAACGATGAGAAAATCATCCGTTCACGGCTGCGAGATTTACTACAACCGCGCGTGCACCCGGGAGAACAGTTATCGCAATAGCAGTTTTACTTGTGCAGTGTGCCACATTTAAACTAAAAAGAAACGTAGGATAAGATACTGCCTTCTCTAGTCAGTTTCCAGATGTGGTCATTCCAAAATGCATATTTATTGGCAATAGATGGTAGCGTAGCTTATTTAGTGGATCTAAGTCTAAACAAATTTGTGTTATTGCAGGATGCTTGATTGCTGACACTAGCCCTTTGTAGTAACCGATGTAAAGCAAGCATTAGATTGCTTCCAACTTACAGGCTTCAAGAGCAGATGTGAAGGCCAGTATTAAAATATGCCAAATCTTGAGAACCTGCTGCTGTAAGAGAACCTGCAGTGTAGCATCTCAATCTTAATGTCTTCTTGTGAAGACCTTTAACATGTTCCTCGGACAAATGTCTTATAACTTTTCAGCTTGAGAGGTAGTAGTAGTAGTATGTATTGTTGAATAAGGCGGACTTAGCCTTGCATAGCTGCCGGCAATTGCTCCGCCTAATCGTTCCCAATACCATATCAAATCTCTCAAAGTCATAACACCTCGCTTAGTCCTAAAATAACAGACCCGCAATGTCACCACACCTCACTTAGTCCTGTGGACTGCAAGAATCCGAGTAGGAGATGAGACACATCTCTTCGCACAATCCAGTGGTCCCTAGAAAAAATAATGTCCTCCGATGTAGCATGGGCACTCCTACTACTTGAATTGGTTGTGAATGTTGGCTACCTGGCAGTTCGTTTAAACTGCAGCATAAATGCCAATAAGTGACCAGGGGACGATGACGTGCAAGTGCTTGGGTATTGTCCTCCATGTTATTTCCACGTTCCTGAACAATGTAAAAGGAATATACCAAATGAAGGAGACAGTTTTTAGTTTTAATTATTCCCAGTTTCACGGCCATAGAAGACGACATATCAGAGGTGCTCAGCACAAACATTGTAGGTGCATCCAGATGCTTGTTGAGACCCCTGTCACTGAAAATTAAAAAAGAAATAGCATTTTGAAAACTGGTCAAGCACTACATATATTTCTTTAGGAGCCTCCCATTCACAATTCAAATGAACAAACAGGTTAAACACAGTACACTATTATTGTGTTGCTTGCGTGTATGTTTTTTAGTATGCGCGTGGACACTTTAGTATGCGCGTGGACGTTTCTGCTGTATCTTTTTTCCTTTATTTTTTTTCTTGTACGCACGTGGCAGAATTCTCTTATGTTATTATTCTTCGTTTAATCTGCTCAGGTACCACACCCCTCATTAATGTCAGTGGGGCCATAAGGGTATCTTGAATAAATAAACATAGAACACCAAATACATGGTGCTACATCTACAAATTAACGTTCCTGTAGCAGTTAAAAATTTATAAAATAAATAATAAAATGGCACATTTCCACACATTTCCTAATACAAATAAAAACACGGCCAACTCCAGCTTTCTTCAAAATTTTGTACTATACCAGTCTCTTTGAACCAGGCAAAAAAACTGTAAGCATCTTGAAAACAATTTTATTTGCACGTAAATTGCAGACAGCTTAAAGGAGCCATGAAGAGAAAACACAAGTTTGGTTCATTCAAAAGATTGTCTCGTTAGAATCATACTGACACCACTTTTAACGTAAACTTCGCTCAAATAAGCTACATAATTACGAAAAACGGGAATGGTCATGCGACCACCAGCTCATTCCCCGCAACAGAACCTATGATGTCACATGAGCTAAGCTCTGCGATTGGCGGAGGCTGGCAGAAGCAGACACAAATTAGGTAGAGCTGTAATTACAAACTAGACGAACGAGCGATTTGCGCTTAAATTTAGGGCACATTCTTTACAAAGCAATAAGAATGATGGGACAAACAGTGGAAATTATGAAAGCACATGTAAACATAGAAGTACTGATGCATTCTGCTGTTCGTACTGCGCACAGCATGCTTGGTTTAGCAGCACAGCACTACGGGGCTTGGGGCTGTCTCAGACGACACTGGCCGATTGACGCAAGCAACGGTGTTTTACGTGACCCCATTTGTCGAGCGAGCACTGTTTCAGGGAACGAATATTTTCTCCCAGAACAAAAACAAGCCAGGTTTAAATGCGGGCAAACACAAACCAAACGCTTGCCACGGTATGGTGGCGCCATCTAGGTTACGGAACGTAAAAAAACGCGGGAACAAACCAACACCGCTGTACAGGGTGGAGACAACCTTTGAACGGTCCCGTCCCGCCGCAATTGGGCCAACCGGCTCAACGCGTTATTCTTTTCGTTTCCCATGAGACCTAGCAACGCGAAACAGACAATATGATTCAAACTTCTTCAGTAAACCGCGTTGCGGCGATAATTTTAGCGCGGTTTTGACACAATGACTTGCTTCGGCGGCGAGCGAGCAACCGAAAATGGCGGCGCCAGCGTATACGTGTCTCTCCCCTGTACGGCGGATGCGTGAATCAAGGTACTCTAGGCTGCAGAGCGGTCGGTTCCTGTGATGTCACTTGGGACCACGAAAACGCACGATTGAGCGGGAAAATCAAAATTTTAACCTAAATTGTTTAATTTCTCAGTGAATAAAGCACCGTTTGTATCCGGACAAGCGCTGGGGGCACTATAAAACACGAAATCTTTCAAATAAAACCAACTTGCATTTTCTCTTCATGGCTCCTTTAACTTAGGTGTCGCAGAAGCTGTTGTACAACAATGACTTACTTGCTCGTCTCTGTTTTTCTGATTTTGCCCTTCTACGAACAAGTCACATCCTACAGTCGCAATGAGGTTGGTCGACCTGTTAACAGTTACAAAATAGAAAGCTATTGTATTGTGCTTATTTCTAACATTATTTTAAAGTTCTTACTCTCACTCCTGTGACACCTAAGGCTGATTCAGCTGGAGAGCACCCCTATGTTGGCAGCAAATTCTATAGTGGTATGAAGTGGCAAAGATTTGGCAAAACAAAGCTTTTTTTGTGATGTAAGGATGATGCTCTACCAGGTGAGCGCAAGGGTGGAGATTGCTTCACCTTTGCACGATAATGCATTAATCACGACTAAGTTCAGTCGTGACCTCGACATTTCAGAGAAGTGCCGAGCAAAAACTGTTTTGAAGAACAACTCAGAAATACTAATGGCCAGAAATGGGCGGCTGGGCGGCCAGAATGTTACGGTCTCTCTTAACTCCAAACTAAAAACAAGTCAGCTTAAAACAAGTAAAAAATACCTTAAAGGAGTAGCACCACTATTAAACGTTCATAGCATGATTAGGCTCTACTTAAAAGGAGTACTTGAAATATCAAAGCTGAGATAACTATGCAAAAAGTTTCCTTTGTAGCTGCAGATTTTAGTAGCAACCATTCAGTATAACATATTTTAAATCAATTTTAATATTTGCATGCACAAGAAAGCTCCGAATGAATACCCTTTCGACACTGGCATAAGCAAGATACGTGGAGTGCCTCGCCATGCAGTTCGCCCCAAACTGCCGACATTAGGGCTCCAGTGACTTAGCCAACACACTGGCTGCTGATGGTGCACGCTGCACTGCCTTGTGAGACATGTCACAGTTTTGGGACTGATATCGTGTGGCCCAGACGTGTGTGGCCATGGCCAGCTTGGGCCACTCTAGGGCACGCATCTAGTCTGACCATGATGCAATGAGAACAGTGACATCAAGAGTGCCATTCTCTCATGGCGGCCGCCTTGGTGTTCGTTCTGTCCAAGCCAAAACTGACACGAATAAACAAGGCTCAAAATAATTATATATACTGAGGTTGACTATCTAATGTTCCAATCTATGATTCCTGGGCTGGTAGGCACCCATAGAAATGGGAAAAATGTAACACGAGAATTTCATACCAGTACTTTTTTAGAATATTTACATAGACAAATGAACTGCAAGCTAATGACCCTTTCTGCCAGTTGTTGCCCCCATCTGTCCACCATTCCTCAGCTGAGCATGAAAGACTGGTACAATAAAGTGTCAAGTTTAGATCTGACAAGTTTGCAAGCTCAGTGATTCACATTGAACTTTTTGTGAACTTTCTTTACAAGGATTTAACCTATAACCACTCCTCCCTGGCTTGGCTCATGTACAATGCTTAAGCTTCACGCACATACTGTACTTGGTACAGTTTCATTTACTAAAGTGAAGCCTCCAGCCTCTCGCTGATGTGTCTGTAGTCCACCCAAAATGCACTGCAGAAAGCCAACTTTTTCTAATGATGACGATCGTGGGTGAAGTGAACGCTTCCCGTGATCTGAATTGAACCTGGGTCCCTCATGTTATGCAGCTGACATCTATCCCACTGCGTCATTCCAGCACAGTCGAAGCAATCTGGATTTGCATAGAAGTGGAAAATTACACAGGAAATGTACACCTCCATCTAACGACAATGGTTGTACACTACAGAAGGTCATGGATTGCCTGCATCAGTAAAGCTCTAGAGAGCCCAACTGCAGCGCATCAGACCGTCCCAATAAGAAACAGGTGTTCAGTACTGGGCTGGTTAATTTGGTGTTGGACTTGGTTTCGGAAAGCTTCACATCCCCCATTTTTGTCGTTTCAACAGATGGGCAGTTGATTTTTTGTTAAGTCTTCCCGTCAGTAACTAGGACACAGCTACATATTTGGTTGTCATACTACCAGGGTGGTCTGCGAGCAGACACAGTCTGTTTGCGGCTAATTTCGAGTGTACCACAAAACGACCCACTTGTGGAGGCATTCACCTGCTTTCCATGGGTACCCAGAAAGGATGTAGACCAAGCCTTGCTCTCCAGGCCCTGCACCAACATCGTAGGGGCCAAGTCCAAGCACTTCTTTTTTTCCACTGGAAGCCCTCCTATGCAGATGCTGCAGGAACAGGATTAAATGCTGTGTCAGCACAACTGAAAGTTGGGTAGGCTAATAATACATCTTTGAAAAACAAAATGCGTAAAAGATGGCGACGTGGAATAAGACCACACAGGACAACCGACTACAAGAAAAAGAACACACATACAGCACATTGTTTTGTGTTTTCTGCAAAAGCAGAAGTGGGCAATCTCTGCCGCATTGTTAATAACAAGGATTGTTGAAGTAAAGGGAGGAACGAGTGCAGTGTTAACCTTGCGCAGCCTTTAGTTCATTGTACGATTGGCATGGTTTACAGAATTCCGTTGTCATGTAAGTCCGTGTATGTGGGCCAGACAGGACGCCGTCTAAGCGTCCATCTCGGAGAGCACTTGTTTACGGTAACGAAATCAACGGGTGCAAATCTTCCTGCACATGATAAAAAGTGTGGGTGCCACCCTTTGTTTGACGAGGCTGTGGTGTGTCCCTCCTGCCTGTACGCGTTATTTGTGTGCTTTCAAATTTTCAGTGGCTTTATGCCCTGCCACATCCTATTTGTCCCATATGCAGCTTCTTCCATTCACCTTCAATGTACACTTTACTGACAGTTGCTCCTGGTGCCTCCTCATAAAGGGCCCAAAATGCCGCGTAACCTTCACAGCCCCTTGGACGATCTGATTCTGCCGCTGTCATTTGGTCTATCCTTTCTCTCTCCCTCTTCCGTCTTTTTTGGCTCACGATTTCACGCTTTTGTTTTTCCCTTTGGCCGCGATATCCTTACGTTCTCTGCACAGAAGCGACGTTTTCCATTCCTCTCCCGCAACGCAACTTAACTGCCCGAAGAGCTAGAACGTTGATGCGTGCACACGGCATACTCGCGAGATTAACGCTATCAAACACACGCATACTTACGATCAAGGCACTGCACCTCACACATCCAGGACAGCGCTTCGGGGAGTACACGCCACCGGTTCGATCAAACTTGAGCAATGTTATGGGCTCCTACACAAAAGGAAAAATGAAACGCTTGAAACTGCGGCCGGAGTGTGAAAGGACATAGCATCGTAATTTGAATTTAGCGTACGTGTGCTGCATACTTGGGCGAGAAACAGGGAGTGGGAAAAGAATCCACACGTACTACGTTGGATACACGAAGCAGGTGTTGGTTTGCGCGCCAACGTCTGGTTTGTCGTTTTCCACTGTGTCTGTTCCTCGCCCAAGTATGCAGCGCACGCTAAATTTGATTCAAGATTATACAAAAATCGTTCATCACAATACAGCTAGGAGGCCGAGCTAGGCGGCCACGTAAGCAAGAATTCACGCAGCTTTAGGGTACACAGTACA
This sequence comes from Haemaphysalis longicornis, assembly GCF_048455015.1. Classification (NCBI taxonomy): domain Eukaryota; kingdom Metazoa; phylum Arthropoda; class Arachnida; order Ixodida; family Ixodidae; genus Haemaphysalis; species Haemaphysalis longicornis. The sequence continues at coordinate 111,661,824 of NW_027526460.1, forward strand.
GTGGTATAAACACAAAAACTACAACAAACATAAAATAGCGATGTTACTGACCTTGCTGGGAAAATGAGCGCATCGATGCCCTCTTTTCCGCTCTTCCATGTCTGTGACTGCAAACGCCGGAGACCGGCATGGCTGATCTACGCTGAGCTCAGGTACAGGAGGTGATGGCTCAGGCTGCAAGTCTCTCTTGAAATGTCGTAGTAGGTATGTCGGATACGGAGATCGCACCAATACTAGCATTCACGGTATATTCACGCATCTGCAGCTTCACTTGGCAGCAATCAACACAAACACACGCTGGGTACTCAAATCGTTCACTCGGGGGACCCAGAGAAATGCTGCGCCTACTTCGGCGTTGTCCCTAGGCGCTCAAAAACAAGCCCAGTGACGTCACGTTTTGATCACGTGACCCAAGGATTTCTTTCCTCCTTTTAGCCGCTCCGAACGCGGACGTCTTCTTGGCTGCTGTGCAGAGTCGCACGGGGTCACGATCTCTGGCCTGGATTGTTTATAGCCCTATTGCACCTCCTTCCATTGCTTTTATTTTTGTTGTGCATGTGTGGTCTTTGTGGTACGTACAGTGACTTTTGCTCGCGTTTATTATGCCGGCACTGCCTTCGCTATAGCGTTATGTCTCTGTTCGCCAGGCACTGTCATTTTGTGTGCTGCCATCGCTGTTGCTATCTTGTCACTGACGCGCTGTTGCTATCTTGTCACTGACAACTTTTTTGATAGTTAAAGCGCCTATCGAACAGAACATGAAATGACGCGAAAGGACGCTATTTGTGCCTAGGTGTTCCAAAGGTCATCCGCCTTTGTGTCACGCTAATTCCATATTGCGAAAACTGTTCTTGTGTAGCAACAGTTGAACAGTATTTGCGGCCTACACATGGTACCGCTGTCGCACTTTTGTAAAGATAACGAGCTCATAGAACAAGGACCAGTCTCTCTTAAGATTCTTCTAGGACCATGGACTTGTCCCTTGAAGCAGCGTCAAGCTCCGAAAAGTTTTCTTTGCTATTTAGGTGGCATTGGCCCAATTTCGAAACGTAAGGCCATTCGCTCTCTCAATGACATATTCATATAGAAACGCGCCAGCGATCAAGCACGAGCAGTGGCTCGCAGGTAAACGGGTCCAAAGTTGTAGCGCTTTCTTTTTGTTAGCGACACTTTCGGTTATGGCCTTCCAATGTCATAGACAGGAATATTATCCGACCAGGACAGGGGCAGGGGTCTGCCTGCCTAGACGTAAAAATAAGGTTCTTGGGCGACTCCCCACCCTCCCTGAAGACTGCCCGTCTAGATCTGCTCCGTAGGCACACATGTCATTTTGGCTATATAATAAAACCCCTTAGCGCCTACGGCCTCCAAAGCAAATGGAGTGTGTGTGTAGACATGAACCCCTGCAAATAATGCTTATTACGTAATATCTGACAATCGCCCCTCGGGAGTTTTTACAAAAGCTTAATAATCATTGATGGAGGCGAAAAGCAAAAACGCCCGTGTGTACGAGATTTCGGCGCACGATAAAGATCCCCAGGTGGTCAAAATTAATCCGGAGCCCTCCACTACGGCGCGCCTCATCGCCTGCGTTGCGTCGGCGCGTTAAACCCCACAATCAATCAATTAATAATCATTGAAAGGAGCCTTATAACTGTTTGTCGTGATGTAGCGACTGTCGACTGTCCTTTTTTGAGTAGAGAATGGATTGGGGCCGTATCGCCTTTTAAATGCAGAGCATTTCAGTAACTCACGATGTCACCCGCGTTGACGTCCGTAGTCGTAGTCCGCACCCCTCCCCCTACACTATATAAAAAAAAAAATACTATCCGGCGCCTGGTTTCGATCCCTCGACCCTGCGGGCGGAACGCAATGTACATGGTGCTCTACCCACTGCGCCACAAAGCCGACACAGAATGGGAGGCTACGAACGCGCCTTATATCCTTGACTCATTCAAACTACGTCAAGAAGCTGCTGATACAACGCATTCACTACCACCAACTCCCCAAACACTAAACGTTAACGCAATACACCCTCCCCCTATGCGACGCATTTACTCGAGTCCCCCTCGCGGGGAGATGGGCCCATTTTTTATTTAATAGTTTATGGACAGGTGACTTTTTCATTGACGGCCAGAGCGCCAGCGCTCTGATTAACCTACCTGGGGAACGCAGAACAAATAGCGAGTTGAGAGGAGGGTGGGCGTGTCTAACTCAGCGTGCTGCAGCACGTGTACATTGCAGATGTGGCGGCCGCCGTCAGTTTCTGAGGGGGGACGCAATTTCTGCGCTCACCGTCGAACTCCCGTTTTGCCCTTGTGCTTACTCGAACGTGCACTCCTGCTCGCGTGCCCTCCCAGCCATGCGTGGAGAATGTGGCTCCGGAAACTCCCCCCCCTCCCCCCTACACACACACACACACACTTTTGGTGAACACAAAAGGGGGCGTTGCCCGCAGTGTCCCACCTTCCTCCCCTGTTTAGTCTTCCTTTAATGCGATAATGTGCATGGAGTCGCAATTCAGAGCTATGGAATGTCCCGTGGATGTCCTATTAATCGTAGGACCACCGACAGATGGGCGAGTTGGTAGGGATACATGATGGAAAAGAAGCGCAAAAAGCGCAAGACGAGGGAGAGAACAAGACAGGATTAATGTCGAGGGGCCAGGGCTATGGATCTCCCACCGATGTTGTTCTTCCGCGGCTGAGCGAAAGAATGCATTCCCAGCCCCTTTGAAAATCCGTGGAATAAAATTTCTCCACTGCGCAAGGCGACCGGATTCCTCGGCAGTTTCACGTTCATTTTTATATATACAGCCACTAGTTCGTCCCACTCGTGAAGAGTGACAGCATATCATAAACAGAACACTACGAAACAGAATGTTCTAAAGCAGCTTAAATTTTGGTTTTACCTGTGCTGAATTGGTCTGTGAAGGCACTTAAGTGGGGGACAACGCATTAATTTAGACCACCTCGGGGTATCTTCAAGGCGCGTCGAAATTTTATTTTGTTTTTCGCCTCCACAATAAAACAGCCTATAAGGCGTGGATTTGAACCGGCGACCTCGGGCACGTTAAACAAGAGGCCTAAGCCAGAGTGAGGGGAGTTTTAATATGCACTTTTATTGTTTTGAATTCAGCTGTTTTCGAAGTCGCACCCCTGTCACGTAGCCAGAGTCCTTGTGCTCAGCGCAGTGCTGCAGTTCTCGGGGCTCGCGTGATTTCTGACTGAGATATTGGCGTAAACGGTCAGATGATCTTCGTTTCCCCCACCTTTTTACTTAATTTTTCCATCTTTCTTCCACGACGTTGGGTATTTGTCGCCTCTATTTACAGCACGCAGGGGCGATCATGTCGGCCTGAAAGGATGGGGATGGCTGTGGAACGACGTGAGGTTCCCCGCGCACCTTGCACCTCGTATGTTTACTTCGGTGTTGACTTCATTTCCGTGTCTCCGTCACCTCTCTCTCTCTCTCTCTCTCTCTCTCTCTCTCTCTCTCTCTCTCTCTCTCTCTCTCTCTCTCTCTCTCTCTCTCTCTCTCTCTCTCTCTCTCTCTCTCTCTCTCTCTCTCTCTCTCTCTCTCTCTCCCTCTCTCTCTCTTGAACGAAAGGAGGCTTCCTTCTCCGTACTTTTCTCGCCTCCTATTGGCGACTGTTTCCTTCCCTGCGTCTACCCGATTTCCTGTCTCTTTCATAATATTGTTATTGCTCTTTCTGGATCGTTCGGCACTCTTTTTCCGTTCCTCAAATTTCTCTGTTCCAAAGCTCTCGGCGTTCTCTGTTCATTATAGTGTTCTCTCTCGAAAACGTTTCCCCCTGGAAAACTTTTCCTACCTTTTGTGCGGGATTCGGTCTGGAAGAAGAGGCATACAGCATTGGTACCAGCAAATCTACGCGAAAAACTCGGGATAGGAAAGGAGGAATCGAAAATTAAGGCTCGCTGCCCCAAAAGTTTCCGCTTCGACCAGGGCAGCGACCGCGCTGTTCCCCTCTGATGCTAATGATTGCCTGTCAGGGCCGAGCCATTGAATGATTCCCGAGCTCCTCCGAAAGGCAGTCAGCGATGCTAATCATAGCTCCGCATAAATCCGGGGAAGCACTCATTTGTCAATCGTCTCGGCCCCCCTTCGCTTGCGCGGCCTGGGTGTACTAAGAACGCCTTTATTAAGGAGCATCCGTCAAGCCTGACCTTTGGCTTAGCTCACCTGGCGTTGCCATAAACGTTCACATATTTCTTGTTGTTCCTTTTGCTCCCGCTGATTTACAGTCGTTGTTTCGTACTTTGTGGAGCATTTTCTTTGGTAATATTTCGTAGGCGTTTACTTTGGTGGTCGGTTGATGGGTTTTAATATCCAAAACGCACACCGAGTTCTGAGCGGATTTCTGAGCCCGCGGATAGAAAAACTCAGCCTACATCCAAAATATGTCGCCGTGTCAGCAGTGCATTGGTCCTTGGGTCATTCCATGACAATGCTGAACTCCAGGAGCCAAACAGGTACGGCGAATGTGCTTTTTTTTTATCTACGTGCGGCCCAATTTGTATACATGAGAAAGTGTCACTCCACAACAAAATCGGCCAAAATAGCCCGGTATTGCGAGGGGGCTCGTATTCGCATGGACTACTTGCGCGTCTTCGCTGGCCTCGGTGCGAATGCTTGCTGCGATTTCGCTGGCGGCGCTTTTTCCGCGCTCTGTCATGCGCAGCCCTCGCCGGAGGATGATTGGCAGCACAAGCCACCAGTGCGGGAAGGCTTCGTGCCCACTGGAGGAGGCTCGTCTGCCGAGTAAGCTGGCCGTTGTGATCTGGCCCCCGTAATCGGGACGCCTGGTGGCGTTACGTCGCGTTCATCATGGGCTTACTGCGGTGACATCGTCCGGGGCCCCGCCGTTGGGTCGTTTTGCGTACCTGGCGAGCAAAGAACGTCGCGTGTCCGCGCTCGTTCTTCGCCCAGACGAAGGATAAAGGCAGCGGTGGCCTTACAAGCGACGTTGCTACGTAATGTGCCCTCCGTTGTCCGCGACGGTGTACGTTTAAATGAACCTGTTGACGGCGGTCTACATCCTGCCAGTTCAAGTATGCACGCATACAGCTTTCGTGAAAATGGCTGTAACCACAGCTGAAAATGATGTATAAGTAATGGCCTAGACTGTTGGTACGATTGCCTATTGCTTGCTTTATTGGTTTGTTTTTTCCGCTAAACTGCATCTGGTGGCTGTGTGGTTCACTTGTACAATTTGTATTGGAACCTGTGCTATCCGGGTCCGGACATCTGTCCAGACAATTTGTCCGGACATCATTGTACTGTGGTTCCGTTTAGAACGTATAGCACCGTTCGCAAATCATATACTAATCAGAGACCAGAGAAGAGTTTTTCGCGCCCTGCTGACCAATGCCCTCCCTTTCCCCAAAAGAAGGCATCTCTTTGACACTGCAACATTTTTCCCTGCGGGGAACCTGGGGCCCTTCAACACATAGTGGGTGGCTGCCACAAAGTAACCCTAGATCCCCGCCCAACCTCCGTCTTTCTACCAAGCCTTGGGAGAGGACTCTAACCCGGCTCGCGAAAGCAGCAGCCCAGTGCTCTAACCACTGCACTAATCTGGCACCATGCCAGAATGGGGAACAAGAATCAGCGTGATGTGTGCCCCGTGGCAAACGAAGGCGACGGCCCATGCATTGAGCAGGCGTATATAGGTAGATGAGAGTTCTGTCTGTGGGGAGCGAGGAGGAGAGGAGAGCGGAAGGGCCGAGAGGTTAACCAGGTGTTGAGCCCGCTTGGCTACCCTGCACTGGGGGAGTGGGGTTCAGGGGATAAAAGAGAAAGCAGGCGGAGAGAGAGAGAGAGAGAGAGAGAGAGAGAGAGAGAGAGAGAGAGAGAGAGAGAGAGAGAGAGAGAGAGAGAGAGAGAGAGAGAGAGAGAGAGAGAGAGAGAGAGAGAGAGAGAGAGAGAGAGAGAGAGAGAGAGAGAGAGAGAGAGAGAGAGAGAGAGAGGCCTTAATATAGAGGTGAGCAGGAGGAAGCTCTTAGGACCTCCACCCAGTGAAAGGCATCCTGAATCCGAGATGCCTTGGTGCTGGCTGGCCGTCCGGGCCCGTTCCACAAAATCGGCGCTGGTCAGCTGCTCCAACCACTGCTCATAGGTAGGGTTGAGATTTGGAGCTTGAGTAGGGGTCCGTTGGCACTCCCATACCACGTGGTATAGGGTGCCAGCAACAGGGCAAAGGTTACAGGTGGCGGGGCATTGGGTGGGGTATAACAGTAAGGAATTCCTCGCCTGTTGTGACAGCAAGGGCGATCGCAACCTCCTCGGCAGTGTCAATGAAAGTGGTGAGAATGGTCGCTGCTTCAAGTTATGTGCCCTGCGTGTTAACGACACAGGATGAATGTGCTTACTGATGAGGGTAAGGCGATGCATCTGTGTATCCAGTCCATGGTAAGTGGTGATGGTTGTCATTAATTAAGCGAGCTCGTGCCGTGCGCCGTCGTTTGTTGAAAACCGGGTGCATATTTTGGGTAGGATTGTTACGCGGATAAGTTGTCGAATGTCTGATGGGATTCGAATCTTCTCATCTTGTCGTGGTGGCATGTTGTAGTGCAGGCGGAGAAGTGTTGCTCTTCCCGTGGGTGTGATCTGTAGCCGGCGTAACTGAGATGCATGGTGGGCCTCTTCCATTTCTTCCCAGGTGTTCTGGGCCCCTAGTTGCAAAAAGTTTTTGGTTGCCGTGCTGATTGGGAGCCCCATAGCGGCCTTGTAGGCCTGGCGTATGGTGGCGTCGAGTTTCCGTATTTCTTGTGGTCTGAGGGTCAATTATGGCATGTCATACACTATCCTGCTGGTGAGAACGGCTTATACCCTGCGTAGAGTGTCGTGTTCCAAAGCGGCCGTTGGATACGCGGCGGATGATGTGCATGAGTTTGTTTAGTGTGCGCTGTAAGTGCGGTAGGGCTTGTAAGCCAGATCCGTCTTTAGATATTATGAGGCCCAATATCCGAAGGTGGGGGACATCCGGGACAGGGTGATTATTTATATATAATTCTGGTTCTGGTATTCCGTGCGTGGTCTTGCGGGTAGCTCTCTTGCTAAACGTAAGTAAACCGGATTTTTCGAGGGCGCACTCCAGTCCTTTGATTAGAGATACCGGCGGGGGGTGTCGATTGCCATCCTGATCTCTATCCTGATCTCCGATTGAGCCAGTGGATGTCCATAGCCTGAGGCCGTCCGCCTAGAAAGCGTGTCGGAGATGCGGATTAGCTGGTAGCAGTGGTGGGAGGTCCTTCATAGCAAGGTTAACAATTTCCCCGCATTTCCCCGAGGGGAAGAATATGAAAGTGCGAATGCACGAGTTGAATTTGCGCGGTTCGGTAATGTTCGCGAAAGAGAGATCACACACACACACACACAACTACAAAGAAAGAAAGATGCATTTATTCACAGACACCTATTTGTGTTGTCGTTGTACTTGATTGCTAGAGCGGATCTCAGCTTTGAAATTTCGTGTCAGTACTCCTTTAAGCAGGTGCATTAGCCCTTCTCACGCCCGATTCTTGGCCAATCCCCCACGTGGGTATGTGCCATGTCAGCGGCCAGGCAGCGCGCGCCCATCTCCCCCCGTTGCCAAGGAAGACGAGGAGATTCCTGGCCAATCCCCCACGTGGGTATGTGCCATGTCAGCGGCCAGGCTGCGCGCGCCCATATCCACGTGCGCGGACATCGCCGGTGGACGCAGGTTCAGGGTCGCTTAAGAAGTGCATTGCACTTAAAAGATATAACAGAGCCTTGAGGCCTTTCTTTGGGAAGAGTAGAAAAGTGTCATATCACAGAAGGCCGATTCGCACAGTGGCGGTTCGGTTGGTAAGAATGTCGAAACGTATTTGTAAAGTCTGTGCCCGCATTCGGTAGTAGCGAGCCCTTGTAGGGTGGCGTGGTGTGTGACATTGTCGAATTCCCCGTTTATATTGACCGCAATAACGGAATATTTGTGTTCGAGAGTTTCATTAGTATGTTTTCTTTAAGCTGTAGCAGGATGTCTTGGGTAGAGAGATGGGGCAGAAATCCGTACATGGTGGTTGGAAAGTAGTTATTGTCTTCTGTGTAAGGGGCGAGACGATTGTTAACCATATGCTCGAGAAGTTTCCGCGTGAATTGCGGCCAGTCGGCCTGTTGAGTGATACTCATTAAAGCACGAAGGAACGAAAACAAAGAAAGAGACGCAAGCACGGTACAGCAGCGAAGTCTGATAACCGCTGGATTTCTCCTTCAAATCACGTAAGCAAACTTAAGTGCCCGAAGAAGTTCTCCATCCCTGGCCCCCTCCCTCCTCTTTCTTTTTTTTTCTTTTTATTAGTTCCGAACTTGATGGCATAAAACACAGCCTCGAACTTAGTCCGAATAAAAAAAGGAAGAAAAAGCGAGCTAGCTTCTTGTAATGTACGCTTGCGTTGCAGATCTGCTTACTTCCAGAAACTACTCTGAGCCGAATCTTGCTTGTTGCGTCCACTTTTCAAAGGAAATGGAGCGTTATGAAAGAGCAGTCAGAGAGGATAGAGGATCAAGTATGTGTATGATTGGAGTTCTAGCCGTTGTAGTAGTTTGGAATCGGATGATTAATCTTCGGAACCGACACCGCGCCATTTCATGAAGCCTTACTGGGAAACAGAACAAAAGAAAACGCCGAAAAACAAACTCATTTCGCTCTTTGTGCCAACTCGGTCCTCCAGTACTCCCGTTTCCCCCGGACACTTGCGGGAAAACCCGGCTCAAAGCCGCCTACGCCGGAGCCAGGCGCTCAATAACCGCCGGCGTCTTTGCGGCTTTCCCGCAGCCGCCCTTGGACAGTAGTGATCTGTTTTGTGGCTAGCGTAGAGGTTTCGGACGTGCATCACGCACACCCCATTCCCTCCTCCCCCCCCCCCCCCCCCCCACTTTTTTTTTCCGTCGCCTCCTCCCTCCCCTTTTTTTTTTTGTCGCCTCTCCTCTTACAGCACGAAGAACCAACTAATAATAACAAAGACGCCAAGATATACAAAAACATATTTGAGGCACATCAGTCGATTTGGGCCCAGAAGTCGTATGCAGCGCCGTCAGCAAAATAGAAATAGACGACCAGAGTGCAGACGACATTTTTTTTTCGTGATAAACGACTTCATCTGCCACGACGGCGGCTCCGCGGACGTCACCGAGTTAAGAAAGTGGAAGAGGTAGCATAGATGAGTTCCAACAATGAGCGGCTCGCTCGTTTTATGAATTTTTGTTCATCCGGCTGCAGCATGGAAGCGCTCGAGTCGAACAAACTCACTAGCGGGCGAAGCAACTGAGAACAGATGAGAAGAAATTTCTGCGGGGCTTAGCAATCCAGGGCGAACAGCCATTCTCGAAAAACGATGTTGTCCGGCTCGCAGCGTGTAGCGCGTCGCAGCTGCTACCAAGGAAGCGGGCGCAGTCGCGTCAGTCCGATCATTCAGAAGCCGGCGGCGGCATTAATCGAGAAAGCCAGCCGCCCAAAATACGTCGTCTTCCACGTTTCACATTGGAGAGGACGACGCATGCCCGGTCTTTAATCTCGGCGCACGTACCCGGAAGTGAATAGTTTTGAGTGCGAGCTGTCTCCGCTGCCGTATCTATTCGACGGGCTATTATATTATTCTGGGCGGCAGGGGAAAAAAAGTACGAATTGAACGCGGCCTCTGACATCTGTGTTTGTGAGTTGTGAGTTGACTTAAATCCTCGGCGACTGAGTTAAAAATTGAAGCGAGGAAGAAATGGATTTGGGTTTTTTTCTTTCTCTTCTCTTGGCCTTTATGGTCGCTGCACCTGTCTTTTGTAATTTCGGGAAAAAACATACGTGAGTTCATCACAGAGCTCTAAGCGCGGTTTCCAAGAAAATGTTATTATATTCCGTGCCCCTGGACGTGGATACAGTAGTAGTAGTAGTAGTAGTAGTAAGTATTGTTGAATAAGGCGGACTTAGCCTTGCATAGCTGCCGGCAATTGCTCCGCCTAATCGTCCCCAATACCATATCAAATCTCTCAAAGTCATAACACATCACTTAGTCCTAAAATAACAGACCCGCTATGTCACCACACCTCACTTAGTCCTGTGGACTGCAAGAATCCGAGTAGGAGATGAGACACCTCTCTTCGCACAATCCAGTGGTCCCTAGGAAAAATAATGTCCTCTGATGTAGCATGGGGCACTCCTAACTTCTGGAGATCACGAAAAAAGTTCGTCCGCTCAGGGTTGGTTTTGGAGCAGTTCATAATGAAGTGATCAATGTCACCAGTCACACTGCACGAGGGGCACAAAGGGGATGAAACAATGTTGATTTTATGTAGCCAAGCTGGTGTACGGGCTGAGTCTGTTCTTACGCGGTGGAGCAGACAGGCTTCGGCTCTTTTCAGGCCCTTCGTCACGACTGGTTGATGTACTGGTCGCCACAGCTGCCTAAAGTGCTCGCGAACGGTCTGTTTCTGTATGCGTTGGAAATCGCACCGCGTTTGCACCGTCCTTGTAGAAGATAAGGCGTCCTTGGCTAAGCTGTCAGCATGTTCGTTTCCCGCTACACCGACGTGCGACGGGATCCACTGGAATTGCACGGTGAAGCCTTCATGCTTAAGCCGCTTTAGTAGGAGTAGGGATCGCTGACAGGTCTTTTCAACAGGTATACCCCGCTGCAATAGGTGAAGAGCTGACTTTGAATCGCTGAATATTGTGACTTTTTGCCTTTCAAACGATGACAGTTGGCGCAACGCAGCTTCTATGGCAACACACTCACTCGCTGTAGATGAAACCAAAGGCGTCACCCTGGCAGCCCACGAAATATTCAAACTGGGTATGAAAAAAGCCGCCGCGCACACCCCACTATTTGCGTCAACCGATCCATCAGTGTATATGTGCAGAGAGTCCCCGTATTCCCGTTCCAAATGCTCCAGCACCAGCGATCGGGCTTCAGCAATAGGTGTACAACGCTTCGAGCGCATATGAGGGATGGTCAATGCACAATCCACACTCTCGTGGGACCAAGGCGGGTCCAAAGTAGCCCTTTTCCCAGGCCATTTGGGACACAGCACTCCAAGAGTGTTTAGTGTTGCATGAGCACGAGACTCTACCCTTAATCGTAGATGCCGCAGCAATGCTAAGCCAGCACTTGTTTCTCCGAGGCGCAGCACTTGCATAAGCAAACGTTGAGACGCCTGAAGACGAAGGGGTGTTGACTGCGCCTCATGGAGGATCTTGTTGTTTCCAGCTGCTTGAGGGACGCCAAGAGACAGCCTAAGCCCTTTCCTGTGCAAGGATTCCAACCGCTCGTATTGTGTCTCTGAAGGCGATATGAGAGGCAGCTGATAAAGCATGCGGTTCAAGATCAAGGCTTCGTGCAACTTGACCATAGAGGCTGGGTGGTTTCCCCACGTCACACCGGCAATTCTCCGCAGTACATTAAGTCTGGGCGCCACAGAGGAAACCATAGAGTCGACGGCCTTTCGCCAATTCAACCTATGGTCGAGAGCAATTCCTAGAAATCGAACATAATTAGCTTGGCGGATGGGGATGCCATTCAGTTCTATCCTGAGACGCGCAGACCGGCGTCGTACACCAGGAAATAGAACAAAACACGATTTCTCCTCTGATATAGTCAGCCCTACTGTTGAAAGATACGCTTGGACAGATGAAACAGCATGTTGTGCTGTTACACGCAATCGCTTTGTCTGGTATCCGGTGAGCCAGATGCAGATGTCATCCGCATATATTGACAAACGAGCTTTTGACCGATGACTCTTCAGCGTAGAAGGCAGGGCAGACATGGCTACATTGAAGAGAATGGGCGACAAAACACTGCCCTGTGGTACGCCTCGTACTACAGTTCTTTTTGAACTAAAAACATTCTCTATCCGCACCTGCATGAAGCGGTCGGTCAAGAAGACTCGAATGAAGCGGAGTAGGTGTCCTGTCACCCCCATTTCTTGCAGATGACTCAAAATAGCACTTGGCAAGACAGAGTCGTATGCCTTAGCCACATCAAGAAACACCGCAACGGTGGACAAGCCATAAGCTCTATTATGTTCCAAGTGGCTGACCAAATCCAATACACTGTTTCTGGCAATGGCTCTAATCAAAGGCAAGACTTTACCATCTCTGGCTGAGGAGTTTGCTGACGTGTACGCATCTTCGACATCACCATGCGTAACAGACGTGTCACTGCAACTACGCAGTAGTGCATCAACGGCTTGCGCTTACTCCTCAGTTTCAGCACTGGATACCCCATTCACGCTGAGGGAGCTTCAAACAGCCCTCGCTAACTTACGCAAACGGTGTGCAGCTGGCCCTGACGGCATCACGAACCAAATGCTACTTAACTTGCCATTGGAGTTCCAGCATAGTCTCCTAGAATTTTTTAACCATATTTGGACGACAGGCGACATTTCGTCATCGTGGAAGCTGGCCTGGGTGGTACCGGTGCCTAAACCTAACAAAGATACAGCAGATCTCTCATCATACAGGCCGGTGTCGCTTACTTCTTGTGTCTCAAAGCTCATGGAAAAGCTAGTCTGTGCCAGACTGATGTGGTGGCTAGAGCATCGGAAAAAGCTTCCTGCCTGCATGACTGGCTTCCGCCAGCGGCTGAGCGCCCAAGACGTGGATACAGAACTTGGCGCCACGGTGAAATAGTGAGCGGATCGGAAGGGGGAGTGGGGCAGAGGGAGGAGGGAGAGTCCATCCTTGCGGACTCTGACCTTAAAGGGACACTGAAGTGAATTTGTCAAGCTCCCGTTTTTGCTTGCACTGCGTAGACTGGCTCAAATTAGCACACTTTTCATCGTTTATTCGGTTGACAAATCGGTAATTATTTTACAAAGCGGGAAAGAAGAAAAACTACCATGCGCGGTTTGCGGCGGCCGCGCCAACTAAAGCTGTGACGTTAGGAGGAGCGGGCACCGTGATTGGACGATGCCCAAGGTGAGCAACCAAACAAGTTTCGGTTTCGGTTTCGGTTCTGTAAAACACAACCGTTGGCGTTGTTGGATGGGCATTCTCAATAACTCAGAAATGATCGTACCGCGCTTCTGCCATGTTGTCAGCTGTAAAAATGCATAAAGATAAGCCTCATAGGACGGATTGGAATCGTAGCATTCACTAGCCGAAACCTACGCAGTGCATGAACGCCCAAATGTCATGCGCTTTTCCCCCATATTTGGAGCTTGCCTCCCTCATGCCTGTGTCGTAAAAAGCGTGTTCGCACCAGGCCAAGAGTCTGTTCATTCTGGCCTGTGCCCACTGCCTGCAAGCAGTCGGTGCTTATGGCAACAGCACGCCAACGAGAACTCGCTAGCGCGCCAGTGCCAGCCTGCGCGCGTTTTGTGAACTAGTTCGTGGAGCCATGAGCGTTGCGGCCCAAAAAAAGGTGAACTCAATATAGAAAACATCGACGGAAAACGAAAAAGTTAACTTACAAAAAAAAAAGCACGTACCCGCGGGGATTCGAACTCGTGACTTGCAAAATACTTGCGGTGGCAAACCTAGCAACCCAGACCACTCGGCCACGGAGCGGGCTACGCTGGCATTGGTAATATAGGGTATATATTGTACAACCAGTTTACACTTTTATTTAGTTTTGGCATTTCAAGCAGCTTAGGTGACTATTTGTTGTATTGCGCTCGTGCAGTAACCGTCGCCCGAGTTTCCACAATAGCTCACGTCTAGCAATTGCATTTCGTAGACGGAAAAGCGTTCGCAGATACGTAGTCGTGCTGCTGACCGCTGTGCTTGTTCACCCAGCGCAAAAAAAGTGCTTCTCGCACCCGTTTTACGCTGTACGGTAAAAATATCAGTTGATTTTGTTTCCTTAGTACCTATATTGACTTCGCTGACTCTTCCCCCGCCTTCAAGAGGCCTTATATTTTCCTACTGGCATACCAGTCAGCGAAGCGTCGCATGTGCGCTTGTGCAGCGCTTGTGTGAAGCGACCTTGACTTGAATACAGTGTACAAACTAACCAAGTAACGAAAGGCAAATTCTACCATTCACAAGCGTGTCCTGACTTCGTTTCAACTGAGCGAACGAATTGCGACGACCCGTCGGCGGACGGCGGACGAAACGCTGGGCCGACTGACTCTGTCTGAAGGCCGGGGAGCCGTGCAGCAGCGCAGCCAATTGCCAGCTTATCCCCTCCTGACGTCACACGAAAACGCCGAAGAAAATGGGCGAGCGTAAAGAGAGGAGGACAGCATTTTCGAATTAATTTTTCTACTAAATAAAATCGCGTAAACGCGCCCAGGGTGGTCGAAACATGGCCTGGGGACTCCGAACTACAATTTGCGAAAGTAATCCTGCAATGTTTACATATCACTTCAGTGTCCCTTTAACAACGCTAGCTTGACGAGACGCACCGGCTGCTGTCCAGGCTCCGTGCACATAATAACTGAGCGCGAGTCTCTCTCTCTCTCTCTCTCTCTCTCTCTCTCTCTCTCTCTCTCTCTCTCTCTCTCTCTCTCTCTCTCTCTCTCTCTCTCTCTCTCTCTCTCTCTCTCTCTCTCTCTCTCTCTCTCTCTCTCTCACAGCTGTTTCTCTCCATCAGCGGTTTCTTTCTGCTAGAGGTAGTGCCTTGGTCATAGTTGAGGCATCATTTTTTGTAAAGAAAACCTTTCTTTTGTTTTCCATTTCTAGGCCCCCTCGTGCAGCCTCATTCCTCTGCTCTCTGATTTCCTAGGACACCACAGTGTCCAGGGAGCCACTGAAGGCTTATGCGATGGCCAGCAGCGTAAGCGAAATGGTGAAGGTATTTTACTTCGCGCTGGATGTGGTCGTGGATGCTGAAGCAGCTAGCACGTCGCGGGCTTTGTAGGACGGCCTTCGAATCTGAATATGGTCCATTGTGTCGGTGGCTGAAGAAGTATGTACCGGATGGTTTCTTTGATTCCATGAAGTTCAGCTAGCGTGGACGAACTCGCTCGCTCAAGCCGGCATGACAGTGATTTGTTAGTTGACGGAATAAAAACTCCCGAAGAACTGCGCTCAGATGTTGGGGATCCATCTGTAAAAATATGGGTCGTTGCGGAGTAAAAATTGTGAATATGGGCAAGAGTAAGCTGAAGTAGGACAGTTTCGAATATGCGCTTTCTTTAATCAATTTCAGGTATAGAATATTTCATGGTAACAGGTGACAAAGTCTATGGCGGAAAACCCAGTGGCATGGTCTGCGGTGCTTGGTTTGGCACGGAAGCATCAATTGCTTTTATTGTTCGTGCAGAGCTGGAAGCGTCTTGATCCGCACTACGAGCCAGGAAATGGGTTTTGGCATGAAGCCTGTACCTCAAATAATTTCGTAGCGTTCCTTGAAGCCGTAACACATCCATGGGCAGGCAGCCAGATTCTGCAAGAGTCCCACAACATGACGAGCCTGCAGGAAGGCCAAGGCACTTCCTCAGACAGTTGTTCCTTGCCGCTTCCAGCTGTTTTCTGCTTGTCGGGGACAGTTGATGCAGGGCGGGGAGGCTGTAGTGCAAGACGCCATCAACGTATGCCTTGGAGAGGAGCACCGCAGAGCGACAATCACTGCCCCAGTGAGTGCCACAAAGATATCCAATAATTGGCTCCTGGAGAGCCGTGCTGCGCATTCGCGAGTAGCAGTGACTGGAATGGACCGGACCGGACCGGACCGGACCGGACCGGACCGGACCGAACCGAACCGAACCGAACCGAACTGGACTGGACTGGACTGGACTGGACTGGACTGGACTGGATTGGATTGGATTGGACTGGACTGGACTGGATTGGTTTGGAAATCGTTTTAGCAGCAGTAAGCATAATCAGCTAACCCTAGACAACCAGGAAACCTCAGAATAACCAGCTGAACCTTAGCTCACGCTACGTATACCCTGGCATAGCCGAGCTAAGCCACTGCTAATTTTTTTATTTACTTCTGGGGACCAGGAGAGGTTTCTGTCTATTACAATGCCAAGGTATCTTTTGGTTCGTACGTAATGCAAAGGCCGGCCACTGAGGATTAGAGGGTACCGGTCCATGCTCTTGCGGGTGAACGCCATTGCGACACTTTTTTCTGAGGAAAGATAGAGGCCTCTCGGCGATAGGTATGCCGATATTCTTGCAAGAGCCTTCTGCAGCTTCTGCTGTGTGATCCGACGCGAACTCGATGCACTCCAAACACAGATATTATCCGCGTAGAGTGTGACTTTGACACCTTGGGGGAGAACGCGTTTCAGGTGAATAAGCGTAAGATTAAACAGCAGCGGGCTTAAGACTGCTCCTTGAGGGACGCCTCTATTTACATCGTAGCATGGTGTTGGGCCTTCTTCTGTGCACATGAAAAGTTTCCGTCCTTCAAGATAGTTCGCAATCCATGCATATAATCTCCCTCCTTAGCCGAGTGCAATAAGAGATGCTAGGATTGCCTCATGGTAAACAGAGTCAAATGCTGACTTGACGTCTAAAAACACTGCAGTTGGGATAATTTAGTTCTTCTAAAGATGATACGACAGCAATTATGTTGTCAATGGCCGATCGATTCTGTCGAAAGCCATTTATTTCAGGTGGGTAAAGTTTTCTGGTTTCGACATACCAATTCATCCTTTAGAAGATCATTTCATTCCATTACTTTTCCTATGCAACTAAGTGAGGTGATCGGTCGAAAAGAGTCATAGCGCGTCGGTGGCTTTCCAGGCTTCAGAACGGAAGTAATCTCCGCTAGCTTCCATTCAGGAGGAACGATTCCATGCAGCCACGTAGCGTTATAGTACTCCAAGAGACGCAAGGGAGAGTGGTGTGATAAATGCGAAATAGCGTCTAAGTAATTTCATCATAACCAGGAGAAGAGCGTTTCTTGACATCGGAAATGGCCGCATTAAGTTCATGTATCGAGAACGGGTGGTCTAAAGCAGGTACAGCAGCTGGAGGTGAAATGAAATAATTTAGCTGTGGGCGCGTCCTTGCGGATGTGCTGGTGGACAGCAGCTTGCAATATTCTTCAGCGACTTCTCTCTGAGAAATATTCTCATGCAATGACACCGCGCTGAATGGGCGTAGTTGCGAACTGTTGTTACGCATGCCCTTTACTACACGCCAGACGTGCGACAAAGGCTTGCGAACATCCAATTTCGCGCAAAACTTGCCATCGCTGCCTGCTTAACTTCTCTAAATGGCGCTTCCCATGTCTCTGCGCCCTACGTGCGTGCTGCATGTCTTCCAAAGTTTTGGTACGGCGAGCCTTGCACTCTGCACGCCTGCGAATGGCTCGTACCCTCTCATACTCCTCATCACTTCTGATATTTGGAGGCCTTGTCATAACACGCGATGATTCCCGCAGGCAGCGAGCAATGATAGGAATTAGGTCGTCATCGCTAGTTGATGCTGTAATCCTATGACCCAAGCTCTCTTCATAGGCCTCCCAGTTAGTGCACTTGATCTTCGCTCCTTCTCGGAGCGTATCTTTGTCAAGGTAAGAAAGCAAAACTGGTTAGTGGTCGCTTCCCCTTGTTTGCAGGTCTGTGCACCAGGAAAATTTTGCAGACCAGTTGCTTGAAATAAAATAGGCGTCCCTTGACGGGACATTCAGCGTACGTTAACGCTCCTTCAGCGGTACTCGACTACAGCGCGCCTCTTAAACGCCGTAATGGCCTCCTATGCGCCAAATGCCAAATCCTGTATTGGGATATAACTTTGCGTCCCAGCCTGTGTATACGGGAGGAGGCTCGCCTGCAATGCGTCGTCATATATTGGATGAAAGGCAGCAGATGCGTCTAATGTTGGGTTTAGGAAATGGCCACTGTTTGTTCATTGATCCTAATACTCTCTTTCAATGCAGCTCATCCGGAGAGGGCAAGCAGGCTTGACGACCTCTCGTTAAGCAGGAACGTTCGGGAGGCTTACACGTGTGTAATATTTTACGGAACTTTTTTTTTTTTTTAATTTGTAGTGGGCTCGGCTCAGGACTTGCGCTTTGAAGCGTAGAACATCTTGTCTTATGAAGCTTCCCTTGAGAAAGAGAAAATTTAGGTAGGACGAAGGCAATGAGTTCAAAAATCATCGGCACTTTTGCCGTTGTGGTCAGCTTTCACGTCGTTTTGTGTTAAAACACCTACGGGTGCGTCGCTCGGAATTGACTCAGTGATTGAGTGACTCAGACAAACCTCACGTCCACGTCAGGAGCTGCGGAGTTCGGAGTACCACGAAGAGTACGTTCAGCGTCTTGTTAATGTCTACATCAACGATGCAACTCAAGTAGCGACCGGCGTGTATAGGGTGTATTCACAGGGCCTTGGACCGCGCGGCGGCGGCGACGCCATATTTGAGGTTGCACTCCGCCGCGCGGGCAGCGCGTTTCCCGACGCGAAACGTTGTTTGCGGCGTGGTGCTGCCAAGAATGTTCGTGTGGACGGTGTTTTTCTCTGCGTGATTCGTGTGTTTGAGAATGCCTGGTCGTAACGAGTAGCCAGCATTGTTTTCGCTGCGAAATTACGGATGCGCTGTTCACGTCTCCCACAACCGCAGACCCGAAACAGGCCGAATGACGAAAGCAAGCGCGCCGTTTTTTTTTTTTTTTTTTTGTTATTGTTTCGAAGCGAAGGCCAGGGCATTGCTTGAAGACGGTATCATTTCGCGCGACGAATGCAACTGTCCGATGGTTTGACAGGCGCGGACAGCGGCGTGCATAACCCTGCACCGTTTTGGCGATTTCGCGCTATCTCGATCGGTGTCATCCCCGTGCGCCCATTTCCTTATTTCCTCCGTTGCTTGAAGCGACCGTGGCGCGAGTTCAGAAAATTTCTTCACCCAAGGCTGCGAGGATATTTGATGTGGTGGTGGCGTGTGAGATTAGGAGCTGGTTTTACCATGCCACCCAGGCAAGTGGCGCGCGTCTTGAGGAGTATGAGAGACGGCGACGTTCTCTGGCGACAGTGTTCTGTGCGTTGAAATTTGGTCGGCCATTTGAGCTCCTAATGAAGCGGGACAATTACGCTCAGGGTCTGGGTGGAAACCATCGCGGGGTAAGTACGTGGTAAAATTAGGTATGGTGGCGACGACAAAGATCCCACCGATGATTTTCAAGTCTTTTTTCTTTCGGTAAAGACGAAGCGGAAATTATAAGCAGAACAAGATTATGGAACACGCTTTGGCTACTTCGAAATCAGCGCAGAGACAAGTGATAAAGGCTGCTCTAGTTTGTCCCTGCATACATTAACGTTTTAGTCTCTACGCTGTTTTTGAAGTAGTCAGACTGTGTACCCAGCGTCAAGCTTTAGTGCCTGATCACGTAACGCGCGCTTTGTGATTAGAGAACAGTAGAAGGCGACGAAGAAGAATTGGATCAATTTGGATGCCCGCAATTACCTGTGAAGCGATATTGCATGTACGCGTGCGTTCACCTCAACACTCGAAGCAGCCCATGTTGAGGCTGGGAGCCCAGTATGGTTCGTCTCATCCATAAAGTACGCCGGCTACCCTAATTTGTGAACATTTTAAGCATGCGAATGTTTCAAACATGTGACGAGGTGCGAGGTGAAAGCTCCGACGCCCATCGTCCCGGGGCCCACCTGAATGAAACGGGCCCCAACAGATTCGGTACTGATTAGCCACATTATCGATAACTTCTTTAGGAATTCGTCGAATGAAGACAGACAGCCTTCAAGCACTGCCCTAGCCGTCGCTTCAAAACAGCGAAAGGAAAAAAAAAACACGGCGCGTTGATTTTGTCGTGCGGCCTGCTTCGGGTCTGCGGTTGTAGGAGACCAGCGCAGACCGGATTTTCGAAGCGAGAACAATGCTGATGGAGGCGAAAAGCAAAAAAGCCCGTGTGTACGAGATTTCGGCGCACGTTAAAGATCCCCAGGTGGTCAAAAATAATCCGGAGCCCTCCACTACGGCGCGCCTCATCGCCTGCGTTGCGTCGGCGCGTTAAACCCTTCAATCAATCAATCAATCAATCAGAACAATGCTAGCTACTCGTTACGACGAGGCATTCGCAAACCCACGAATCACGCAGAAAAAACACCGTCCACACGAACGTTCTTGCCAGCACCACGCCGCAAACCACGTTTCGCTTCGGGAAACGCGTTGCCCGTGCGGCGGAGTGCAACCTCAAATATGGCGTCGTCGCCGCCGCGCAGGTAGCGCCGCCGCGCGGCCCAAAGTCCTGTGAATACACCCTATAAGCTTCAATAATGTATTAGTAACTGCCTTTGAGGCACGAGAGCTCATTTGGGGGGGGTGGGGGGTTTCCTATTATACCTAATGGTTATCCCCGATTCTCCGACTGGGAGGGCGATCGGTGTGACTCAGCGTTGCACAACGGCGTCTATAAAAACGCGGTACAGAGCGTGGTCGCATGTTTTCGGGGCATACTCGTACGTGTATGCAGGCGGCCGTCTTCGTCGAATGGGCTACACCCCGATGCCCCACCCGACAGCCAGCCTTCGTGAGTGCTTGCCGGGGTGCGGCCCCGCCACGGAGCAAGAATGCCGTGGTTTCTCCCTTTGTCGTGGGTGTATTCTGGGAGCTTGAAGGCTCGGGCGTTCGTCGTTCTTACGGGCGCGTTTTCAAGTGGGAAGAGTGAGCTGTCGGAATAGCAAGGAAGGAAGAAGTTGTTCTTTTTCTATTTGATTGAAGTTGAAGTTTATTTCCATAAACGTACACCGTTATGGCGGAAAATAGGGTAGAAAGCTGCACTCAGCAACTTGACGAAGCCCTACATCCTTCATGGTCAACAGAAACAACAAACAACAACAGCGGCGGGGAAAACAAACAAAAAAAAAAGCAGTACATAGACACCACTTGTGGGTGACAAACAAAACTAGCACGGAAAATACAATATGTTCAAAACTACAATAGATAGCGCATCAATAAGTGGATATAAGGACGTGAAGGCAGTAGTGAGAAAAAAATATACGCAACAAACCGCACAAACACAGCAAGGAACTAATCCCAAACAACATAGTATTTCCGAACAAACAAGTTAAACAGCATAGATTTTGTACATGAGTCAATATCAAAGTCAATAAATGCAAGTCCATTCAACAACTTCGGAAGGGTATTCGCCGCGAGCTCGACATGTAGGTGGCGACAGCGTCGCGCTGCTAGTGTGGATGCTCCGCTGAGCGGCCCGTAAGAATGCACACTGTGGGCGCGCTTCGTGCCTTTTTCCCGCCGTATGTGCGCACGAAAGGTGCAAACAAGAGTGGTATGCTGTAGTTCGGTTCCTCAACGTTCCATGTACAGCATGGAAGCGGCAGTCAGTTTTCATTACTACGCCAAAAAAAGCGACGACTCATCGGGAATCTCAGAATGACCGTAATTGTGACAATGAACTTGTACGCTGTGGCTCGTAGCAAGCTCGATCTTTCCAGACTATGGCTTTGAGCCTTCAATAAAAGCATAAATAGAAACAAATCAGGAAGCCTCGATCTCTGAAATTCGGTTTACAACGGCAATCTCAATCGCTTTCACTAGTAGCATGACGCATTCTTGCATTCGTGGGATGCCCTGAAATGGTAACACCACCTACC
The DNA here is from genome assembly GCF_048455015.1 of Haemaphysalis longicornis. Taxonomy (NCBI): domain Eukaryota; kingdom Metazoa; phylum Arthropoda; class Arachnida; order Ixodida; family Ixodidae; genus Haemaphysalis; species Haemaphysalis longicornis. The sequence goes on from NW_027526460.1 coordinate 111,683,334, forward strand.
TTCCCCGACATTCTTTCTAAGAGCTTACGATATTTTTTGCATGTTCAAAAGGCAACATAAAATTACTGAATTTTGATCAGCGCAGAGATATAAATGTAACCGCTCTAACGGGTCTTTTAAATGAAATTTTAACGACTCTGAAGGAAGGTTTGATGAATAACGGTTTCGGATCACTTATTTACGGCTTTCGTCGCAAGTGAACTTGCGAATTGAATTGTCAACGCACGCAGTACAATCAACATCTCATGTTTGGCTAGGTTTTCGCAAAGTGACAAGCAGGTTTACAGTGTGCAAACCAAGCTTCTGGGACCTCACATTGAGCACAAATTTTCTGTTACGGCTGCTCTGTTGACCATTTGCGTTCCTTTTAAAATCTAACAGGTGCCTGCAACAGCGAGATGTGTTTGCATGCTTGCGTATAAGGTCGCTTACGAACCCTAAAGATGGCAATAAATGAAGTTGCGCTGTTGCAGATGTAGTAAAACATTTCCTTTTTATTTCTCGTTGTGAATCAGCGCAACGGGTTCCCGGTAACTACTTCGTTTTGTAAACTGAATATCGCCTTTGTCTTGGCATTTAATTCTGGAGGATTGGTTAAAAAATGAAATTCTGTGCATTTAGTCTTTTTCGGGAAGGGGGGGGGGGGGGGTCCTGCCAACGTTGCAAGAGCAGCGAGAAGAGAACGCATGTAACGCGAAAATCCAAAATCCAAACTATGGTTATCAGTATTACTTACAATCGAAACTACACTATAGGCCTCGTGTTCTGTAGCGGTGAAAAAGCAGTACGTATTTTCAAAACTGATTAACCCCCCTTTGGTCCGGGATTGTCCAGGAATTGTGGCTCACCTTTTTTTCAAAATTGTATTGAAAGCAAGCATTGTGGGAAAAAAATTAAAAAAAAAGAGCGAGTCATGGCACACACCCCTCACACATGTGGGCAACAACGTGCATTATATTACGCTTTTTCTCCTCTTTCTTTAAACGTAGGTCCACCTTAAGAGGTTAAGACGTGACCATATTGGGCATTTGGTTATGCTGAGTGAGACACGTTTCTGGACAAGGGGATTCATGTCGGATTTGAAAATGATATATATGAAAATGACACACGAAATGCCACATGACAGACGCAAACTCACAACTGCTTAATTTTACCGAAAAATCCCCCCTAAATACTCGTGCGCATCCATAGAAACGTATTTTAAATAATACGTAAAATTAGCAACTCGATACAGTTGAATAAATGTTTATTCCTCCTCCTCAGTATAAACAACGACTGTCCAAAAATGGTATTTTTTTTAGAAAAGGTACGGGAAGAATTCGATCACACAGGCGCTTGCGGGTGTAAAATACGTGTCCGGTAATGTATGGGCGATAGCGCACGGGTTGTGTGCAGTGTAAATGTTTTTGTTTGTTTCTTCTTTCTGTAAGGACACAGCGCAATTTTACAAGGGCGTGGAATTTGCACGCGTATGCATAGGTCTTGTTGCTTCTGACCCGTTTCGCGTACTAAACTTTTATCCTTTAAATAATCACCACGCCAGCCACCTTCAAAAAGCACCCTTCGACGTTCCCGAAACGGCAGACGACTGCACTCAACAATACGAAAAGTGCAATGTGTGGAAGCAATGTTTATAACACGTTTCACACTCAAGCGGTGACCAGGGCGAAGATGTTTCGTGGAATTAAACCAGCGCATTAACCCGCAACGGCCGCTGATTATTGCGTTTCTAGAGGAAATGCGCAAGCAGAGGTAACTGTCATTGCTTACTGCCAAACGAGCACACATATTGGTTGTTTTGTCGCGTACAGCACGCGTCTTGCGCCGCACGCAACGTGAAAAAGCAGACGACGCGAGAGCGCCATCCACACTAGGAGCGGTTCGTCCCGCCGCCGCCAGGGGCCGACTGTGTTCGCGCTCGGGGCGAATACCCAATCATCTGCAAAGTGTAGTTTGTACGTGGGCGAGGAACTTTCCAATGTTCAGACAGTCTAGTCGGATAGGGCGTATGATTAATTTGAAGATTAGCTATCAACGAAATGTTCTTAGTATTGTTTTTGCGTTCTAGAGTATATGTGTAGGCTAAGCGGTACTTAAGCAGGTCCTGAATCTTAGGTAGGCAAAGTTTACTAAACAAATGGGCAGTAGGGGCATCGTAACGTGCATTACATAGAAGCCGAATAATTTTTTCTGTAGCAAAAATAACCTATTTATATTAGTTGCAGACGTTGTGCTCCACACGAGACAACAATAGTTAAAATTACTTAAAAATAGTGAATTGTACAACAGTAACTTGACTTTATACGGAAGGTCACGTACAGAATATACCATTCCAACTATGCGCGAAAGTTGCCCTGCGAGAAAATTAATGTGTGTATTCCAAGACATGTCTTGGTCGAAAAAAACACCTAGCGTTTTTGCAGACATCACCAGTTCAATTTTCGAGTGGTTTAACATTATATCAGCCGGTAAAAGGATATTTCTGTTTTTGGATTGAAAAAGCATCGCTTTCGTTTTATCTACGTTAATTCTTAAGCCGTTGTCCGCTGACCATCTGTGTATTTTTTCAAGCACTTCATTAGCGGTTTGTACCAACTGCATGACATCACAAGATGAAACAAGGAGAGTAATATCATCAGCGTAAATTATGTATTTTGTATTAGTGTCAACGTTCACGATGTCATTAATGTACATGTTGAAGAGAAGGGGCCCTAAAATACTGCCTTGTGGTACGCCTAAGTGCAATTGTCTGATTTAAGAGCGAAGATTATTTACCTGAACAAATTGGCTTCTGTGACCTAAGTATGACGTTATAAGTTCTAGAGCTATGCCGCGGATACCATAGTAACGCATTTTTTTCGAGCAGTAGTTTATGATTTATACTATCGAAGGCTTTGCTGTAGTCGATTAAAACACCTAATGTAAGTTGTCGTTTTTCAATGTTTTTCAGAATGAATTCTTTTTGCTCAAGTAACGCTAGATGTGTCGACCTTCGTTTTCTGAATGCATACTGACAATTCGATAACATTGTGTTCTTTTCCAGAAAGTTGGATAGGCGATTCAAGATAATTTTTTCCAAAGCTTTAGAAAAGATAGGAAGTATTGAAATCGGCCTGTAGTTAGATACCGATGCTCTATTTCCTTTTTTGAACAATGCAAGAACCTTCGCCACTTGCATTTTTTGAGGAAAGGTTCCTGATGATAGGCATAGATTATAAACATAAACTAATACTGGAGCAACAACATTAATGACAAACTTGGCTGGTTTAATATGCAGGCCGTCAGCATCACAGGTAGTGCTATTGTTGATCTCCTGGAAAATACGAATTACCTCTGATTCACTGGTAAGATAAAGAAAGATAGTGTTGACAGAGTTGGTCGTGATAAAACGGCAAGCATTGAGATCGCAGTTACTGCTGCCTATGCTGGTGAAATGCTCATTAAACGTATCAGGGACTAATTGTTCGGCAATTTCAAGTCCATCCTTACGGATTTGCACAGTATGTGGTACTTCAGTTTTACGATTCAAACTTGAGTTAAGTTTATTCCAAACTTTCTTCGTATCATTCATGCAGGCGTCAAACGAGACATTATAATAATTTGTTCTGGCTTTACGTATATCTTTTGTAAGTTGGTTACGAAAAGACTTAAATACTTTAAAATCAGACAGCTCGCGTTAATTCAGAGATTTTCTATACAATTTATACTTGGTTTTGAGATTTTATTCAGTAATTCCCTCGTGATCCACGGCTTTCGTATATTACGCGGATGAGCTTGAGTGGTAAGCAAAGGGAAGTTAGCGTCATATGCTGTTTTAAAAATCTTCAAGAATGATTCGTAGGCTGTGTTACTATCTATAGTGCAGTAAACTTCGCTCCAGTCGAGTTGACATAACTGATTACGAAAATTCTCAAGTCGGTTTTCCGTGATACATTGACCTGTTCTGGTACGTGTGTTTACCTTATCGATTTTCAGATTTAGACTAAGAAATATAGGCATGTGGTCACTTATTCCGCAGGAGAAAACGCCACTTTTAATATAGGCAGGGTTTAAGTTCGTAAGAAGTAAATCAATGCACGTCGATGTATAACTCGTTATCCGCGTTGGAATCGAAATAACATTTGAAAAGCCGTGCGTGCTTATTAAGAGATTGAAATTCCTTGTGGCAGAAGTGGTTGCAAACATGTCGATGTTAAAGTCACCTCCAAAAACGGCCTTGTAGCGATTATCTAATATAAAACGAAATAGGTTTTCAAGGAAGGAAGAAAAAGATACTATGCTGCCATTTGGTGGTCGGTAGAAAACGGAATATACTGTTCGGGTACAAAGTACAGTTAATACTTCGAAATCATCAGTTATGCAGCAAAATTGATCAATGCGATCAGCCAAGATATTCTGCTGAAGGATTGATATTCCCCCACCTCGACAACTGGTACGTGATGCAGTGAAACATTGATAGTTTTGTGGACACCAAGGCACTGAGTTAGTATCGTACCATGTCTCCGACAACATGATTAAATGGAACTCACGGTCAAAACTGCTAAACTTTCCTTCACAACTGCTAAAGAACGCATCAATGTCGTCACCCTTATTTCTAATTGACTGGCAGTTTAAATGACATATATTAGTTGATCTGACATGGTCAGGTCCTATGAAGCGGGAAAAGTCAGCCGGGGAGATCATATCATAAGATGCCATGTTTTCTACAGATGCAGGAAATTCGGAAAATTGCAAGCTTTAACTAAACATTGCAGAACCTTCAGTTTTGGGGCATCAGGGAAACCTTGAATATTAACCATCTCTGTGTTATTACACATTGTTCTCAAAAAGATGAAACCTGCCCACGCAAGAGAAATTTGCTTTTGGTTGAGTGAACATCAAAGTGTAGTTCTTTAGGGTGCCTTAACGCATCAGAAATCATCTGCGGATTGGTGTGCTTGTTGAGCCGCTTGTGCAGCATGAAACGCAAGGTAGCGAGAGGTGGGTACTCGTTCGAAAAACCTTGCCTAGACAAAACAATGAAAACGCAGTTGCGCAGTGCAGGGCATAGATAGCGCGAAAGCATCCTAGTAAGAGTCAGCGTGAAGTCACGCGTTGAACACCAGTGACGAGCACAGATCGCTGGAACCTTATCAGATGCTGTGTGGAGCGCCGTTAAAGACTTCGAACATGGTACACGCACAAGTGCGTATGCGGTATACAAATAGATAACCACTGTCAACACAAAAGTCAAATCAAGATGCAAGTGATGGGTAGAATATTGCCCCAGCGAAAGTAAACGTTTCTTTCTCACACAAATAAAAACGCAGAGGGGAAATTGCACGAAAGAATGCAAGGAGCAAAATAAAAAACCGGAAACACGACAGTTACAATTCGCTATCGCCATCTTAACAGTTCGCACATACAAAAATAAATCCATGGAAAAGAGAGTAACAAGAAGCAAAACTAGAGCATAGAACATGTTCAGCTGTCAGTCAATTGGAAGAGATCATCCTGACGACGAATTACAATGGCAGGGTCACCCTCCGATCTTCGGACAAAGACCTTGCTGTTTGCATGCCAAGAAAAGCTGTAGCGGTTTGCCATTGCCCATTCACGGGTGAGGCGGAGCAAGTCCCTGTTGTGTTTCGTCATGTTTTCAGTGATCGATACTGGCGATTTCGCAGTTTTGAGGGCTTTCCGTGCTTCAAGCCATTTGTCACGAAGTGACAGCCTTGCGAAATGGACAATTATTCCTGGTATTTTGCCAACCTTGTAAGGAAGCCGGTGAATAGCCTCAATGTCATCAGCAACCAATTCTGGTAGACCAATAGGTGTACCCACCCAGTTTAGCTTATTCAACAAGTTCTCGTCTTCGGACACAGCGATACCATGAACTTCGATGTTGTACTTTCTGCTGCGCCACTCGATGTCATTAAGCGAAGTTTTCATTTGTTGTATGTCGTCAGAGTCACATGGTTTAGTCTCCAGTTCAAGAACACGCCTCTTTAAGCTACATATTTCCTTATCATGATGGGCTTGCTTACTCAGTATTTCGTCGTATTTTTTAGACATCATTTCGATTGACTGCTTTATCTCAGCTACCTGAGAAGGCAAGGCAGCGATTGCATCGAGCCTCTTCGTTATTTCTGCGAGGCAAGAAACAAGTTCCGGTTCCATACCGCCCTTTCCTCCACACAAAACACAAGTTAGCCTGAATAGGAGTTTCTTGGCTGGAATACGTCTTTTAAACTCCTCACGACAGACGGCCTGCTCCCACGTGTGGTAGTATGATGGTGGAAAAACTGCCAGTTTACACCGGGGGCCACAAGCCGTCGTAAATAAGAGCATTTACCACGGTTGTACCTCTTCACAAAACGCAGTATCTGGCTGTTATTACTGCGTTTGTCCTAATGGGAGTATTAAAAACTTCCACGCCACCTCCATTTCCTTCTCCTCCTCCTTCACCCCTTCCTCCTCTACACGTCCTTACAAAATGGCTGCCAGTTGGTGTCGTGTGTCGTGTGAGCTCCAGCGTCCCCGAAAATTTATTGCCAGTGTGAACTTGCGGCCGGACGAACGGATGTGAAGTGCTTCCCAACAACCGAAGCTCGTTGCGAACATTGTGGAACCAGCCTGGACTGACGTGCGACGGACTGCAACGTCGCCTCCGTGTCACCGACCTTCGAGCCGACGGAATACGCCAGCGAGCCGACGCGAGGCCTAAATGCAGTGATCGCTGTGAGTGGCTCGTTAAAAACAACGCGGTTGTGCCTCTGCGAGGTGGTTGAAGGTAAGATTTTCACGTTTTTTATTGTACGCAACATTTTGGGAGACTTGTGCCCCTTATAGCGTCAAATAAACTCAACGTGTTTCCCGCGCCACTGCACGGGCGATTCTCCGCCACTGGAGGTGAGCGTTGTGCGTGAAAGACGGCGCACCATGCCCGGAACGTCATTGGGGAGGCCGAACGGTGTGAAAGCAATGGGTATTTGCGCGGGTCTCGAGCAGAACACTCACTCATTCACACTCGCAAGCAGAATGAAAACTGTCCGAACTCTGGACGGCTGTTAGGTGTTTTTGTTAGGCTGTGTCTGTGCCTTACTGGCAGGCGAGGGTGAAGTTGGCCGGTCAAACGTCGCAGGGCGGCCGCTTTTCTTGAGAAGTAGGTGTGGTGCCAGCCGCGCCTGCTACGAGGAGGGTGACTGCCGCGTGCCGCCGGCGATTAATTGCTTTCACTGGAAAGGGAGACGGTCGGGGCCCCGTGGGAGCTCTCCGTACGCTAGGCGCGTGTAACTATAACCAGCAAACGCCATTCGAGGGAGCATTCTGTAGAGTCGACAGACGACTGCTTATTATTTTTTTTTTTTTGAAGGGGGGCACGCGCAGGCGTGACACCGACCGAAATTTTTCCGTAACTTTCGTTGAGGGGAGAGAGGGGCTGTGCGGGGGGTAAAACCTGAAGCTCGTTCCCAGAACACTACACGCAAGGAAAAGAGGGAAAGGAAGCATTTTGAGAAGTGGGTCGCCACAAGGGTCGCGCACCTTTTTGAACAGCAGAACACTTCGTTTTGACGAACTAGTGAGCGCAGGTGTCTCGGACAGAAGTGCAATTTTGCGTAGCTTTAAAGGGGTCCTGAAATGCCTTCCGCCGATGCATGGATGTACATGTAACCAAATAAAGCAATGTATTAGCAATCTCCTCCTGCAAGAATTTTGTTAAAGCGATGAGTATTAGCTGAGAAATCGTAAATCAAAAACCGCGAATTATCGTCGCGCCGTATTTCCTCCTCCTTTCAACTGTTTCTTCGCTGTTGGCCTCCCCTCCCATTATGATCCGCTCCTCAGCGGTGACGTACTTCCGCTATTGCGCTCCCACAGACTGCCGTCTGCTACGGGCCAGCTCTTTCGGCTTTTTCATCTCTGTAGACACCATGGACACAGGCTGGAAAAGCGAACGAATGACCTGGCCGCATGTGTGCGGCCTGGCCTTGCCCTTTCGCGGCGTACGTAGCTGCAGGGCTGCAGTTGGTATCGGCGGCGAACTCGCAGCCGCGTGGGGAGAATCGTGCGCTCGTTCCCTTTGGTGCACCGCGCACTGTTTATCCAAAAAGCGCGGTCTCAGATGTGGCCCCGCTGGTGCCGGGTGTTATTTTGCGGTGGTTGTAATTCCTACTACCGGCGGCATGTGAAAAAAGACATTTTCAACCGACACAGAACCCGTGCACAAAACGCGCCGGATCGGATCGCTTTATCAGCGGCGATGAACGTGAAGGCGAAGAGCAAACCAACGCTGCACTCGATCAGCGAGAACCCGTGTTCTGACAAGCTGCACCCATGTGTTGCATTCAACACTGACGGGAAAGCGTTTGTGTGCACTTGTTTGGATAGTCGTAAAATGTCCAAACACTCCGGCACTCCGCTAGCAGATCAGCCGGCGAGACATTTCGGAAAACATTTGACAGATGGCGCCGTATGCATTAGTGTGTCGCTACGCAAAACTGATGAGACGCTCTACTAAAACTCCCATCGCGGTGTCTGTCACGCAGCGGGACGCAAAAATTTAGCGTTTAGCGTATGCAAAGGCCACAAACGCTGTACTAAAACTCTATTAGCAGCAAAATAGCGTGCGTATGTGAAACCGCTAGCGTTTACAAAGCTGTACGCCGAGCGCGTACGTTTCAAACCTAGTGACATCGTTTAAATACACTGGCAAGCACAGTGTAACGTAGTCAGATATCAACCGTATGCTCAGGCGACAAGCAAGAGCTTGTTTAATGTGGGGCTGAGATTGCGCATAAAGGCCCGTTCGCACTTGCGACGAAAGCGAGTGAGAGCGGCAGGAATTCCGTCGCTTTGTCGCGCGACGATCGTTTTTGTCGAATGGTCGGGACAAATTTTGGTTGCGCGACAGAATTCCCGTCGCTTTCGCTCGCTTTCGTCGCAAGCGGGAATGGAAAGTTCTGCCGCTGCCGTCTGCTACGCAGCTCGGAGGGCTCGGAGGTAACCGCGCGATCTGCTCGGGCCGGATGAACGCGCACACTCCCGCACGGCAGCGCCCCAAGCGGCAGACGGCCGCGTACATCGCTCCCGGCGCCCGCCTGGAGCTCGCCCTCGGCACACTAGCCAGTATATTTCAGGCACTATAATGGAGGAAAGATTTTTTGCTTCCGATGAACCTAGTTCTTTGCCCCTGTGTTTTTAAATACGTGAAGTGGTTAGCACGTCGTCCTCACGCAGCTCTGTATCGTCGTAGCATCGCTGATTGTCCGAACGAAGCTTGCAGCTAAGCCAATGCAGCGACCGAAGCTGTGTGTGTGTGTTGGTGTGCATCGCCTCCTGTGTGTTGTGGACGCGTTCGTTTCGCGATGAAATGCGACATTGTACTTCTGCGGGTGGATAGTGCTTCCCATGATCTGGATTATCTTTCTCGAACGACGTACCACTCAACCTCGCATGGGGTATGTGCAGTGTGCCTGGCTAAAAGCCTTCTCGCTTGCGCGCCAGAGTTGTGACTTGCTGCTCGTCCCCGCAAACCGGGGTGTGAGGTGAGTGCCGTATTTACGACGGGCAGGAGGAGGCAACTCGTCGTCTGTCAATCGCGGTTCAGACTTGCAACGCATGTTGTGACGTTGCGTTCGTTCGAAACGCATCTCTGGATTGTTTTGAAGTTGAATAAAATGTACGCGTCAAACCCGGACATTCGGCTCAGGGCGTTCTCTGCGATTGCACCAAAGAAGTGCCACGGGACTTTCTTTATGGTACGTACTCACGTAAGATAAAATCCACGTCGTGTTATGGCCGTGTTGCATTCAATACAAACGGTTAAGCGTTTGTTTACACTTGTTTCGTTTGTCGTAAAATGTCAAAGCACTCCGGCACTCCGCTGGCAGATCAGCCCGCGAGCCGACGCTGAGCAGACGACTCATCTCTTTGCCGGAAGTGCGTGAAAAAGCCGCCCAATAGCAGGATGTCTAGCTCATGACGAACATCTGGGAATCGATGATGTAGACATGTGAAGATGGCGGCGTCCAAAAACACGAAGGAAAGGGTGAGAAAAAAGCGACAAACTTTGCAACAAAAGTGTGAGATTTCCGCTGCGCGTAAAAGAGTAATACTTGGCACAGGTGACGTTGGCGACCCAATCTAGCGATTGCGCTAGTTCATTTAGTGTGCTCAAAATGCCTTTCAGGGCCCCTTTAAACAAACATTCAGACATTACGGAAAGTTGGACACAAGAGTGACAAGTTCAGCGACTTTACAGTGCCGTTTCTTTTCTTTTTTTCCAGGTCAGATGCCCAATATGCTTATGTATTTGTTACCACAGACTTAAAGCGTTTTGCTATCCCTCTAATGAATGTGCTGCTGTGGCTTCCAGGAGAACGTGCCAGGGGGTGCGGCAACGTCAGCGTTTGGGAGGCACGTGCAAGCAAACAGCGCACCGACGACATGCTGACCTCATTGTTTGCAAATGGCTTAAATTTTTTTTGTTGAGGAGTGTTGTAGTAGATAAAGTTCTTACCAAGATACCTTGTGTTCTTGATGTAGGTGTTTTGTTGATTCAGTGTTTTTATTGTCTTATTAACGTGTTCACACGTATATCGTATTCATGTAATTTTTATGCAATAAATTGACTGTGCAGAAAACAAACTTTTCACGTTTCGCCATTCAAAGTTTGAAGCGGAAAAAGACTAGAAATTACGTGATCCCCAACGAAAAATAAAAATGCGGCCTGTGCCCTTATTAAGAACTCCCAAATGCAGTAATAAATTTCACTGCAGCGCATATATATGAAGCGCACAAAAACACACACACAAAAAAACCTCGAATGCAGGTCAACACTGCTCCCAACGCGCCCCCTGAAAACTCCCAGTTGGAGGAAACAATACACTCCCAACGGTACCCCTGGAAACTCCCATTGTAGTGGCAGTAAAATGAAACTCCCATATGCTACTGAAAAAACTGCCGAAATAATGGGAGTAAGGCGAAACTCCCATTGGAAGGAGTTTTGAAAACTCCGAATTGGTACTGAGTTATGACACAAGCCATTTACTCCCATTCCGGCTTATTTGTGTTCTGTATGATCCAGCTTTACCCTTAGAATTGCGGCATGCAGGGCATCTCCAACTCTTTCTCCCCGCTTCGCCTTTGCTTTTAAACGTGGATTCTGACCAAACCGAACAGTTTCCCAAATGGTAAGCGTACTCACATTCGGAGCACTTGATTTGGCGACCGTCAGACGGTAGCTTCTCGTCGCAGGAGTGGCACGTCTCGTCCATAACGGGGAGGTACACGTCGTTCAATTAAGCACAAAAAGCATGATAGTGGACGGGGGGAAAACAGCAAATAACCGTAGCAAGGCAGAACGACACTGGCAGCAACGGCGGTAGCAAGTACGACAAACAGTCAGCGTGGAACGCGAGAATTGCTACCAAACTGGGAAACGAAGAAGGAAAATTTAGGGGGCGTCTTCTCGCCACCACCGCCGCTGCCAATATGCCTCGTTAGTTGTTCCACCACCAGGAGCCCGATAAAACGACGTGAAGACAGCGTTGCCAGTTCAATACTCGCACAAGTCCAGAGGCAGCTGGTGAGGCATCTCTTGTCCTGACGCAGGAAGACAAAATCGGGAAAGCTTTGTTTGGTGACGCGACGAAGAGGCCAGTAACCACAGCAAAGCCAGGATACTCGAAGATACAGCAGGCGGAACCAACCTGGGAAACGAAGAAGGAAAAGTCGCATGCGTAACCCCTGGTAAAAATGAAAGCGCTCTTGGCAGGGTATGGAAGACGTATGAGAATATTGCTCGCCACAAATACGAATGACGGATTCATCAATTCGAAAGCGCTCGCTCGCATGCGCCGTCCACTTTAGGATTTTTTGTTTTTGAGGACATACTTGCCGAATGCGATGTTGAACCTTGCCGTTTTATTGGTTTCCTTTTTTTGTTTGTTTTAATCGAAATGTGCGTTGCGCGAGGAACAGGAAAACTAAAATGCGCGCAGGAATCTGCTTTGTCGATGTTGGGCTGAACTCATCCTAAGCTCCCCAGGGCATCGCAGTTACCGCGCCGTTATAGTACGCGGCTAATCCGGAGTCGAATACCTCTCGAAGTCCCAGGGAAGGTTTACAAGCACTGTAGTGGAGCGCGGACGCTTCCTTGACAGTTGTTATGCGCTGCGCCCAATGAAGGGACGTGGCTCGAGGCTTCCGAGGAGGAAAAAAAAAGACGGCACTGGTTGGACGTCTCAAGGCTGGTGGGCCCCATACCATCTCATTCTGTTTCTAGGAGGAACGTGACTACACGCTTCGGTGTAGGAGAACGCGTGTAGCGTTTAACATAACTTCCCGTTATGATCCCCCGCTGGCGTGCTCGTCCACCCCACCTGGCGTATTACGCGGCTAGTTTTACCCTCCGCGATGGATGAAATCTTCCGCGTCCGTCGCTGATCCCCACGGTTTCTTTGAGCCTTGTGCGATTCCCCGCTGCGCCGGCGGGGATGGCTCTGCATGTTGATGAAGGCGGCGCCCCTGCGGTTATGTCGGTGCTCTTTGAGTAACGTGCAATTAACCGACCAGCCGTTCATTCAAAGCTTCTCCAATCGGGTAGCTGACATACTTGTCGTTTCCAGCGATGTGCCTGAACCTTTGGTTTCCTCCCCGTATTCTCTTTGGTTTGTACTCTCCGCAAGCAAACTCGCGCAACAAAGGGCATGTAGTCTCTAAAAAGCTTTTTAATCCGACGCTATCAGGCACCAACCATTGTCATATTGACGTCTTTAGTGTTCAAGGGCACGAGACCGCTGCTGGTCAGTAGGTGCGCTTATACTAGCAGGCGCATTGAATTTATATCAGCTGAAGCCTAGTCAACCCCCGCCCCCCTCTCTTTCTTCGCCACATAAATTAATAGTATTAATTGAAGTCTTCACCACACTCCGGTCATTTCCAGAGTATAGTCCAATCGATGCGCTGCGACATCGCGCATACTGCCGGATGAGCAGGTTGATGATGCAGGACGCGCGTGCACATCGCCCCAACTTCTTTTCTGCGCCTGTTCCGCGATTGCATTGTTCAGTCTCCAGGCCGTATGTGACAAGACGTTACCTGTTCCCGCGTTGTGTCTCCGCTGGTCGGACGTTTAGGTGAGCTTTCTCTGTGTGTGAAAGAGAAGAAGCACTCGTCGGTCCATGCGAAGCAAACCGGCCGGTCATCGGACGGGACGGACTCCGACACCGACCTCCTCTTCGAGTGCTTGTTGAACTGATGCTTAGGCCTCGTGCTCGCCCGACACCTTTCACTAGACAGAGGCGGACTCTGTTTCGTGATCCATGCCCTCGTTCCTCTCGTCAGCTGGTTGGCTGCCTCGTTAGCTCCCTGCTGACGTATTTCGAATTGGATCAGTAGGAATAACAGAAATGCTTCATAGGTTGTTCTGGGGATATAATGCCCCGACGAGGCCTTCCTACGAGTAATATGTTGACGTGCTCGACCCAGCCGGGTGCAACGTTTATAGAAACCTTGGCAGAATATTTGTCCAGCCGCCTCTACCGCAAGCTTCTCGCTGTGTGGTTCAGCTTAACGTGGTTCAGCTCTTGTGCTTGTACAACCACTGCGGAGTTTCGCTCCACACACGCTATAACGGCGGCCAGTCAGGCTGCCTTCTTCATGTAGGGGAGCTCCTCTAGAAGTTCTTATCTCGGGTACTTAGTTCTGGTGGACCGCGCGTGGTTCTAACCAGCGGATGCATTCCAGTTGCTCGTTTCCTCTCAAGTTCTGCCTACGGCTTTACTTGTTTCGTTCGTTCTTGAAACCTCAAAAGCCGAAAGATAACACGTAAAGTGGGTTTACACAACCGACGCAGGTGAAGCTTTCAGGTTAAATCTGTCACTGTTCTGTTTTAGCATTGGATGCGTACCGACTCGCGTTTCGTGTCTTGCGTGCTATACTGCGCGGAAACACCCTTTTTCAATTTTTCATTTGTATAAAAAATCATTAAAAACCTGTCTTTTTCACGCCTCTCAAAATTTGATGGAAACTTACATCTCCATCAACAACGTATGGTCGATCAGTTTCGTAGTTAACCGGTACCGGTTATTTATTTTTTGATTCGGTTCCGGTTCATGTTCAACCTGTAAAGAAACGGTTCGGGTTAAGCTCCAGTTCCGGCATAAATATTGGTTCGTTTCCTGTTCGACACCTACCAGTCAACACTCGTAATGATGAAGTCCTTCATTCGAAATTTCGAAGTGTTTCACGGTCTTCACTGCAGTGCACACAGGTAGCAAATTATCTCCGCTTTTAGCAAGCTATTGCTTTCAATGAAAACAGTAAATTTCTGGTCCCGGGGACTTCGTTATAACGACAGTTTACTGTACAGTTAAACCTAATTTTATTTTCGTAACCATATTTTACGATTTTCCGTATCTAACGAACAAATGCGGATTCCCCGTCCACAGCTGTACATAGGTTTAATGCCTTCTTGATAGTACTAAAATCCCTATTTAACAAAATATCTCGCGGATCCCTCTGACCTTGTTAAAAATCGACGTCCAACGGCTCGACCTTTATTCCTTTATTGATTCCGGGTTCCCTATAATAAAAAACAAAAAAAAAATTCGGGGAGCGAAACCCGCTTCAGCCAAGCTATGGCAAGTGATCAGCCAATAAAAAATAAATAAAAAGGAGCGATAGCCCAAAGTTTTTTTTTTTTTTTTTAATGTAAAAACCAATTTGTAGATGAAAAAAAAAAATGACACTCAGCACCAAACCAAACTCTCCACGCGTCGCTTACCCAAATCTCAGGCAGCACGCTAACAGCGAACTGGTGAAGCACCAATGACAAAAGTAAATCAGAATCAGTCCGAATAACACTAAGGCAGCCCCGCACACTGCGAAAAGAAAAAGTCAACAGCGCACATACTATGTGGCATCGCACAGTCCCGAAAAACTGTCTACGAACGCTATATAGTTGACACCAGTCAACAAAAAAGTGGCTCCAACGTGGCAAAAAAGTTGTCCAACGTATCGACCTTGTTGGAAATCGACGTGCGACGTATGCTTGACGTGCTGGCTCGACGAGAACGAGGCTTTCCGTCCTGGCCAGGTGCAAGTTCTTATTGTAGGGGCCTTCGTGTCTTCGACAAGCTTGTGCGTCCTGAATTTTAATCATGCTCTTTTCCAACGAGCGAGGCGACTCGGAGGAAGAAAACATCTATTATTAAAACCTCAGAATCCGGAGAAGAGCAGAAGTAGCTTTAGGTGGAGACTTGGCTGTAGCTGTCTCGTTTCGATTTTCTGTAAGTTGCTGCGTAGTGCGCGAATCTCCTATAACGGATTGAAGGCGGGAGGGTTAGTTGGTACACAACTGAGTTACAAACAGCGCGGGAAACAAGACGACGGCAAGGGCACACAGACACGTCTTGTTTCCCGCGCTGTTTGTAACCCCAGATAACGTTTTTTTTTCGGTGATGCGAGGGAAAATGAACTACCCCTCTGTCGAAACAACAGCGATGGGGGAACGCGAAGCTTTTCAAAATGAAGTCCAACATCAAACGAACCAACCTATAAGTGAGCGGACCGACATCACATCACCTCGGAATACACGTAAAATATTTCTTATCGGGATTGTCTACTGCACTGAAATTGTGCTCTCTAGTGCTTTACTGATACAGGCATTCCATGGCATTCTCTATCGTTCAACCATCGTTAGACGAAGGGAGGCATTTTCTGTCTAATTTTGCACATCCATGCACCCCGCTCCAAATATAAACTGCTTTGACCATGGGCCCTATTCTCGACTGAACAAATTGCCGGAAATTCGCCTTGTTTGCCGGCAATTTGCCGGAAGTCTTTCCTGATTGGCTTTCAATTTTGGTCACGTGCTTCCAGTTTACAAAGCGGTTGTGTGTGCTGTCCTGATTTTGACGTTTTATGACGTTTACGGGCACCAGTTCTAAAGTTTGCTTTATTTGTTTTTACTGAAAGCGCATAATTCTTGGCCGGCAATGAAAAACCAGACTAGAAGGACTAGACATGACAACGTAGGCCTGTCTTTGCTATTCAACAACAATAATGCATGTAATACACGCCCTCTCTGTGATTGGCTGAGAAGGCATGACGTGCTTTAACCAGTTGGCGGGAACTATTACGTCATGCATTGGCAAGTTCAGCCTGCGTAAAAGTGCCGTAATGCTACGTAACAGCTTGAAAATGAGGGCTGTTTTTTTTCCCTCAAAATACAAGCAAAATAGGGCAAAAAATTGCCCCGGCTTTCGGCGCCATATCAGAATGGCGCAATCGAGTAGACTTGTGCTTCCCGGTCCCAGAAGACGGTCCCCGATAAAATCCCCACCGCGGGAAGCGCTGTAATTTTTCTTCTCTTCACCCACGATCATCATCATCGTCAGAGGAATTTGGCTTTCCTGCAGTGCGTTTCGGGTGGACTGTACACAGACGACATCAGTGAGAGGCTGAAAGCTTCGATTTAAAAACGCTCGGTCGGGCTCGTTTCCTCGCGCGACGTCCCTTTATCGGCAGCCGGTGTCATGCAGCCGTAACGAGTGGGAACCCAAAACAGCTGCCCCCGCTTCGTCATTTGAATATTGCACAAACAGGCCTTGTACAACTGCGTCGGAGAAAGTTGTTTTCGTTACGGCTGGCTTGAGGATCGGTCGCGATTCATGAATTTTTGTTACTCCAAAACTAAAGCGGTCGCGACATCGCGGTTTTCTATCTACGTTTTCCTACACGCTATGTCGGTGTGTCGTGTTTGGAGACGGTGACGGAAATGCCGCGCGAGATTGAAAACGAGTGCTCGATCACACGTTTTTTTTTCTGCCTTTTTAAATTTCCCGCGTTTTTTTTTTGTATATGTGTGTGTGTGTATGAGGTTGTATATACGCGCAGTCTCCCTCTTGTCTGTGCGCCCTCGCTCGACGCACTCGGTTTAAATTTTCGAGGAGGAAGGGACGATGTTCCGCGAGGCGCCGTTTCAAAAACGAAACCCTTGTCTAGAGACAGCTCCTTCGTATACCAGAAGCTTTCAAATTTGAGAGTGCGAACTTTGAAAGTGTCGACCTCCGCGATGCTGTGTACTACGGAGTAGCCTACACATCCTCGCAGTGGCGTGCGTTGAACTTCTCCAACGAGGGGAACATTGTTTCTCCCACACTTTGTTGAGGCAGCATTCATGAGTGCATGCGTGATCTTCGGGGCCAATGTAGCAGGCTATGCCAGGAGGCTATCGTGATTCAGGCTCTACATACCTATTGCAACTTGTGTATGCGCATAGTTCGCTTGTGTGTACTGGAAGCTTACGAATAAACATACGCGTGTGATGATCCCGCTTATGCATTAATGCATTATATATATATATATATATATATATATATATATATATATATATATATATATATATATATATATATATATATATATATATATATATATATATATATATATATATATATATATATATATATATATATATATATATATATATATATATATTCTTGTCGGGCGGGCTCTCCTCTTCCCTGGACACGTGGGAGATGCGCCGGATTTTGTATAGGTTCGCAAAGTTCTACCCCTTCTTCGCCTGTACGCGTTTGTTCTTTGTTTTAATTTGCTTGTTCGTTGTTTCGCTTTAGATCTCTGACTACGGTGGCGGGCGAATAACCTCGAGAACTTGGGCGAAGTTTGCGACTTGAAGCGGAGATAATGACTGGGTACTTATAAAACACGTCCTGGGGCGTGGTAGGACGAACTTGGGGGAAGAGATGAAGAACTACGACAGGGAAACAGCCCCGGGGGGAGTTTGGGAACGCCAGCCAGCATGTGCGGAAAGTTTCCTAATCTTGTTACGGGCCGAACATCTCCTCCTTCGCCTGCAGCTCCCGGAAAGAAGACAGTGGTCGGAGACATGCAAATATCGGGTTCGCCGCAGAACGCGTTTATGCATACCCAGGAGTATGGTCGAGCAAGTAAGGGCACGGGGGAGCACCAAAGAAAGAAGAAAAGGGTTTTGATCTCGATTTTCGCCTTTTTAGTTTCCTCTGTCCACTCGCGTCTTCAATCTTCCGTCTGGGGTGAAGTTTACTCTTTTTTTTTTTTTTTACTTTCTTTTGGAGCACTGCTGTTCATTGTGGTGGTTTGATATTTCACTTCCCTCTTCAGATAGTTTGTTTTGTGTTCGTTGAATTGGCTAGTCGGTTTATAATGCGACCGCCCTGTATGTCTCATTAGAAAGCTGACCTCGAATGACCCCGGCGTCGACAGAATGGTGCAAGAACCTTTGTACCCAAGGAAGGCCACAAGCAAGCCAAAGCATGGTGGCCAAAGGAAGACAATATTAAGGATCATGAAATTTTATTAATTATTTATTTGTTATTAGTAGCAATCATCAGTGAGGTGATTAATATTAATTATGGTGGTTTAAATGAATGAATCTTTGAGCGATTGTTAGTAATGAGTAGTAGGGGGATTACGGGCAATTACGGCGAATCAAAGTAGAAATTAAGGTGTCTTAAGATGAATTAAAATGTATTCAGGCAGAATAAAGTAGATTAAAGTGCATTATAAGAGTGATTAAAGTATATAATGGTGGATTAAGATGGATTAAGTTAGACGTGTCTTGACTGCATTGTATCTTTCGGTGCGTGCTCCTTTTCTTTCCTTTTCGCTTTTTTTTTTTTTTTTTTTGCGCAATGTGGATGCATGCGCATTAGCGGCGTACCAGCATTGTATGGGAAGGGTAACAAAAACCTCGTCCTCTCCGAACGACGAAACCCCGCTGATAGACAGCTTAAAGTTGGTCACCCTCTCTGATACGTGCTGTTACCTTGGACGGCGACGAATTGCCACATCGTTTTCATCAAGTCGCGGTGTTGGCCGTACCCACGGAGGGTGGTTTCGTCATTTCTTCCTCCTCTCTTTATTGTTCAGCCTCCCCCGAAAGTCTTCCTTTCGTCCTTACGACGTCCCTTTTCCAAAGCAATTCTTACGACATCAGCACGTCCGCGGCGCCGGTACACGAGCTCTAATGAAGAACCACCTTCTTGAACTTCCAACGGGAATTGTCAGATTAGAAACTACAGGATAAGTACAACCGTAGCAGAAAAAGGAAAAGGGATGACGGGGGTGCACGTAGCCAATCCTCCGTCGGAGATATGTGATGGTGGCCATCCCTTTTAGTCGCGTCGATGTGGCTCTGCTCCTATATTTCACGCTGTAATCCCGCGCTTGGGAATCTCGGGGAGGCCGCAGTCTGCACCAGAGCGCTCCCGGGGCGAGGCCACTGCGGTGACGGCGGCGAGAAAATGCAATTTGTTGAGCTTCTCGGCCAAACTGTGCTTTCGGGGCCGGTCGGACAGCTTGAACAAGCCCCGTACCGCTGACGCCGGCGAACTACATACGAAGGGGGCGGTGAGATTCAAAGTGCCGCCGTCTGCACTTTGTGCGCTATGCCGGCGGTGTGCACGGGGTAGTTCTGAGGTGTTTTTTTTTTTCTCGCTGATCTAATATGTTACAACTATTACGATGTTTCGTTTTTTTTTTTTTTTTCGTCTCTCCACTTCTCACTGTTATTCATCGTGCAGGACCTTATTTCCCGGGCTGCCGGAAATTTGCGCGCCCGTGACAGGCATACGCTTTTGCCAGAGGGGTTGGGAGCGCGTGCAGGTGTGCGCGGCGCTATTATTCCTGTCCCGCGCCTGTCGTGAGATTTTAAGGCCCGAACAGGGGCCGCCCTTACCGAGGATGTGCTGCACAAGTGCGCTCCTACGTTACAGTGGCGGCAAGTAGTAATCCAGACAGACGCAACGGCTCCGCCGCTCTCATCGACCCATGTGAATGAAAGTTTGACATAGGTGGATGTCCAGGACGAATTTTTCGTCAACTGAAAAGTTTCTGAGAAAGCAGTATAGCTTTCCTTTGTAGCCGTATGGCTGCATTTAGGTGGATGTCAAACTTTCATTCACAGAAACTTACTCCACCTGGGGGATTTCCCCTAAATCTGGTCGATTAACATCTCATCGACCCACCGTACCCCCTGCCCGTGCTGCAACGACTCCACAGTCAAGCAGGACATTCGACACCTCCTGTCGGACTGTGGGGGCCTCCGTGAACTCCGAGCCCAACACGCCCAACAAGTGCCATCATACGAATAGTGGACTACGCCCATGAATCCTAGTCACGCCAAGGAGAGATTGCTTTCCCTTTGGGAGTTCGCCAAAGAGTCAGGCGTAGCACGAAGAATTTAGGGCCTAGAGGAGCCCTGAACTTCTTTCCAAACAACCCCACCCCCTCTTTCTTAGGGCACTGGCCACCCCTTTTAGATGCGACTGCATCTCATTCACTCGCTTGTCCCTCCATACGGCGTTGTAGTTGTCCGTCCACACCCCTCTCACATTCTCCTCGCCGCGCGAGCTGCGCTCTCCGTCGCTCACCCCCTCTCCTCTCCGATAGCGAACACTCTCTCGCGAGGGGCATTGGATTGGATTCGATTGGCTTGGCTTGGCTTGGATTGGATTAAAGTGGATTGTGTTGGATTGTGTTGCGTCGATCATAGCCGCGCCTCGTTGCGTCATAGCCGCGGTCGTTCCAGTACGGCGTTCCGATTTCGGGCACGTGCATAGACTTGATCTTCGCTGCAAAGTGCACGGTGGTTCCGTTACTTCACCATCCACTACCCGTACACTTCAGCGACCACAAGGCCGTCATCGTTAACGTTACGCCGCGTGTTAAATAAAGAATACATCATACGCGTTCCTCACACGTTTCACGCAATTAGAGAATCAACCCAACGGAAACACCAAGTGAACCCCCAAGATGCGTCGCATCTCCACAGGGTTCCCCTCGCCGGAAGGTGGGGTAATTTTTCTCATTAAAGATTTATACATGCTTACATTTTGTAGCCTTGTGCATACGCATGCTCCCGAGTTTGAACCACGCCGTAGGGGCACGGGCAAATGGAACATCTTTTACAACGAGGAAGGTTATTCGTGCCTTTCACCAGAGAAGCCATAGTTATCATAATGATCACGTTAATCTGTATTTTATCGGCAAC